>NW_028142896.1:0-475481 GCF_977018435.1 Lepisma saccharinum
TCGTCGTCGTGGAGATTTGAAATAACCGCTTTGATTGTTGAAACAATATAATACATCCTAAGCCATCACGTTTTACAAAAACATGATACAAAATTTCAAACTCGCATATCTCCGTTACTTTGGAAGATGCAGAAGTGATTTTACACTCAATGTAATCAGGTCGAAGCTCTCTAGTGGCTCTTGAGAAAAAAATTAATCCATGTGTAATATTCATGCTTAGTTAAAATGGAAACTTTCATAACAATAATGTAAACAATCAATTTGTGCATGATTGTAGTCGTCGTCGTGGAGATTTGAAATAACAACTTTGATTGTTGAAACAATCTAATACATCCTAAGCCATCTCGGTTTACAAAAACGTGATACAAAATTTCAAACTCTCATATCTCCGTTACTATGGATGATACAGAATTGATTTTACACTTAATATAATCAGGTCGAAGCTCTCTAGTGGCTCTTCAGAAAAAAACTAATCCATGTGTAATATTCAGGCTTTGTTACCATGGAAACACTCATAACAATAAAGTAAACAATCTATTTGTGCATGATTGTAGTCGTCATCGTGGAGATTTGAAATAACCACTTTGATTGTTGAAACAATCTAATACATCCTAAGCCATCACGTTTTACAAAAACATTATATAAAATTTCAAACTCGCATATCTCCGTTACTATAGAAGATACAGAAGTGATTTTGCACTCAATATTATCAAGTCGAAGCTCTCTATTGGGTCATCAAAAAAATTTAATCCATGTTTAATATTCATGCGTAGTTACCTTGGAAACTCTCATAACAATAAATTCAACAATCTATTTGTGCATGATTGTAGTCGTCGTCGTTGAGATTTGAAATAAACACATTGATTGTTGAAACAATCTAATACATCCTTAGCCATCACGTTTTACAAAAACATTATATAAAATTTCAAACTCGCATATCTCCTATACTATAGAAGATACAGAAGTGATTTTGCACTCAATATCATTAGGTCGAAGCTCTCTATTGGGTCAACAAAAAAAATTAAACCATGTTTAATATTCATGCTTAGTTACCTTGGAAACTCTCATAACAATAAAGTAAACAATCAATTTGTGCAAGATTGTAGTCGTCGTCGTGGAGATTTGAAATAAACACTTTGATTGTTGAAACAATGTAATACATCCTAACCATCACGTTTTACAAAAACATTATATAAAATTTCAAAGTCGCATATCGCCGTTACTATATAAGACACAGAAGTGATTTTGCACTCAATATCATCAGGACGAAGCTCTCTATTGGGCCATCAGGAAAAATTTAATCAATGTCTAACATTCATGCTTAGTTACCATGGAAACTCTCATAACAACAAAGTAAGCAATCAATTTGTGCATGATTGAAGTGGTCGTCGTAGAGATTTGAAATAAACACTTTGATTTTTGAAACAATGTAATACATCCTAAGGCATCACGTTTTACAAAAACATTATATAAAATTTCAAACTCGCATATCTCCGTTACTATAGAAGATACAGAAGTGTTTTTGCATTCAATATTATCAGGTCGAAGCTCTCTATTGGGTCATCAAAAAAATTTAATCCATGTTTAATATTCATGCTTAGTTACCTTGGAAACTCTCATAGCAATAAATTCAACAATCTATTTGTGCATGATTGTAGTCGTCGTCGTGGAGATTTGAAATAAACACTTTGATTGTTGAAACACCCTAATACATCCTAACCATCACGTTTTACAAAAACATTATATAAAATTTCAAACTCGCACATCGCCGTTACTATAGAAGATACAGAAGTGATTTTGCACTCAATATCATCAGGTCGAAGCTCTCTATTGGGCCATCAGGAAAAATTTGATCAATGTCTAACATTCATGCTTAGTTACCATGGAAACTCTCATAACAACAAAGTAAGCAATCAATTTGTGCAAGATTGTAGTCGTCGTCGTTGAGATTTGAAATAAACAATTTGATTGTTGAAACACTCTAATACATCCTAACCATCACGTTTTACAAAAACATTATATAAAATTTCAAACTCGCACATCGCCGTTACTATAGAAGATACAGAAGTGATTTTGCACTCAATATCATCAGGTCGAAGCTCTCTATTGGGCCATCAGGAAAAATTTGATCAATGTCTAACATTCATGCTTAGTTACCATGGAAACTCTCATAACAACAAAGTAAGCAATCAATTTGTGCATGATTGTAGTCGTCGTCGTGGAGATTTGAAATAACCACCTTGATTGTTGAAACAATATAATACATCCTAAGCCATCACGTTTTACAAAAACATGTTACAAAATTTCAAACTCGCATATCTGCGTTACTATGGAAGATGCAGAAGTGATTTTACACTCAATGTAATCAGGTCGAAGCTCTCAAGTGGCTCTTCAGAAAAAAATTAATCCATGTTTAATATTCATGCTTAGTTAAAATGGAAACTTTCATAACAATAAAGTAAACAATCAATTTGTGCATGATTGTAGTTGTCGTCGTGGAAATGTGAAATAACCACTTTGATTGTTGAAACAATCTAATACATCCTAAGCCATCACGTTTTACAAAAACATGATATAAAATTTCAAACTCGCATATCTCCGTTACTACAGAAGATACAGAAGTTATTTTGCACACAATATCATCAGGTCGAAGCTCTCTATTGGGTCATCAAAAAAAATTTAATCCATGTTTAATATTCATGCTTAGTTACCATGGAAACTCTCATAACAATAAAGTAAACAATCAATTTGTGCATGATTGTAGTCGTCGTCGTGGAGATTTGAAATAAACACTTTGATTGTTGAAACAATGTAACACATCCTAAGGCATCACGTTTTACAAAAACATTATATAAAATTTCAAACTCGCATATCTCCGTTACTATAGAAGATACAGAAGCGATTTTGCACTCAAAATCATCAGGTCGAAGTTCTCTATTGGGCCATCAAAAAAAACTTAATCCATTCTATGTAATATTCATGCTTAGTTACCATGGAAACTCTCATAACAATAAAGTAAACAATCAATTTGTGCACGATTGTAGTCGTCGTCGTGGAGATTTGAAATAAACACTTTGATTGTTGAAACAATGTAATACATCCTAAGGCATCACGTTTTACAAAAATGTTATATAAAATTTCAAACTCGCATATCTCCGTTACTATAGAAGATACAGAAGTCATTTTACACTCAATGAAATCAGATCGAAGCTCTCTAGTGGCTCTTCAGAAAAAATTTAATCCATGTGTAATATTCATGCTTAGTTACCATGGAAACTTTCATAACAATAATGTAAACATTCAATTTGTGCATGATTGTAGTCGTCGTCGTGGAGATTTGAAATAACAACTTTGATTGTTGAAACAATATAATACATCCTAAGCCATCACGTTTTACAAAAACATGATACAAAATTTAAACTCGCATATCTCCGTTACTATGGATGATACAGAATTGATTTTACACTCAATATAATCAGGTCGAAGCTCTCTAGTGGCTCTTCAGAAAAAACTAATCCTTGTGTAATATTCAGGCTTTGTTACCATGGAAACACTCATAACAATAAAGTAAACAATCTATTTGTGCATGATTGTAGTCGTCGTCGTGGAGATTTGAAATAACCGCTTTGATTGTTGAAACAATATAATATACATCCTAAGCCATCACGTTTTACAAAAACATGATACAAAATTTCAAACTCGCATATCTCCGTTACTATGGAAAATACAGAAGTGATTTTACACTGAATGTAAACAGGTCGGAGCTCTCTAGTGGCTCTTCAGAAAAAATTTAATCCATGTGTAATATTCATGCTTAGTTACCATGGAAACTTTCATAACAATAAAGTAAACAATCAATTTGTGCATTATTGTAGTTGTCGTCGTGGAAATGTGAAATAACCACTTTGATTGTTGAAACAATCTATTACATCCTAAGCCATCACGTTTTACAAAAACATGACATAAAATTTCAAACTCGCATATCTCCGTTACTACAGAAGATACAGAAGTGATTTTGCACACAATATCATCGGGTCGAAGCTCTCTATTGGGTCATCAAAAAAAAATTAATCAATGTTTAATATTCATGCTTAGTTACCATGGAAACTCTCATAACAATAAAGTAAACAATCAATTTGTGCATGATTGTAGTCGTCGTCGTGGAGATTTGAAATAAACACTTTGATTGTTGAAACAATGTAATACATCCTAAGGCATCACGTTTTACAAAAACATTATATAAAATTTCAAACTCGCATATCTCCGTTACTATGGAAGATACAGAATTGATTTTACACTCAATGTAATCAGGTCGAAGCTCTCTAGTTGCTCTTCAGAAAAAAGCTAATCCATGTTTAATATACATGCTTAGTTAAAATGGAAACTTTCATAACAATAAAGTAAACAATCAATTTGTGCATGATTGAAGTCGTCGTCGAAGAGATTTGAAATAACAACTTTGATTGTTGAAACAATATAATACATCCTAAGCCATCACGTATTACAAAAATATTATATAAACTTTCAAACTCGCATATCTCCGTTACTATAGAAGATACAGAAGTTATTTTACACTCAATGAAATCAGATCGAAGCTCTCTAGTGGCTCTTCAGAAAAAATTTAATCCATGTGTAATATTCATGCTTAGTTACCATGGAAACTTTCATAACAATAATGTAAACAATCAATTTGTGCATTAATGTAGTCGTCGTCGTGGAGATTTGAAATAACAACTTTGATTGTTGAAACAATCTAATACATCCTAAGAAATCACGTTTTACAAAAACATTATATAAAATTTCAAACTCGCATATCTCCGTTACTATAGAAGATACAGAAGTGATTTTGCACTCAATATCATTAGGTCGAAGCTCTCTATTGAGTCAACAAAAAAAATTAAACCATGTTTAATATTCATGCTTAGTTACTTTGGAAACTCTCATAATAATAAAGTAAACAATCAATTTGTGCAAGATTGTAGTCGTCGTCGTGGAGATTTGAAATAAACACTTTGATTTTTGAAACACTCTAATACATCCTAACCATCACGTTTTACAAAAACATTATATAAAGTTTCAAACTCGCACATCGCCGTTACTATAGAAGATACAGAAGTGATTTTGCACTCAATTTCTTCAGGTCGAAGCTCTCTATTGGGCCATCAGGAAAAATTTAATCAATGTCTAACATTCATGCTTAGTTACCATGGAAACTCTCATAACAACAAAGTAAGCAATCAATTTGTGCATGATTGTATTCGTGGTCGTGGAGATTTGAAATAACCACCTTGATTGATGAAACAATATAATACATCCTAAGCCATCACGTTTTACAAAAAACATGTTACAAAATTTCAAACTCGCATATCTCCGTTACTATGGAAGATGCAGAAGTGATTTTACACTCAATGTAATCAGGTCGAAGCTCTCAAGTGGCTCTTCAGAAAAAAATTAATCCATGTGTAATATTCATGCTTAGTTAAAATTTAAACTTTCATAACAATAAAGTAAACAATCAATTTGTGCATGATTGTAGTTGTCGTCGTGGAAATGTGAAATAACCACTTTGATTGTTGAAACAATCTAATACATCCTAAGCCATCACGTTTTACAAAAACATGACATAAAATTTCAAACTCGCATATCTCCGTCACTACAGAAGACACAGAAGTGATTTTGCACACAATATC
This sequence comes from Lepisma saccharinum, assembly GCF_977018435.1. NCBI lineage: Eukaryota > Metazoa > Arthropoda > Insecta > Zygentoma > Lepismatidae > Lepisma > Lepisma saccharinum. The sequence goes on from NW_028142896.1 coordinate 5,691, forward strand.
ATCAGGTCGAAGCTCTCTATTGGGTCATCAAAAAAAAATTAATCAATGTTTAATATTCATGCTTAGTTACCATGGAAACTCTCATAACAATAAAGTAAACAATCAATTTGTGCATGATTGTAGTCGTCGTCGTGGAGATTTGAAATAAACACTTTGATTGTTGAAACAATGTAACACATCCTAAGGCATCACGTTTTACAAAAACATTATACAAAATTTCAAACTCGCATATCTCCGTTACTATAGAAGATACAGAAGCGATTTTGCACTCAATATCATCAGGTCGAAGCTCTCTATTGGGCCATCAAAAAAACTTAATCCATTCTATGTAATATTCATGCTTAGTTACCATGGAAACTCTCATAACAATAAAGTAAACAATCAATTTGTGCACGATTGTAGTCGTCGTCGTGGAGATTTGAAATAAACACTTTGATTGTTGAAACAATGTAATACATCCTAAGGCATCACGTTTTACAAAAATATTATATAAAATTTCAAACTCGCATATCTCCGTTACTATAGAAGATACAGAAGTCATTTTACACTCAATGAAATCAGATCGAAGCTCTCTAGTGGCTCTTCAGAAAAAAATTAATCCATGTGTAATATTCATGCTTAGTTACCATGGAAACTTTCATAACAATAATGTAAACATACAATTTGTGCATGATTGTAGTCGTCGTCGTGGAGATTTGAAATAACCGCTTTGATTGTTGAAACAATATAATATACATCCTAAGCCATCACGTTTTACAAAAACATGATACAAAATTTCAAACTCGCATATCTCCGTTACTATGGAAAATACAGAAGTGATTTTACACTGAATGTAAACAGGTCGGAGCTCTCTAGTGGCTCTTCAGAAAAAATTTAATCCATGTGTAATATTCATGCTTAGTTACCATGGAAACTTTCATAACAATAAAGTAAACAATCAATTTGTGCATTATTGTAGTTGTCGTCGTGGAAATGTGAAATAACCACTTTGATTGTTGAAACAATCTATTACATCCTAAGCCATCACGTTTTACAAAAACATGACATAAAATTTCAAACTCGCATATCTCCGTTACTACAGAAGATACAGAAGTGATTTTGCACACAATATCATCGGGTCGAAGCTCTCTATTGGGTCATCAAAAAAAAATTAATCAATGTTTAATATTCATGCTTAGTTACCATGGAAACTCTCATAACAATAAAGTAAACAATCAATTTGTGCATGATTGTAGTCGTCGTCGTGGAGATTTGAAATAAACACTTTGATTGTTGAAACAATGTAATACATCCTAAGGCATCACGTTTTACAAAAACATTATATAAAATTTCAAACTCGCATATCTCCGTTACTATGGAAGATACAGAATTGATTTTACACTCAATGAAATCAGATCGAAGCTCTCTAGTGGCTCTTCAGAAAAAATTTAATCCATGTGTAATATTCATGCTTAGTTACCATGGAAACTTTCATAACAATAATGTAAACATTCAATTTGTGCATGATTGTAGTCGTCGTCGTGGAGATTTGAAATAACAACTTTGATTGTTGAAACAATATAATACATCCTAAGCCATCACGTTTTACAAAAACATGATACAAAATTTAAACTCGCATATCTCCGTTACTATGGATGATACAGAATTGATTTTACACTCAATATAATCAGGTCGAAGCTCTCTAGTGGCTCTTCAGAAAAAACTAATCCTTGTGTAATATTCAGGCTTTGTTACCATGGAAACACTCATAACAATAAAGTAAACAATCTATTTGTGCATGATTGTAGTCGTCGTCGTGGAGATTTGAAATAACCGCTTTGATTGTTGAAACAATATAATATACATCCTAAGCCATCACGTTTTACAAAAACATGATACAAAATTTCAAACTCGCATATCTCCGTTACTATGGAAAATACAGAAGTGATTTTACACTGAATGTAAACAGGTCGGAGCTCTCTAGTGGCTCTTCAGAAAAAATTTAATCCATGTGTAATATTCATGCTTAGTTACCATGGAAACTTTCATAACAATAAAGTAAACAATCAATTTGTGCATTATTGTAGTTGTCGTCGTGGAAATGTGAAATAACCACTTTGATTGTTGAAACAATCTATTACATCCTAAGCCATCACGTTTTACAAAAACATGACATAAAATTTCAAACTCGCATATCTCCGTTACTACAGAAGATACAGAAGTGATTTTGCACACAATATCATCGGGTCGAAGCTCTCTATTGGGTCATCAAAAAAAAATTAATCAATGTTTAATATTCATGCTTAGTTACCATGGAAACTCTCATAACAATAAAGTAAACAATCAATTTGTGCATGATTGTAGTCGTCGTCGTGGAGATTTGAAATAAACACTTTGATTGTTGAAACAATGTAATACATCCTAAGGCATCACGTTTTACAAAAACATTATATAAAATTTCAAACTCGCATATCTCCGTTACTATGGAAGATACAGAATTGATTTTACACTCAATGTAATCAGGTCGAAGCTCTCTAGTTGCTCTTCAGAAAAAAGCTAATCCATGTTTAATATACATGCTTAGTTAAAATGGAAACTTTCATAACAATAAAGTAAACAATCAATTTGTGCATGATTGAAGTCGTCGTCGAAGAGATTTGAAATAACAACTTTGATTGTTGAAACAATATAATACATCCTAAGCCATCACGTATTACAAAAATATTATATAAACTTTCAAACTCGCATATCTCCGTTACTATAGAAGATACAGAAGTTATTTTACACTCAATGAAATCAGATCGAAGCTCTCTAGTGGCTCTTCAGAAAAAATTTAATCCATGTGTAATATTCATGCTTAGTTACCATGGAAACTTTCATAACAATAATGTAAACAATCAATTTGTGCATGATTGTAGTCGTCGTCGTGGAGATTTGAAATAACAACTTTGATTGTTGAAACAATCTAATACATCCTAAGAAATCACGTTTTACAAAAACATTATATAAAATTTCAAACTCGCATATCTCCGTTACTATAGAAGATACAGAAGTGATTTTGCACTCAATATCATTAGGTCGAAGCTCTCTATTGAGTCAACAAAAAAAATTAAACCATGTTTAATATTCATGCTTAGTTACTTTGGAAACTCTCATAATAATAAAGTAAACAATCAATTTGTGCAAGATTGTAGTCGTCGTCGTGGAGATTTGAAATAAACACTTTGATTTTTGAAACACTCTAATACATCCTAACCATCACGTTTTACAAAAACATTATATAAAGTTTCAAACTCGCACATCGCCGTTACTATAGAAGATACAGAAGTGATTTTGCACTCAATTTCTTCAGGTCGAAGCTCTCTATTGGGCCATCAGGAAAAATTTAATCAATGTCTAACATTCATGCTTAGTTACCATGGAAACTCTCATAACAACAAAGTAAGCAATCAATTTGTGCATGATTGTATTCGTGGTCGTGGAGATTTGAAATAACCACCTTGATTGATGAAACAATATAATACATCCTAAGCCATCACGTTTTACAAAAAACATGTTACAAAATTTCAAACTCGCATATCTCCGTTACTATGGAAGATGCAGAAGTGATTTTACACTCAATGTAATCAGGTCGAAGCTCTCAAGTGGCTCTTCAGAAAAAAATTAATCCATGTGTAATATTCATGCTTAGTTAAAATTTAAACTTTCATAACAATAAAGTAAACAATCAATTTGTGCATGATTGTAGTTGTCGTCGTGGAAATGTGAAATAACCACTTTGATTGTTGAAACAATCTAATACATCCTAAGCCATCACGTTTTACAAAAACATGACATAAAATTTCAAACTCGCATATCTCCGTCACTACAGAAGACACAGAAGTGATTTTGCACACAATATCATCAGGTCGAAGCTCTATATTGGGTCATCAAAAAAAAATTAATCAATGTTTAATATTCATGCTTAGTTACCATGGAAACTCTCATAACAATAAAGTAAACAATCAATTTGTGCATGATTGTAGTCGTCGTCGTGGAGATTTGAAATAAACACTTTGATTGTTGAAACAATGTAACACATCCTAAGGCATCACGTTTTACAAAAACATTATACAAAATTTCAAACTCGCATATCTCCGTTACTATAGAAGATACAGAAGCGATTTTGCACTCAATATCATCAGGTCGAAGCTCTCTATTGGGCCATCAAAAAAACTTAATCCATTCTATGTAATATTCATGCTTAGTTACCATGGAAACTCTCATAACAATAAAGTAAACAATCAATTTGTGCACGATTGTAGTCGTCGTCGTGGAGATTTGAAATAAACACTTTGATTGTTGAAACAATGTAATACATCCTAAGGCATCACGTTTTACAAAAATATTATATAAAATTTCAAACTCGCATATCTCCGTTACTATAGAAGATACAGAAGTCATTTTACACTCAATGAAATCAGATCGAAGCTCTCTAGTGGCTCTTCAGAAAAAAATTAATCCATGTGTAATATTCATGCTTAGTTACCATGGAAACTTTCATAACAATAATGTAAACATACAATTTGTGCATGATTGTAGTCGTCGTCGTGGAGATTTGAAATAACCGCTTTGATTGTTGAAACAATATAATATACATCCTAAGCCATCACGTTTTACAAAAACATGATACAAAATTTCAAACTCGCATATCTCCGTTACTATGGAAAATACAGAAGTGATTTTACACTGAATGTAAACAGGTCGGAGCTCTCTAGTGGCTCTTCAGAAAAAATTTAATCCATGTGTAATATTCATGCTTAGTTACCATGGAAACTTTCATAACAATAAAGTAAACAATCAATTTGTGCATTATTGTAGTTGTCGTCGTGGAAATGTGAAATAACCACTTTGATTGTTGAAACAATCTATTACATCCTAAGCCATCACGTTTTACAAAAACATGACATAAAATTTCAAACTCGCATATCTCCGTTACTACAGAAGATACAGAAGTGATTTTGCACACAATATCATCGGGTCGAAGCTCTCTATTGGGTCATCAAAAAAAAATTAATCAATGTTTAATATTCATGCTTAGTTACCATGGAAACTCTCATAACAATAAAGTAAACAATCAATTTGTGCATGATTGTAGTCGTCGTCGTGGAGATTTGAAATAAACACTTTGATTGTTGAAACAATGTAATACATCCTAAGGCATCACGTTTTACAAAAACATTATATAAAATTTCAAACTCGCATATCTCCGTTACTATGGAAGATACAGAATTGATTTTACACTCAATGTAATCAGGTCGAAGCTCTCTAGTTGCTCTTCAGAAAAAAGCTAATCCATGTTTAATATACATGCTTAGTTAAAATGGAAACTTTCATAACAATAAAGTAAACAATCAATTTGTGCATGATTGAAGTCGTCGTCGAAGAGATTTGAAATAACAACTTTGATTGTTGAAACAATATAATACATCCTAAGCCATCACGTATTACAAAAATATTATATAAAATTTCAAACTCGCATATCTCCGTTACTATAGAAGATACAGAAGTTATTTTACACTCAATGAAATCAGATCGAAGCTCTCTAGTGGCTCTTCAGAAAAAATTTAATCCATGTGTAATATTCATGCTTAGTTACCATGGAAACTTTCATAACAATAATGTAAACAATCAATTTGTGCATGATTGTAGTCGTCGTCGTGGAGATTTGAAATAACAACTTTGATTGTTGAAACAATCTAATACATCCTAAGAAATCACGTTTTACAAAAACATTATATAAAATTTCAAACTCGCATATCTCCGTTACTATAGAAGATACAGAAGTGATTTTGCACTCAATATCATTAGGTCGAAGCTCTCTATTGAGTCAACAAAAAAAATTAAACCATGTTTAATATTCATGCTTAGTTACTTTGGAAACTCTCATAATAATAAAGTAAACAATCAATTTGTGCAAGATTGTAGTCGTCGTCGTGGAGATTTGAAATAAACACTTTGATTTTTGAAACACTCTAATACATCCTAACCATCACGTTTTACAAAAACATTATATAAAATTTCAAACTCGCACATCGCCGTTACTATAGAAGATACAGAAGTGATTTTGCACTCAATTTCTTCAGGTCGAAGCTCTCTATTGGGCCATCAGGAAAAATTTAATCAATGTCTAACATTCATGCTTAGTTACCATGGAAACTCTCATAACAACAAAGTAAGCAATCAATTTGTGCATGATTGTAGTCGTGGTCGTGGAGATTTGAAATAACCACCTTGATTGATGAAACAATATAATACATCCTAAGCCATCACGTTTTACAAAAAACATGTTACAAAATTTCAAACTCGCATATCTCCGTTACTATGGAAGATGCAGAAGTGATTTTACACTCAATGTAATCAGGTCGAAGCTCTCAAGTGGCTCTTCAGAAAAAAATTAATCCTTGTGTAATATTCAGGCTTTGTTACCATGGAAACACTCATAACAATAAAGTAAACAATCTATTTGTGCATGATTGTAGTCGTCGTCGTGGAGATTTGAAATAACCGCTTTGATTGTTGAAACAATATAATATACATCCTAAGCCATCACGTTTTACAAAAACATGATACAAAATTTCAAACTCGCATATCTCCGTTACTATGGAAAATACAGAAGTGATTTTACACTGAATGTAAACAGGTCGGAGCTCTCTAGTGGCTCTTCAGAATAAATTTAATCCATGTGTAATATTCATGCTTAGTTACCATGGAAACTTTCATAACAATAAAGTAAACAATCAATTTGTGCATGATTGTAGTTGTCGTCGTGGAAATGTGAAATAACAACTTTGATTGTTGAAACAATCTAATACATCCTAAGAAATCACGTTTTACAAAAACATTATATAAAATTTCAAACTCGCACATCGCCGTTACTATAGAAGATACAGAAGTGATTTTGCACTCAATTTCTTCAGGTCGAAGCTCTCTATTGGGCCATCAGGAAAAATTTAATCAATGTCTAACATTCATGCTTAGTTACCATGGAAACTCTCATAACAACAAAGTAAGCAATCAATTTGTGCATGATTGTAGTCGTCGTCGTGGAGATTTGAAATAACCACCTTGATTGTTGAAACAATATAATACATCCTAAGCCATCACGTTTTACAAAAAACATGTTACAAAATTTCTAACTCGCATATCTCCGTTACTATGGAAGATGCAGAAGTGATTTTACACTCAATGTAATCAGGTCGAAGCTCTCAAGTGGCTCTTCAGAAAAAAATTAATCCATGTGTAATATTCATGCTTAGTTAAAATGGAAACTTTCATAACAATAAAGTAAACAATCAATTTGTGCATGATTGTAGTTGTCGTCGTGGAAATGTGAAATAACCACTTTGATTGTTGAAACAATCTAATACATCCTAAGCCATCACGTTTTACAAAAACATGACATAAAATTTCAAACTCGCATATCTCCGTCACTACAGAAGACACAGAAGTGATTTTGCACACAATATCATCAGGTCGAAGCTCTCTATTGGGTCATCAAAAAAAAATTAATCCATGTTTAATATTCATGCTTAGTTACCATGGAAATTCTCATAACAATAAAGTAAACAATCAATTTGTGCATGATTGTAGTCGTCGTCGTGGAGATTTGAAATAACAACTTTGATTGTTGAAACAATATAATACATCCTAAGCCATCACGTATTACAAAAATATTATATAAAATTTCAAACTCGCATATCTCCGTTACTATAGAAGATACAGAAGTGATTTTCAAATCAATATCATTAGGTCGAAGCTCTCTATTGAGTCAACAAAAAAAATTAAACCATGTTTAATATTCATGCTTAGTTACCTTGGAAACTCTCATAACAACAAAGTAAGCAATCAATTTGTGCATGATTGTAGTCGTCGTCGTGGAGATTTGAAATAACCACCTTGATTGTTGAAACAATATAATACATCCTAAGCCATCACGTTTTACAAAAACATGTTACAAAATTTCAAACTCGCATATCTCCGTTACTATGGAAGATGCAGAAGTGATTTTACACTCAATGTAATCAGGTCGAAGCTCTCAAGTGGCTCTTCAGAAAAAAATTAATCCATGTGTAATATTCATGCTTAGTTAAAATGGAAACTTTCATAACAATAAAGTAAACAATCAATTTGTGCATGAATGTAGTTGTCGTCGTGGAAATGTGAAATAACCACTTTGATTGTTGAAACAATCTAATACATCCTAAGCCATCACGTTTTACAAAAACATGATATAAAATTTCAAACTCGCATATCTCCGTTACTATAGAAGATACAGAAGTGATTTTGCACTCAATAAAATCAGGTCGAAGCTCTCTATTGGGTCAACAGGAAAAATTTAATCCACGTCTAACATTCATGCTTAGTTACCATGGAAACTCTCAAAAAAATAAAATAAACCATCTATATGTGCATGATTGTAGTCGTCGTCGTGGAGATTTGAAAAAAACACTTTGATTGTTGAAACAATATAATACATCATTAGCCATCACGTTTTACAAAAACATGTTACAAAATTTCAAACTCGCATATCTCCGTTACTATGGAAGATGCAGAGGTGATTTTACACTCAATGTAATCAGGTCGAAGCTCAATAGTGGTTCTTCAGAAAAAAAAACGAATCCATGTGTAATATTCAGGCTTTGTTATCATGGAAACACTCATAACAATAATGTAAACAATCTATTTGTGCATGATTGTAGTCGTCGTCGTGGAGATTTGAAATAACCGCTTTGATTGTTGAAACAATATAACACATCCTAAGCCATCACGTATTACAAAAACATTCTATAAAATTTCAAACTCGTTTATCGCAGATACTATGGAAGATACAGAAGTGATTTTGCACTCAATATCATCAGGTCAAAGCTCTCTATTGGCCATCAGGAAAAAATTAATCCATATGTAATATTCAGGCTTTGTTACGATAGAAACTCTCATAACAATAAAGTAAACAATCTATTTGTGCATGATTGTAGTCGTCGTCGTGGAGATTTGAAATAACCACTTTGATTGTTGAAACAATTTAATACATCCTAAACCTTCACATTTTACAAGAACATTATATAAAATTTCAAACTCGTATATCTCCGTTACTATGGAAGATACAGAAGTGATTTTACACTTAATGTAATCAGGTCGAAGCTCTCTAGTGGCTCTTTTAAAAAAGATAATCCGTGGGTAATATTAAGGGTTTGTTTCCATGTAAACTCTCAAAAGAATAAAATAAACAATCTATTTGTGCATGATTGTAGTCGTCGTCGTGGAGATTTGAAATAACCACTTTGATTGTTGAAACAATATAATACATCCTAAGCCATCACGTTTTACAAAAACATTATATAAAATTTCAAACTCGCATATCTCCGTTACTATAGAATATACAGACGTGCTTTTACACTCAATATCATCAGGTCGAAGCTCTCTATTGGGTCATCGAAAGAAATTAATCCATTCTATGTAATATTCATGCTTAGTTACCATGGAAACTCTCATAACAATAAAGTAAACAATCAATTTGTGCATGATTTTAGTCGTCGTCGTGGAGATTTGAAATAACAACTTTGATTGTTGAAACAATATAATACATCCTAAGCCATCACGTTTTACAAAAACATGATACAAAATTTTAAACTCGCATATCTCCGTTACTATGGATGATACAGAATTGATTTTACACTCAATATAATCAGGTCGAAGCTCTCTAGTGGCTCTTCAGAAAAAAACTAATCCTTGTGTAATATTCAGGCTTTGTTACCATGGAAACACTCATAACAATAAAGTAAACAATCTATTTGTGCATGATTGTAGTCGTCGTCGTGGAGATTTGAAATAACCGCTTTGATTGTTGAAACAATATAATATACATCCTAAGCCATCACGTTTTACAAAAACATGATACAAAATTTCAAACTCGCATATCTCCGTTACTATGGAAAATACAGAAGTGATTTTACACTGAATGTAAACAGGTCGGAGCTCTCTAGTGGCTCTTCAGAATAAATTTAATCCATGTGTAATATTCATGCTTAGTTACCATGGAAACTTTCATAACAATAAAGTAAACAATCAATTTGTGCATTATTGTAGTTGTCGTCGTGGAAATGTGAAATAACCACTTTGATTGTTGAAACAATCTATTACATCCTAAGCCATCACGTTTTACAAAAACATGATATAAAATTTCAAACTCGCATATCTCCGTTACTATAGAAGATACAGAAGTGATTTTACACACAATATCATCGGGTCGAAGCTCTCTATTGGGTCATCAAAAAAAAATTAATCAATGTTTAATATTCATGCTTAGTTACCATGGAAAGTCTCATAACAATAAAGTAAACAATCAATTTGTGCATGATTGTGGTCGTCGTCGTGGAGATTTGAAATAAACACTTTGATTGTTGAAACAATGTAATACATCCTAAGGCATCACGTTTTACAAAAACATTATATAAAATTTCAAACTCGCATATCTCCGTTACTATGGAAGATACAGAATTGATTTTACACTCAATATAATCAGGTCGAAGCTCTCTAGTGGCTCTTCAGAAAAAAACTAATCAATGTGTAATATTCAGGCTTTGTTACCATGGAAACACTCATAACAATAAAGTAAACAATCAATTTGTGCATGATTGAAGTCGTCGTCGAAGAGATTTGAAATAACAACTTTGATTGTTGAAACAATATAATACATCCTAAGCCATCACGTATTACAAAGATATTATATAAAATTTCAAACTCGCATATCTCCGTTACTATAGAAGATACAGAAGTTATTTTACACTCAATGAAATCAGATCGAAGCTCTCTAGTGGCTCTTCAGAAAAAATATAATCCATGTGTAATATTCATGCTTAGTTACCATGGAAACTTTCATAACAATAATGTAAACAATCAATTTGTGCATGATTGTAGTCGTCGTCGTGGAGATTTGAAATAACAACTTTGATTGTTGAAACAATATAATACATCCTAAGCCATCACGTTTTACAAAAACATGATACAAAATTTCAAACTTTCATATCTCCGTTACTATGGATGATACAGATTTGATTTTACACTCAATATAATCAGGTCGAAGCTCTCTAGTGGCTCTTAAGAAAAAATTTAATCCATGTTTAATATTCATGCTTAGTTACCATGGAAACTCTCATAACAATAAAGTAAACAATCAATTTGTGCATGATTGTAGTCGTCGTCGTGGAGATTTGAAATAAACACTTTGATTGTTGAAACAATGTAACACATCCTAAGGCATCACGTTTTACAAAAACATTATATAAAATTTCAAACTCGCATATCTGCGTTACTATAGAAGATACATAAGCGATTTTGCACTCAATATCATCAAGTCGAAGCTCTCTTTTGGGCCATCAAAAAAAACTTAATCCATGTTTAATATTCACGCTTAGTTACCATGGAAACTCTCATAACAATAAAGTAAACAATCAATTTGTGCATGATAGTAGTCGTCGTCGTGGAGATTTGAAATAACCACTTTGATTGTTGAAACAATCTAATACATCCTAAGCCATCACGTTTTACAAAAACATGATATGAAATTTCAAACTCGCATATCTCCGTTACTACAGAAGATACAGAAGTGATTTTGCACACAATATCATCAGGTCGAAGCTCTCTATTGGGTCATCAAAAAAAAATTAATCCATGTTTAATATTCATGCTTAGATACCATGGAAACTCTCATAACAATAAAGTAAACAATCAATTTGTGCATGATTGTAGTCGTCGTCGTGGAGATTTGAAATAACCACCTTGATTGTTGAAACAATATAATACATCCTAAGCCATCACGTTTTACAAAAACATGATACAAAATTTCAAACTCGCATATCTCCGTTACTATGGAAGATGCAGAAGTGATTTTACACTCAATGTAATCAGGTAGAAGCTCTCAAGCGGCTCTTCAGAAAAAAATTAATCCATGTGTAATATTCATGCTTAGTTAAAATGGAAACTTTCATAACAATAAAGTAAACAATCAATTTGTGCATGATTGAAGTCGTCGTCGAAGAGATATGAAATAACAACTTTGATTGTTGAAACAATATAATACATCCTAAGCCATCACGTATTACAAAAACATTCTATAAAATTTGAAACTCGTTTATCGCAGTTACTATGGAAGATACAGAAGTGATTTTGCACTCAATATCATCAGGTCAAAGCTCTCTATTGGCCATCAGGAAAAAATTAATCCATATGTAATATTCAGGCTTTGTTACAATAGAAACTCTCAAAAAAATAAAATAAACAATCTATTTGTGCATGATTGTAGTCGTCGTCGTGGAGATTTGAAATAAACACTTTGATTGTTGAAACAATATAATACATCCTAAGCCATCACGTTTTACAAAAACATTATATAAAATTTCAAACTCGCATATCTCCGTTACTATAGAAGATACAGAAGTGATTTTGCACTCAATAAAATCAGGTCGAAGCTCTCTATTGGGTCAACAGGAAAAATTTAATCCACGTCTAACATTCATGCTTAGTTACCATGGAAACTCTCATAACAATAAAGTAAGCAATCAATTTGTGCATGATTGTAGTCGTCGTCGTGGAGATTTGAAATAACCGCTTTGATTGTTGAAACAATATAATACATCCTAAGCCATCACGTTTTACAAAAACATGATACAAAATTTCAAACTCGCATATCTCCGTTACTTTGGAAGATGCAGAAGTGATTTTACACTCAATGTAATCAGGTCGAAGCTCTCTAGTGGCTCTTGAGAAAAAAATTAATCCATGTGTAATATTCATGCTTAGTTAAAATGGAAACTTTCATAACAATAAAGTAAACAATCAATTTGTGCATGATTGAAGTCGTCGTCGTAGAGATTTGAAATAAACACTTTGATTGTTGAAACAATGTATAACATCCTAAGGCATCACGTTTTAGAAAAATATTATATAAAATTTCAAACTCGCATATCTCCGTTACTATAGAAGATACAGAAGTCATTTTACACTCAATGAAATCAGATCGAAGCTCTCTAATGGCTCTTCAGAAGAAATTTAATCCATGTGTAATATTCATGCTTAGTTACCATGGAAACTTTCATAACAATAATGTAAACAATCAATTTGTGCATGATTGTAGTCGTCGTCGTGGAGATTTGAAATAACAACTTTGATTGTTGAAACAATATAATACATCCTAAGCCATCTCGTTTTACAAAAACATGATACAAAATTTCAAACTCTCATATCTCCGTTACTATGGATGATACAGAATTGATTTTACACTTAATATAATCAGGTCGAAGCTCTCTAGTGGCTCTTCAGAAAAAAACTAATCCATGTGTAATATTCAGGCTTTGTTACCATGGAAACTCTCATAACAATAAAGTAAACAATCTATTTGTGCATGATTGTAGTCTTCCTCGTGGAGATTTGAAATAACCACTTTGATTGTTGAAACAATCTAATACATCCTAAGCCATCACGTTTTACAAAAACATTATATAAAATTTCAAACTCGCATATCTCCGTTACTATAGAAGATACAGAAGTGATTTTGCACTCAATATTATCAGGTCGAAGCTCTCTATTGGGTCATCAAAAAAATTTAATCCATGTTTAATATTCATGCGTAGTTACCTTGGAAACTCTCATAACAATAAATTCAACAATCTATTTGTGCATGATTGTAGTCGTCGTCGTTGAGATTTGAAATAAACACATTGATTGTTGAAACAATCTAATACATCCTTAGCCATCACGTTTTACAAAAACATTATATAAAATTTCAAAGTCGCATATCTCCTATACTATAGAAGATACAGAAGTGATTTTGCACTCAATATCATTAGGTCGAAGCTCTCTATTGGGTCAACAAAAAAAATTAAACCATGTTTAATATTCATGCTTAGTTACCTTGGAAACTCTCATAACAATAAAGTAAACAATCAATTTGTGCAAGATTGTAGTCGTCGTCGTGGAGATTTGAAATAAACACTTTGATTGTTGAAACAATGTAATACATCCTAACCATCACGTTTTACAAAAACATTATATAAAATTTCAAACTCGCATATCGCCGTTACTATATAAGACAGAGAAGTGATTTTGCACTCAATATCATCAGGACGAAGCTCTCTATTGGGCCATCAGGAAAAATTTAATCAATGTCTAACATTCATGCTTAGTTTCCATGGAAACTCTCATAACAACAAAGTAAGCAATCAATTTGTGCATGATTGAAGTGGTCGTCGTAGAGATTTGAAATAAACACTTTGATTTTTGAAACAATGTAATACATCCTAAGGCATCACGTTTTACAAAAACATTATATATAGAATTTCAAACTCGCATATCTCCGTTACTATAGAAGATACAGAAGTGTTTTTGCATTCAATATTATCAGGTCGAAGCTCTCTATTGGGTCATCAAAAAAATTTAATCCATGTTTAATATTCATGCTTAGTTACCATGGTAACTTTCATAACAATAAAGTAAACAATCAATTTGTGCATTATTGTAGTTGTCGTCGTGGAAATGTGAAATAACCACTTTGATTGTTGAAACAATCTATTACATCCTAAGCCATCACGTTTTACAAAAACATGATATAAAATTTCAAACTCGCATATCTCCGTTACTATAGAAGATACAGAAGTGATTTTACACACAATATCATCGTGTCGAAGCTCTCTATTGGGTCATCAAAAAAAAATTAATCAATGTTTAATATTCATGCTTAGTTACCATGGAAACTCTCATAACAATAAAGTAAACAATCAATTTGTGCATGATTGTAGTCGTCGTCGTGGAGATTTGAAATAAACACTTTGATTGTTGAAACAATGTAATACATCCTAAGGCATCACGTTTTACAAAAACATGATACAAAATTTTAAACTCGCATATCTCCGTTACTATGGATGATACAGAATTGATTTTACACTCAATATAATCAGGTCGAAGCTCTCTAGTGGCTCTTCAGAAAAAACTAATCCTTGTGTAATATTCAGGCTTTGTTACCATGGAAACACTCATAACAATAAAGTAAACAATCTATTTGTGCATGATTGTAGTCGTCGTCGTGGAGATTTGAAATAACCGCTTTGATTGTTGAAACAATATAATATACATCCTAAGCCATCACGTTTTACAAAAACATGATACAAAATTTCAAACTCGCATATCTCCGTTACTATGGAAAATACAGAAGTGATTTTACACTGAATGTAAACAGGTCGGAGCTCTCTAGTGGCTCTTCAGAAAAAATTTAATCCATGTGTAATATTCATGCTTAGTTACCATGGAAACTTTCATAACAATAAAGTAAACAATCAATTTGTGCATTATTGTAGTTGTCGTCGTGGAAATGTGAAATAACCACTTTGATTGTTGAAACAATCTATTACATCCTAAGCCATCACGTTTTACAAAAACATGACATAAAAATTCAAACTCGCATATCTCCGTTACTACAGAAGATACAGAAGTGATTTTGCACACAATATCATCGGGTCGAAGCTCTCTATTGGGTCATCAAAAAAAAATTAATCAATGTTTAATATTCATGCTTAGTTACCATGGAAACTCTCATAACAATAAAGTAAACAATCAATTTGTGCATGATTGTAGTCGTCGTCGTGGAGATTTGAAATAAACACTTTGATTGTTGAAACAATGTAATACATCCTAAGGCATCACGTTTTACAAAAACATTATATAAAATTTCAAACTCGCATATCTCCGTTACTATGGAAGATACAGAATTGATTTTACACTCAATGTAATCAGGTCGAAGCTCTCTAGTTGCTCTTCAGAAAAAAGCTAATCCATGTTTAATATACATGCTTAGTTAAAATGGAAACTTTCATAACAATAAAGTAAACAATCAATTTGTGCATGATTGAAGTCGTCGTCGAAGAGATTTGAAATAACAACTTTGATTGTTGAAACAATATAATACATCCTAAGCCATCACGTATTACAAAAATATTATATAAAATTTCAAACTCGCATATCTCCGTTACTATAGAAGATACAGAAGTTATTTTACACTCAATGAAATAAGATCGAAGCTCTCTAGTGGCTCTTCAGAAAAAATTTAATCCATGTGTAATATTCATGCTTAGTTACCATGGAAACTTTCATAACAATAATGTAAACAATCAATTTGTGCATGATTGTAGTCGTCGTCGTGGAGATTTGAAATAACAACTTTGATTGTTGAAACAATCTAATACATCCTAAGAAATCACGTTTTACAAAAACATTATATAAAATTTCAAACTCGCATATCTCCGTTACTATAGAAGATACAGAAGTGATTTTGCACTCAATATCATTAGGTCGAAGCTCTCTATTGAGTCAACAAAAAAAATTAAACCATGTTTAATATTCATGCTTAGTTACTTTGGAAACTCTCATAATAATAAAGTAAACAATCAATTTGTGCAAGATTGTAGTCGTCGTCGTGGAGATTTGAAATAAACACTTTGATTGTTGAAACACTCTAATACATCCTAACCATCACGTTTTACAAAAACATTATATAAAATTTCAAACTCGCACATCGCCGTTACTATAGAAGATACAGAAGTGATTTTGCACTCAATTTCTTCAGGTCGAAGCTCTCTATTGGGCCATCAGGAAAAATTTAATCAATGTCTAACATTCATGCTTAGTTACCATGGAAACTCTCATAACAACAAAGTAAGCAATCAATTTGTGCATGATTGTAGTCGTCGTCGTGGAGATTTGAAATAACCACCTTGATTGTTGAAACAATATAATACATCCTAAGCCATCACGTTTTACAAAAAACATGTTACAAAATTTCTAACTCGCATATCTCCGTTACTATGGAAGATGCAGAAGTGATTTTACACTCAATGTAATCAGGTCGAAGCTCTCAAGTGGCTCTTCAGAAAAAAATTAATCCATGTGTAATATTCATGCTTAGTTAAAATGGAAACTTTCATAACAATAAAGTAAACAATCAATTTGTGCATGATTGTAGTTGTCGTCGTGGAAATGTGAAATAACCACTTTGATTGTTGAAACAATCTAATACATCCTAAGCCATCACGTTTTACAAAAACATGACATAAAATTTCAAACTCGCATATCTCCGTCACTACAGAAGACACAGAAGTGATTTTGCACACAATATCATCAGGTCGAAGCTCTCTATTGGGTCATCAAAAAAAAATTAATCCATGTTTAATATTCATGCTTAGTTACCATGGAAACTCTCATAACAATAAAGTAAACAATCAATTTGTGCATGATTGTAGTCGTCGTCGTGGAGATTTGAAATAACAACTTTGATTGTTGAAACAATATAATACATCCTAAGCCATCACGTATTACAAAAATATTATATAAAATTTCAAACTCGCATATCTCCGTTACTATAGAAGATACAGAAGTGATTTTCAAATCAATATCATTAGGTCGAAGCTCTCTATTGAGTCAACAAAAAAAATTAAACCATGTTTAATATTCATGCTTAGTTACCTTGGAAACTCTCATAACAACAAAGTAAGCAATCAATTTGTGCATGATTGTAGTCGTCGTCGTGGAGATTTGAAATAACCACCTTGATTGTTGAAACAATATAATACATCCTAAGCCATCACGTTTTACAAAAACATGTTACAAAATTTCAAACTCGCATATCTCCGTTACTATGGAAGATGCAGAAGTGATTTTACACTCAATGTAATCAGGTCGAAGCTCTCAAGTGGCTCTTCAGAAAAAAATTAATCCATGTGTAATATTCATGCTTAGTTAAAATGGAAACTTTCATAACAATAAAGTAAACAATCAATTTGTGCATGAATGTAGTTGTCGTCGTGGAAATGTGAAATAACCACTTTGATTGTTGAAACAATCTAATACATCCTAAGCCATCACGTTTTACAAAAACATGATATAAAATTTCAAACTCGCATATCTCCGTTACTATAGAAGATACAGAAGTGATTTTGCACTCAATAAAATCAGGTCGAAGCTCTCTATTGGGTCAACAGGAAAAATTTAATCCACGTCTAACATTCATGCTTAGTTACCATGGAAACTCTCAAAAAAATAAAATAAACCATCTATATGTGCATGATTGTAGTCGTCGTCGTGGAGATTTGAAAAAAACACTGATTGTTGAAACAATATAATACATCATTAGCCATCACGTTTTACAAAAACATGTTACAAAATTTCAAACTCGCATATCTCCGTTACTATGGAAGATGCAGAGGTGATTTTACACTCAATGTAATCAGGTCGAAGCTCAATAGTGGTTCTTCAGAAAAAAAAACGAATCCATGTGTAATATTCAGGCTTTGTTATCATGGAAACACTCATAACAATAATGTAAACAATCTATTTGTGCATGATTGTAGTCGTCGTCGTGGAGATTTGAAATAACCGCTTTGATTGTTGAAACAATATAACACATCCTAAGCCATCACGTATTACAAAAACATTCTATAAAATTTCAAACTCGTTTATCGCAGATACTATGGAAGATACAGAAGTGATTTTGCACTCAATATCATCAGGTCAAAGCTCTCTATTGGCCATCAGGAAAAAATTAATCCATATGTAATATTCAGGCTTTGTTACGATAGAAACTCTCATAACAATAAAGTAAACAATCTATTTGTGCATGATTGTAGTCGTCGTCGTGGAGATTTGAAATAACCACTTTGATTGTTGAAACAATTTAATACATCCTAAACCTTCACATTTTACAAGAACATTATATAAAATTTCAAACTCGTATATCTCCGTTACTATGGAAGATACAGAAGTGATTTTACACTTAATGTAATCAGGTCGAAGCTCTCTAGTGGCTCTTTTAAAAAAGATAATCCGTGGGTAATATTAAGGGTTTGTTTCCATGTAAACTCTCAAAAGAATAAAATAAACAATCTATTTGTGCATGATTGTAGTCGTCGTCGTGGAGATTTGAAATAACCACTTTGATTGTTGAAACAATATAATACATCCTAAGCCATCACGTTTTACAAAAACATTATATAAAATTTCAAACTCGCATATCTCCGTTACTATAGATTATACAGACGTGCTTTTACACTCAATATCATCAGGTCGAAGCTCTCTATTGGGTCATCGAAAGAAATTAATCCATTCTATGTAATATTCATGCTTAGTTACCATGGAAACTCTCATAACAATAAAGTAAACAATCAATTTGTGCATGATTTTAGTCGTCGTCGTGGAGATTTGAAATAACAACTTTGATTGTTGAAACAATATAATACATCCTAAGCCATCACGTTTTACAAAAACATGATACAAAATTTTAAACTCGCATATCTCCGTTACTATGGATGATACAGAATTGATTTTACACTCAATATAATCAGGTCGAAGCTCTCTAGTGGCTCTTCAGAAAAAAACTAATCCTTGTGTAATATTCAGGCTTTGTTACCATGGAAACACTCATAACAATAAAGTAAACAATCTATTTGTGCATGATTGTAGTCGTCGTCGTGGAGATTTGAAATAACCGCTTTGATTGTTGAAACAATATAATATACATCCTAAGCCATCACGTTTTACAAAAACATGATACAAAATTTCAAACTCGCATATCTCCGTTACTATGGAAAATACAGAAGTGATTTTACACTGAATGTAAACAGGTCGGAGCTCTCTAGTGGCTCTTCAGAATAAATTTAATCCATGTGTAATATTCATGCTTAGTTACCATGGAAACTTTCATAACAATAAAGTAAACAATCAATTTGTGCATTATTGTAGTTGTCGTCGTGGAAATGTGAAATAACCACTTTGATTGTTGAAACAATCTATTACATCCTAAGCCATCACGTTTTACAAAAACATGATATAAAATTTCAAACTCGCATATCTCCGTTACTATAGAAGATACAGAAGTGATTTTACACACAATATCATCGGGTCGAAGCTCTCTATTGGGTCATCAAAAAAAAATTAATCAATGTTTAATATTCATGCTTAGTTACCATGGAAAGTCTCATAACAATAAAGTAAACAATCAATTTGTGCATGATTGTGGTCGTCGTCGTGGAGATTTGAAATAAACACTTTGATTGTTGAAACAATGTAATACATCCTAAGGCATCACGTTTTACAAAAACATTATATAAAATTTCAAACTCGCATATCTCCGTTACTATGGAAGATACAGAATTGATTTTACACTCAATATAATCAGGTCGAAGCTCTCTAGTGGCTCTTCAGAAAAAAACTAATCAATGTGTAATATTCAGGCTTTGTTACCATGGAAACACTCATAACAATAAAGTAAACAATCAATTTGTGCATGATTGAAGTCGTCGTCGAAGAGATTTGAAATAACAACTTTGATTGTTGAAACAATATAATACATCCTAAGCCATCACGTATTACAAAGATATTATATAAAATTTCAAACTCGCATATCTCCGTTACTATAGAAGATACAGAAGTTATTTTACACTCAATGAAATCAGATCGAAGCTCTCTAGTGGCTCTTCAGAAAAAATATAATCCATGTGTAATATTCATGCTTAGTTACCATGGAAACTTTCATAACAATAATGTAAACAATCAATTTGTGCATGATTGTAGTCGTCGTCGTGGAGATTTGAAATAACAACTTTGATTGTTGAAACAATATAATACATCCTAAGCCATCACGTTTTACAAAAACATGATACAAAATTTCAAACTTTCATATCTCCGTTACTATGGATGATACAGATTTGATTTTACACTCAATATAATCAGGTCGAAGCTCTCTAGTGGCTCTTAAGAAAAAATTTAATCCATGTTTAATATTCATGCTTAGTTACCATGGAAACTCTCATAACAATAAAGTAAACAATCAATTTGTGCATGATTGTAGTCGTCGTCGTGGAGATTTGAAATAAACACTTTGATTGTTGAAACAATGTAACACATCCTAAGGCATCACGTTTTACAAAAACATTATATAAAATTTCAAACTCGCATATCTGCGTTACTATAGAAGATACATAAGCGATTTTGCACTCAATATCATCAAGTCGAAGCTCTCTTTTGGGCCATCAAAAAAAACTTAATCCATGTTTAATATTCACGCTTAGTTACCATGGAAACTCTCATAACAATAAAGTAAACAATCAATTTGTGCATGATAGTAGTCGTCGTCGTGGAGATTTGAAATAACCACTTTGATTGTTGAAACAATCTAATACATCCTAAGCCATCACGTTTTACAAAAACATGATATGAAATTTCAAACTCGCATATCTCCTTTACTACAGAAGATACAGAAGTGATTTTGCACACAATATCATCAGGTCGAAGCTCTCTATTGGGTCATCAAAAAAAAATTAATCCATGTTTAATATTCATGCTTAGTTACCATGGAAACTCTCATAACAATAAAGTAAACAATCAATTTGTGCATGATTGTAGTCGTCGTCGTGGAGATTTGAAATAACCACCTTGATTGTTGAAACAATATAATACATCCTAAGCCATCACGTTTTACAAAAACATGATACAAAATTTCAAACTCGCATATCTCCGTTACTATGGAAGATGCAGAAGTGATTTTACACTCAATGTAATCAGGTAGAAGCTCTCAAGCGGCTCTTCAGAAAAAAATTAATCCATGTGTAATATTCATGCTTAGTTAAAATGGAAACTTTCATAACAATAAAGTAAACAATCAATTTGTGCATGATTGAAGTCGTCGTCGAAGAGATATGAAATAACAACTTTGATTGTTGAAACAATATAATACATCCTAAGCCATCACGTATTACAAAAACATTCTATAAAATTTGAAACTCGTTTATCGCAGTTACTATGGAAGATACAGAAGTGATTTTGCACTCAATATCATCAGGTCAAAGCTCTCTATTGGCCATCAGGAAAAAATTAATCCATATGTAATATTCAGGCTTTGTTACAATAGAAACTCTCAAAAAAATAAAATAAACAATCTATTTGTGCATGATTGTAGTCGTCGTCGTGGAGATTTGAAATAAACACTTTGATTGTTGAAACAATATAATACATCCTAAGCCATCACGTTTTACAAAAACATTATATAAAATTTCAAACTCGCATATCTCCGTTACTATAGAAGATACAGAAGTGATTTTGCACTCAATAAAATCAGGTCGAAGCTCTCTATTGGGTCAACAGGAAAAATTTAATCCACGTCTAACATTCATGCTTAGTTACCATGGAAACTCTCATAACAATAAAGTAAGCAATCAATTTGTGCATGATTGTAGTCGTCGTCGTGGAGATTTGAAATAACCGCTTTGATTGTTGAAACAATATAATACATCCTAAGCCATCACGTTTTACAAAAACATGATACAAAATTTCAAACTCGCATATCTCCGTTACTTTGGAAGATGCAGAAGTGATTTTACACTCAATGTAATCAGGTCGAAGCTCTCTAGTGGCTCTTGAGAAAAAAATTAATCCATGTGTAATATTCATGCTTAGTTAAAATGGAAACTTTCATAACAATAAAGTAAACAATCAATTTGTGCATGATTGAAGTCGTCGTCGTAGAGATTTGAAATAAACACTTTGATTGTTGAAACAATGTATAACATCCTAAGGCATCACGTTTTAGAAAAATATTATATAAAATTTCAAACTCGCATATCTCCGTTACTATAGAAGATACAGAAGTCATTTTACACTCAATGAAATCAGATCGAAGCTCTCTAATGGCTCTTCAGAAGAAATTTAATCCATGTGTAATATTCATGCTTAGTTACCATGGAAACTTTCATAACAATAATGTAAACAATCAATTTGTGCATGATTGTAGTCGTCGTCGTGGAGATTTGAAATAACAACTTTGATTGTTGAAACAATATAATACATCCTAAGCCATCTCGTTTTACAAAAACATGATACAAAATTTCAAACTCTCATATCTCCGTTACTATGGATGATACAGAATTGATTTTACACTTAATATAATCAGGTCGAAGCTCTCTAGTGGCTCTTCAGAAAAAAACTAATCCATGTGTAATATTCAGGCTTTGTTACCATGGAAACTCTCATAACAATAAAGTAAACAATCTATTTGTGCATGATTGTAGTCTTCCTCGTGGAGATTTGAAATAACCACTTTGATTGTTGAAACAATCTAATACATCCTAAGCCATCACGTTTTACAAAAACATTATATAAAATTTCAAACTCGCATATCTCCGTTACTATAGAAGATACAGAAGTGATTTTGCACTCAATATTATCAGGTCGAAGCTCTCTATTGGGTCATCAAAAAAATTTAATCCATGTTTAATATTCATGCGTAGTTACCTTGGAAACTCTCATAACAATAAATTCAACAATCTATTTGTGCATGATTGTAGTCGTCGTCGTTGAGATTTGAAATAAACACATTGATTGTTGAAACAATCTAATACATCCTTAGCCATCACGTTTTACAAAAACATTATATAAAATTTCAAAGTCGCATATCTCCTATACTATAGAAGATACAGAAGTGATTTTGCACTCAATATCATTAGGTCGAAGCTCTCTATTGGGTCAACAAAAAAAATTAAACCATGTTTAATATTCATGCTTAGTTACCTTGGAAACTCTCATAACAATAAAGTAAACAATCAATTTGTGCAAGATTGTAGTCGTCGTCGTGGAGATTTGAAATAAACACTTTGATTGTTGAAACAATGTAATACATCCTAACCATCACGTTTTACAAAAACATTATATAAAATTTCAAACTCGCATATCGCCGTTACTATATAAGACAGAGAAGTGATTTTGCACTCAATATCATCAGGACGAAGCTCTCTATTGGGCCATCAGGAAAAATTTAATCAATGTCTAACATTCATGCTTAGTTTCCATGGAAACTCTCATAACAACAAAGTAAGCAATCAATTTGTGCATGATTGAAGTGGTCGTCGTAGAGATTTGAAATAAACACTTTGATTTTTGAAACAATGTAATACATCCTAAGGCATCACGTTTTACAAAAACATTATATATAGAATTTCAAACTCGCATATCTCCGTTACTATAGAAGATACAGAAGTGTTTTTGCATTCAATATTATCAGGTCGAAGCTCTCTATTGGGTCATCAAAAAAATTTAATCCATGTTTAATATTCATGCTTAGTTACCATGGTAACTTTCATAACAATAAAGTAAACAATCAATTTGTGCATTATTGTAGTTGTCGTCGTGGAAATGTGAAATAACCACTTTGATTGTTGAAACAATCTATTACATCCTAAGCCATCACGTTTTACAAAAACATGATATAAAATTTCAAACTCGCATATCTCCGTTACTATAGAAGATACAGAAGTGATTTTACACACAATATCATCGTGTCGAAGCTCTCTATTGGGTCATCAAAAAAAAATTAATCAATGTTTAATATTCATGCTTAGTTACCATGGAAACTCTCATAACAATAAAGTAAACAATCAATTTGTGCATGATTGTAGTCGTCGTCGTGGAGATTTGAAATAAACACTTTGATTGTTGAAACAATGTAATACATCCTAAGGCATCACGTTTTACAAAAACATTATATAAAATTTCAAACTCGCATATCTCCGTTACTATGGAAGATACAGAATTGATTTTACACTCAATGTAATCAGGTCGAAGCTCTCTAGTTGCTCTTCAGAAAAAAGCTAATCCATGTGTAATATACATGCTTAGTTAAAATGGAAACTTTCATAACAATAAATTAAACAATCAATTTGTGCATGATTGAAGTCGTCGTCGAAGAGATTTGAAATAACAACTTTGATTGTTGAAACAATATAATACATCCTAAGCCATCACGTATTACAAAGATATTATATAAAATTTCAAACTCGCATATCTCCGTTACTATAGAAGATACAGAAGTCATTTTACACTCAATGAAATCAGATCGAAGCTCTCTAGTGGCTCTTCAGAAAAAAATTAATCCATGTGTAATATTCATGCTTAGTTACCATGGAAACTTTCATAACAATAATGTAAACAATCAATTTGTGCATGATTGTAGTCGTCGTCGTGGAGATTTGAAATAACAACTTTGATTGTTGAAACAATATAATACATCCTAAGCCATCACGTTTTACAGAAACATGATACAAAATTTCAAACTTTCATATCTCCGTTACTATGGATGATACAGATTTGATTTTACACTCAATATAATCAGGTCGAAGCTCTCTAGTGGCTCTTCAGAAAAAAACTAATCAATGTGTAATATTCAGGCTTTGTTACCATGGAAACACTCATAACAATAAAGTAAACAATCTATTTGTGCATGATTGTAGTCGTCGTCGTGGAGATTTGAAATAACCACTTTGATTGTTGAAACAATCTAATACATCCTAAGCCATCACGTTTTACAAAAACATTATATAAAATTTCAAACTCGCATATCTCCGTTACTATAGAAGATACAGAAGTGATTTTGCACTCAATATTATCAGGTCGAAGCTCTCTATTGGGTCATCAAAAAAATTTAATCCATGTTTAATATTCATGCTTACTTACCTTGGAAACTCTCATAACAATAAATTCAACAATCTATTTGTGCATGATTGTAGTCGTCGTCGTGGAGATTTCAAATAAACACTTTGATTCTTGAAACAATCTAATACATCCTAAGCCATCACGTTTTACAAAAACATTATATTAAATTTCAAACTCGCATATCTCCGTTACTATAGAAGATACAGAAGTGATTTTGCACTCAATAACATTAGGTCGAATCTCTCAATTGAGTCAACAAAAAAATTTAATCCATGTTTAATATTCATGCTTAGTTACCATGGAAACTCTCATAACAATAAAGTAAACAATCAATTTGTGCATGATTGTAGTCGTCGTCGTGGAGATTTGAAACAACCACCTTGATTGTTGAAACAATATAATACATCCTAAGCCATCACGTTTTACAAAAACATGTTACAAAATTTCAAACTCGCATATCTCCGTTACTATGGAAGATGCAGAAGTGATTTTACACTCAATGTAATCAGGTCGAAGCTCTCAAGTGGCTCTTCAGAAAAAAATTAATCCATGTGTAATATTCATGCTTAGTTAAAATGGAAACTTTCATAACAATAAAGTAAACAATCAATTTGTGCATGATTGTAGTTGTCGGCGTGGAAATGTGAAATAACCACTTTGATTGTTGAAACAATCTAATACATCCTAAGCCATCACGTTTTACAAAAACATGATATAAAATTTCAAACTCGCATATCTCCGTTACTATAGAAGATACAGAAGTGATTTTACACACAATATCATCGGGTCGAAGCTCTCTATTGGGTCATCAAAAAAAAATTAATCAATGTTTAATATTCATGCTTAGTTACCATGGAAACTCTCATAACAATAAAGTAAACAATCAATTTGTGCATGATTGTGGTCGTCGTCGTGGAGATTTGAAATAAACACTTTGATTGTTGAAACAATGTAATACATCCTAAGGCATCACGTTTTACAAAAACATTATATAAAATTTCAAACTCGCATATCTCCGTTACTATGGAAGATACAGAATTGATTTTACACTCAATATAATCAGGTCGAAGCTCTCTAGTGGCTCTTCAGAAAAAAACTAATCAATGTGTAATATTCAGGCTTTGTTACCATGGAAACACTCATAACAATAAAGTAAACAATCAATTTGTGCATGATTGAAGTCGTCGTCGAAGAGATTTGAAATAACGACTTTGATTGTTGAAACAATATAATACATCCTAAGCCATCCCGTATTACAAAGATATTATATAAAATTTCAAACTCGCATATCTCCGTTACTATAGAAGATACAGAAGTTATTTTACACTCAATGAAATCAGATCGAAGCTCTCTAGTGGCTCTTCAGAAAAAATATAATCCATGTGTAATATTCATGCTTAGTTACCATGGAAACTTTCATAACAATAATGTAAACAATCAATTTGTGCATGATTGTAGTCGTCGTCGTGGAGATTTGAAATAACAACTTTGATTGTTGAAACAATATAATACATCCTAAGCCATCACGTTTTACAAAAACATGATACAAAATTTCAAACTTTCATATCTCCGTTACTATGGATGATACAGATTTGATTTTACACTCAATATAATCAGGTCGAAGCTCTCTAGTGGCTCTTAAGAAAAAATTTAATCCATGTTTAATATTCATGCTTAGTTACCATGGAAACTCTCATAACAATAAAGTAAACAATCAATTTGTGCATGATTGTAGTCGTCGTCGTGGAGATTTGAAATAAACACTTTGATTGTTGAAACAATGTAACACATCCTAAGGCATCACGTTTTACAAAAACATTATATAAAATTTCAAACTCGCATATCTGCGTTACTATAGAAGATACATAAGCGATTTTGCACTCAATATCATCAAGTCGAAGCTCTCTTTTGGGCCATCAAAAAAAACTTAATCCATGTTTAATATTCACGCTTAGTTACCATGGAAACTCTCATAACAATAAAGTAAACAATCAATTTGTGCATGATAGTAGTCGTCGTCGTGGAGATTTGAAATAACCACTTTGATTGTTGAAACAATCTAATACATCCTAAGCCATCACGTTTTACAAAAACATGATATGAAATTTCAAACTCGCATATCTCCGTTACTACAGAAGATACAGAAGTGATTTTGCACACAATATCATCAGGTCGAAGCTCTCTATTGGGTCATCAAAAAAAAATTAATCCATGTTTAATATTCATGCTTAGTTACCATGGAAACTCTCATAACAATAAAGTAAACAATCAATTTGTGCATGATTGTAGTCGTCGTCGTGGAGATTTGAAATAACCACCTTGATTGTTGAAACAATATAATACATCCTAAGCCATCACGTTTTACAAAAACATGATACAAAATTTCAAACTCGCATATCTCCGTTACTATGGAAGATGCAGAAGTGATTTTACACTCAATGTAATCAGGTAGAAGCTCTCAAGCGGCTCTTCAGAAAAAAATTAATCCATGTGTAATATTCATGCTTAGTTAAAATGGAAACTTTCATAACAATAAAGTAAACAATCAATTTGTGCATGATTGAAGTCGTCGTCGAAGAGATATGAAATAACAACTTTGATTGTTGAAACAATATAATACATCCTAAGCCATCACGTATTACAAAAACATTCTATAAAATTTGAAACTCGTTTATCGCAGTTACTATGGAAGATACAGAAGTGATTTTGCACTCAATATCATCAGGTCAAAGCTCTCTATTGGCCATCAGGAAAAAATTAATCCATATGTAATATTCAGGCTTTGTTACAATAGAAACTCTCAAAAAAATAAAATAAACAATCTATTTGTGCATGATTGTAGTCGTCGTCGTGGAGATTTGAAATAAACACTTTGATTGTTGAAACAATATAATACATCCTAAACCATCACGTTTTACAAAAACATTATATAAAATTTCAAACTCGCATATCTCCGTTACTATAGAAGATACAGAAGTGATTTTGCACTCAATAAAATCAGGTCGAAGCTCTCTATTGGGTCAACAGGAAAAATTTAATCCACGTCTAACATTCATGCTTAGTTACCATGGAAACTCTCATAACAATAAAGTAAGCAATCAATTTGTGCATGATTGTAGTCGTCGTCGTGGAGATTTGAAATAACCGCTTTGATTGTTGAAACAATATAATACATCCTAAGCCATCACGTTTTACAAAAACATGATACAAAATTTCAAACTCGCAAATCTCCGTTACTTTGGAAGATGCAGAAGTGATTTTACACTCAATGTAATCAGGTCGAAGCTCTCTAGTGGCTCTTGAGAAAGAAATTAATCCATGTGTAATATTCATGCTTAGTTAAAATGGAAACTTTCATAACAATAAAGTAAACAATCAATTTGTGCATGATTGAAGTCGTCGTCGTAGAGATTTGAAATAAACACTTTGATTGTTGAAACAATGTATAACATCCTAAGGCATCACGTTTTAGAAAAATATTATATAAAATTTCAAACTCGCATATCTCCGTTACTATAGAAGATACAGAAGTCATTTTACACTCAATGAAATCAGATCGAAGCTCTCTAATGGCTCTTCAGAAGAAATTTAATCCATGTGTAATATTCATGCTTAGTTACCATGGAAACTTTCATAACAATAATGTAAACAATCAATTTGTGCATGATTGTAGTCGTCGTCGTGGAGATTTGAAATAACAACTTTGATTGTTGAAACAATATAATACATCCTAAGCCATCTCGTTTTACAAAAACATGATACAAAATTTCAAACTCTCATATCTCCGTTACTATGGATGATACAGAATTGATTTTACACTTAATATAATCAGGTCGAAGCTCTCTAGTGGCTCTTCAGAAAAAAACTAATCCATGTGTAATATTCAGGCTTTGTTACCATGGAAACTCTCATAACAATAAAGTAAACAATCTATTTGTGCATGATTGTAGTCTTCCTCGTGGAGATTTGAAATAACCACTTTGATTGTTGAAACAATCTAATACATCCTAAGCCATCACGTTTTACAAAAACATTATATAAAATTTCAAACTCGCATATCTCCGTTACTATAGAAGATACAGAAGTGATTTTGCACTCAATATTATCAGGTCGAAGCTCTCTATTGGGTCATCAAAAAAATTTAATCCATGTTTAATATTCATGCGTAGTTACCTTGGAAACTCTCATAACAATAAATTCAACAATCTATTTGTGCATGATTGTAGTCGTCGTCGTTGAGATTTGAAATAAACACATTGATTGTTGAAACAATCTAATACATCCTTAGCCATCACGTTTTACAAAAACATTATATAAAATTTCAAAGTCGCATATCTCCTATACTATAGAAGATACAGAAGTGATTTTGCACTCAATATCATTAGGTCGAAGCTCTCTATTGGGTCAACAAAAAAAATTAAACCATGTTTAATATTCATGCTTAGTTACCTTGGAAACTCTCATAACAATAAAGTAAACAATCAATTTGTGCAAGATTGTAGTCGTCGTCGTGGAGATTTGAAATAAACACTTTGATTCTTGAAACAATGTAATACATCCTAACCATCACGTTTTACAAAAACATTATATAAAATTTCAAACTCGCATATCGCCGTTACTATATAAGACAGAGAAGTGATTTTGCACTCAATATCATCAGGACGAAGCTCTCTATTGGGCCATCAGGAAAAATTTAATCAATGTCTAACATTCATGCTTAGTTTCCATGGAAACTCTCATAACAACAAGGTAAGCAATCAATTTGTGCATGATTGAAGTGGTCGTCGTAGAGATTTGAAATAAACACTTTGATTTTTGAAACAATGTAATACATCCTAAGGCATCACGTTTTACAAAAACATTATATATAGAATTTCAAACTCGCATATCTCCGTTACTATAGAAGATACAGAAGTGTTTTTGCATTCAATATTATCAGGTCGAAGCTCTCTATTGGGTCATCAAAAAAATTTAATCCATGTTTAATATTCATGGTAACTAAGCATGAATATTAAACATGGATTAAACATGGTTATTTTAAATCTCCACGACGACGACTACAATCATGCACAAATAGATTGTTTACTTTATTGTTATGAGTGTTTCCATGGTAACAAAGCCTGAATATTACACATTGATTAGTTTTTTTCTGAAGAGCCACTAGAGAGCTTCGACCTGATTATATTGAGTGTAAAATCAAATCTGTATCATCCATAGTAACGGAGATATGAAAGTTTGAAATTTTGTATCATGTTTCTGTAAAACGTGATGGCTTAGGATGTATTATATTGTTTCAACAATCAAAGTTGTTATTTCAAATCTCCACGACGACGACTACAATCATGCACAAATTGATTGTTTACATTATTGTTATGAAAGTTTCCATGGTAACTAAGCATGAATATTACACATGGATTAATTTTTTTCTGAAGAGCCACTAGAGAGCTTCGATCTGATTTCATTGAGTGTAAAATGACTTCTGTATCTTCTATAGTAACGGAGATATGCGAGTTTGAAATTTTATATAATATCTTTGTAATACGTGATGGCTTAGGATGTATTATATTGTTTCAACAATCAAAGTTGTTATTTCAAATCTCTTCGACGACGACTTCAATCATGCACAAATTGATTGTTTTAATTTATTGTTATGAAAGTTTCCATTTTAACTAAGCATGTATATTACACATGGATTAGCTTTTTTCTGAAGAGCAACTAGAGAGCTTCGACCTGATTACATTGAGTGTAAAATCAATTCTGTATCTTCCATAGTAACGGAGATATGCGAGTTTGAAATTTTATATAATGTTTTTGTAAAACGTGATGCCTTAGGATGTATTACATTGTTTCAACAATCAAAGTGTTTATTTCAAATCTCCACGACGACGACTACAATCATGCACAAATTGATTGTTTACTTTATTGTTATGAGAGTTTCCATGGTAACTAAGCATGAATATTAAACATTGATTAATTTTTTTTTGATGACCCAATAGAGAGCTTCGACACGATGATATTGTGTGTAAAATCACTTCTGTATCTTCTATAGTAACGGAGATATGCGAGTTTGAAATTTTATATCATGTTTTTGTAAAACGTGATGGCTTAGGATGTAATAGATTGTTTCAACAATCAAAGTGGTTATTTCACATTTCCACGACGACAACTACAATAATGCACAAATTGATTGTAAACTTTCATAACAATAAAGTAAACAATCAATTTGTGCATTATTGTAGTTGTCGTCGTGGAAATGTGAAATAACCACTTTGATTGTTGAAACAATCTATTACATCCTAAGCCATCACGTTTTACAAAAACATGATATAAAATTTCAAACTCGCATATCTCCGTTACTATAGAAGATACAGAAGTGATTTTACACACAATATCATCGTGTCGAAGCTCTCTATTGGGTCATCAAAAAAAAATTAATCAATGTTTAATATTCATGCTTAGTTACCATGGAAACTCTCATAACAATAAAGTAAACAATCAATTTGTGCATGATTGTAGTCGTCGTCGTGGAGATTTGAAATAAACACTTTGATTGTTGAAACAATGTAATACATCCTAAGGCATCACGTTTTACAAAAACATTATATAAAATTTCAAACTCGCATATCTCCGTTACTATGGAAGATACAGAATTGATTTTACACTCAATGTAATCAGGTCGAAGCTCTCTAGTTGCTCTTCAGAAAAAAGCTAATCCATGTGTAATATACATGCTTAGTTAAAATGGAAACTTTCATAACAATAAATTAAACAATCAATTTGTGCATGATTGAAGTCGTCGTCGAAGAGATTTGAAATAACAACTTTGATTGTTGAAACAATATAATACATCCTAAGCCATCACGTATTACAAAGATATTATATAAAATTTCAAACTCGCATATCTCCGTTACTATAGAAGATACAGAAGTCATTTTACACTCAATGAAATCAGATCGAAGCTCTCTAGTGGCTCTTCAGAAAAAAATTAATCCATGTGTAATATTCATGCTTAGTTACCATGGAAACTTTCATAACAATAATGTAAACAATCAATTTGTGCATGATTGTAGTCGTCGTCGTGGAGATTTGAAATAACAACTTTGATTGTTGAAACAATATAATACATCCTAAGCCATCACGTTTTACAGAAACATGATACAAAATTTCAAACTTTCATATCTCCGTTACTATGGATGATACAGATTTGATTTTACACTCAATATAATCAGGTCGAAGCTCTCTAGTGGCTCTTCAGAAAAAAACTAATCAATGTGTAATATTCAGGCTTTGTTACCATGGAAACACTCATAACAATAAAGTAAACAATCTATTTGTGCATGATTGTAGTCGTCGTCGTGGAGATTTAAAATAACCACTTTGATTGTTGAAACAATCTAATACATCCTAAGCCATCACGTTTTACAAAAACATTATATAAAATTTCAAACTCGCATATCTCCGTTACTATAGAAGATACAGAAGTGATTTTGCACTCAATATTATCAGGTCGAAGCTCTCTATTGGGTCATCAAAAAAATTTAATCCATGTTTAATATTCATGCTTACTTACCTTGGAAACTCTCATAACAATAAATTCAACAATCTATTTGTGCATGATTGTAGTCGTCGTCGTGGAGATTTCAAATAAACACTTTGATTCTTGAAACAATCTAATACATCCTAAGCCATCACGTTTTACAAAAACATTATATTAAATTTCAAACTCGCATATCTCCGTTACTATAGAAGATACAGAAGTGATTTTGCACTCAATAACATTAGGTCGAATCTCTCAATTGAGTCAACAAAAAAATTTAATCCATGTTTAATATTCATGCTTAGTTACCATGGAAACTCTCATAACAATAAAGTAAACAATCAATTTGTGCATGATTGTTGTCGTCGTCGTGGAGATTTGAAACAACCACCTTGATTGTTGAAACAATATAATACATCCTAAGCCATCACGTTTTACAAAAACATGTTACAAAATTTCAAACTCGCATATCTCCGTTACTATGGAAGATGCAGAAGTGATTTTACACTCAATGTAATCAGGTCGAAGCTCTCAAGTGGCTCTTCAGAAAAAAATTAATCCATGTGTAATATTCATGCTTAGTTAAAATGGAAACTTTCATAACAATAAAGTAAACAATCAATTTGTGCATGATTGTAGTTGTCGTCGTGGAAATGTGAAATAACCACTTTGATTGTTGAAACAATCTAATACATCCTAAGCCATCACGTTTTACAAAAACATGATATAAAATTTCAAACTCGCATATCTCCGTTACTACAGAAGATACAGAAGTGATTTTGCACACAATATCATCAGGTCGAAGCTCTCTATTGGGAAATCAAAAAAAAATTTAATCCATGTTTAATATTCATGCTTAGTTACCATGGAAACTCTCATAACAATAAAGTAAACAATCAATTTGTGCATGATTGTAGTCGTCGTCGTGGAGATTTGAAATAAACACTTTGATTGTTGAAACAATGTAACACATCCTAAGGCATCACGTTTTACAAAAACATTATATAAAATTTCACACTCGCATATCTGCGTTACTATAGAAGATACATAAGCGATTTTGCACTCAATATCATCAGGTCGAAGCTCTCTTTTGGGCCATCAAAAAAAACTTAATCCATGTTTAATATTCACGCTTAGTTACCATGGAAACTCTCATAACAATAAAGTAAACAATCAATTTGTGCATGATAGTAGTCGTCGTCGTGGAGATTTCAAATAACCACTTTGATTGTTGAAACAATCTAATACATCCTAAGCCATCACGTTTTACAAAAACATGATATGAAATTTCAAACTCGCATATCTCCGTTACTACAGAAGATACAGAAGTGATTTTGCACACAATATCATCAGGTCGAAGCTCTCTATTGGGTCATCAAAAAAAATTTAATCCATGTTTAATATTCATGCTTAGTTACCATGGAAACTCTCATAACAATAAAGTAAACAATCAATTTGTGCATGATTGTAGTCGTCGTCGTGGAGATTTGAAATAACCACCTTGATTGTTGAAACAATATAATACATCCTAAGCCATCACGTTTTACAAAAACATGATACAAAATTTCAAACTCGCATATCTCCGTTACTATGGAAGATGCAGAAGTGATTTTACACTCAATGTAATCAGGTCGAAGCTCTCAAGTGGCTCTTCAGAAAAAAATTAATCCATGTGTAATATTCATGCTTAGTTAAAATGGAAACTTTCATAACAATAAAGTAAACAATCAATTTGTGCATGATTGAAGTCGTCGTCGAAGAGATATGAAATAACCACTTTGATTGTTGAAACAATCTAATACATCCTAAGCCATCACGTTTTACAAAAACATGATATGAAATTTCAAACTCGCATATCTCCGTTACTACAGAAGATACAGAAGTGATTTTGCACACAATATCATCAGGTCGAAGCTCTCTATTGGGTCATCAAAAAAAATTTAATCCATGTTTAATATTCATGCTTAGTTACCATGGAAACTCTCATAACAATAAAGTAAACAATCAATTTGTGCATGATTGTAGTCGTCGTCGTGGAGATTTGAAATAACCACCTTGATTGTTGAAACAATATAATACATCCTAAGCCATCACGTTTTACAAAAACATGATACAAAATTTCAAACTCGCATATCTCCGTTACTATGGAAGATGCAGAAGTGATTTTACACTCAATGTAATCAGGTCGAAGCTCTCAAGTGGCTCTTCAGAAAAAAATTAATCCATGTGTAATATTCATGCTTAGTTATAATGGAAACTTTCAAAACAATAAAGTAAACAATCAATTTGTGCATGATTGAAGTCGTCGTCGAAGAGATATGAAATAACCACTTTGATTGTTGAAACAATCTAATACATCCTAAGCCATCACGTTTTACAAAAACATGATATGAAATTTCAAACTCGCATATCTCCGTTACTACAGAAGATACAGAAGTGATTTTGCACACAATATCATCAGGTCGAAGCTCTCTATTGGGTCATCAAAAAAAATTTAATCCATGTTTAATATTCATGCTTAGTTACCATGGAAACTCTCATAACAATAAAGTAAACAATCAATTTGTGCATGATTGTAGTCGTCGTCGTGGAGATTTGAAATAACCACCTTGATTGTTGAAACAATATAATACATCCTAAGCCATCACGTTTTACAAAAACATTATACAAAATTTCAAACTCGCATATCTCCGTTACTTTGGAAGAGGCAGAAGTGATTTTACACTCAATGTAATCAGGTCGAAGCTCTCTAGTGGCTCTTGAGATAAAAATTAATCCATGTGTAATATTCATGCTTAGTTAAAATGGAAACTTTCATAACAATAAAGTAAACAATCAATTTGTGCATGATTGAAGTCGTCGTCGTAGAGATTTGAAATGAACACTTTGATTGTTGAAACAATGTAATACATCCTAAGGCATCACGTTTTAGAAAAATATTATATAAATTTTCAAACTCGCATATCTCCGTTACTATAGAAGATACAGAAGTCATTTTACACTCAATGAAATCAGATCGAAGCTCTCTAGTGGCTCTTCAGAAAAAATTTAATCCATGTGTAATATTCATGCTTAGTTACCATGGAAACTTTCATAACAATAATGTAAACAATCAATTTGTGCATGATTGTAGTCGTCGTCGTGGAGATTTGAAATAACAACTTTGATTGTTGAAACAATATAATACATCCTAAGCCATCTCGTTTTACAAAAACATGATACAAAATTTCCAACTCTCATATCTCCGTTACTATGGATGATACAGAATTGATTTTACACTTAATATAATCAGGTCGAAGCTCTCTAGTGGCTCTTCAGAAAAAAACTAATCCATGTGTAATATTCAGGCTTTGTTACCATGGAAACACTCATAACAATAAAGTAAACAATCTATTTGTGCATGATTGTAGTCGTCGTCGTTGAGATTTGAAATAAACACATTGATTGTTGAAACAATCTAATACATCCTTAGCCATCACGTTTTACAAAAACATTATATAAAATTTCAAACTCGCATATCTCCTATACTATAGAAGATACAGAAGTGATTTTGCACACAATATTATCAGGTCGAAGCTCTCTATTGGGTCATCAAAAAAATTTAATCCATGTTTAATATTCATGCTTACTTACCTTGGAAACTCTCATTACAATAAATTCAACAATCTATTTGTGCATGATTGTAGTCGTCGTCGTGGAGATTTCAAATAAACACTTTGATTCTTGAAACAATCTAATACATCCTAAGCCATCACGTTTTACAAAAACATTATATTAAATTTCAAACTCGCATATCTCCGTTACTATAGAAGATACAGAAGTGATTTTGCACTCAATAACATTAGGTCGAATCTCTCAATTGAGTCAACAAAAAAATTTAATCCATGTTTAATATTCATGCTTAGTTACCATGGAAACTCTCATAACAATAAAGTAAACAATCAATTTGTGCATGATTGTAGTCGTCGTCGTGGAGATTTGAAACAACCACCTTGATTGTTGAAACAATATAATACATCCTAAGCCATCACGTTTTACAAAAACATGTTACAAAATTTCAAACTCGCATATCTCCGTTACTATGGAAGATGCAGAAGTGATTTTACACTCAATGTAATCAGGTCGAAGCTCTCAAGTGGCTCTTCAGAAAAAAATTAATCCATGTGTAATATTCATGCTTAGTTAAAATGGAAACTTTCATAACAATAAAGTAAACAATCAATTTGTGCATGATTGTAGTTGTCGTCGTGGAAATGTGAAATAACCACTTTGATTGTTGAAACAATCTAATACATCCTAAGCCATCACGTTTTACAAAAACATGATATAAAATTTCAAACTCGCATATCTCCGTTACTACAGAAGATACAGAAGTGATTTTGCACACAATATCATCAGGTCGAAGCTCTCTATTGGGAATTAAAAAAAAAATTTAATCCATGTTTAATATTCATGTTTAGTTACCATGGAAACTCTCATAACAATAAAGTAAACAATCAATTTGTGCATGATTGTAGTCGTCGTCGTGGAGATTTGAAATAAACACTTTGATTGTTGAAACAATGTAACACATCCTAAGGCATCACGTTTTACAAAAACATTATATAAAATTTCAAACTCGCATATCTGCGTTACTATAGAAGATACATAAGCGATTTTGCACTCAATATCATCAGGTCGAAGCTCTCTTTTGGGGCATCAAAAAAAACTTAATCCATGTTTAATATTCACGCTTAGTTACCATGGAAACTCTCATAACAATAAAGTAAACAATCAATTTGTGCATGATAGTAGTCGTCGTCGTGGAGATTTGAAATAACCACTTTGATTGTTGAAACAATCTAATACATCCTAAGCCATCACGTTTTACAAAAACATTATATAAAATTTCAAACTCGCATATCTCCGTTACTATAGAAGATACAGAAGTGATTTTGCACTCAATATTATCAGGTCGAAGCTCTCTATTGGGTCATCAAAAAAATTTAATCCATGTTTAATATTCATGCTTACTTACCTTGGAAACTCTCATAACAATAAATTCAACAATCTATTTGTGCATGATTGTAGTCGTCGTCGTGGAGATTTCAAATAAACACTTTGATTCTTGAAACAATCTAATACATCCTAAGCCATCACGTTTTACAAAAACATTATATTAAATTTCAAACTCGCATATCTCCGTTACTATAGAAGATACA
Organism: Lepisma saccharinum; assembly: GCF_977018435.1. Classification (NCBI taxonomy): domain Eukaryota; kingdom Metazoa; phylum Arthropoda; class Insecta; order Zygentoma; family Lepismatidae; genus Lepisma; species Lepisma saccharinum. Next base: position 43,968 of record NW_028142896.1, read on the forward strand.
GAAGTGATTTTGCACTCAATAACATTAGGTCGAATCTCTCAATTGAGTCAACAAAAAAATTTAATCCATGTTTAATATTCATGCTTAGTTACCATGGAAACTCTCATAACAATAAAGTAAACAATCAATTTGTGCATGATTGTAGTCGTCGTCGTGGAGATTTGAAACAACCACCTTGATTGTTGAAACAATATAATACATCCTAAGCCATCACGTTTTACAAAAACATGTTACAAAATTTCAAACTCGCATATCTCCGTTACTATGGAAGATGCAGAAGTGATTTTACACTCAATGTAATCAGGTCGAAGCTCTCAAGTGGCTCTTCAGAAAAAAATTAATCCATGTGTAATATTCATGCTTAGTTAAAATGGAAACTTTCATAACAATAAAGTAAACAATCAATTTGTGCATGATTGTAGTTGTCGTCGTGGAAATGTGAAATAACCACTTTGATTGTTGAAACAATCTAATACATCCTAAGCCATCACGTTTTACAAAAACATGATATAAAATTTCAAACTCGCATATCTCCGTTACTACAGAAGATACAGAAGTGATTTTGCACACAATATCATCAGGTCGAAGCTCTCTATTGTGAAATCAAAAAAAAATTTAATCCATGTTTAATATTCATGCTTAGTTACCATGGAAACTCTCATAACAATAAAGTAAACAATCAATTTGTGCATGATTGTAGTCGTCGTCGTGGAGATTTGAAATAAACACTTTGATTGTTGAAACAATGTAACACATCCTAAGGCATCACGTTTTACAAAAACATTATATAAAATTTCACACTCGCATATCTGCGTTACTATAGAAGATACATAAGCTATTTTGCACTCAATATCATCAGGTCGAAGCTCTCTTTTGGGCCATCAAAAAAAACTTAATCCATGTTTAATATTCACGCTTAGTTACCATGGAAACTCTCATAACAATAAAGTAAACAATCAATTTGTGCATGATAGTAGTCGTCGTCGTGGAGATTTGAAATAACCACTTTGATTGTTGAAACAATCTAATACATCCTAAGCCATCACGTTTTACAAAAACATGATATGAAATTTCAAACTCGCATATCTCCGTTACTACAGAAGATACAGAAGTGATTTTGCACACAATATCATCAGGTCGAAGCTCTCTATTGGGTCATCAAAAAAAATTTAATCCATGTTTAATATTCATGCTTAGTTACCATGGAAACTCTCATAACAATAAAGTAAACAATCAATTTGTGCATGATTGTAGTCGTCGTCGTGGAGATTTGAAATAAACACTTTGATTGTTGAAACAATGTAACACATCCTAAGGCATCACGTTTTACAAAAACATTATATAAAATTTCACACTCGCATATCTGCGTTACTATAGAAGATACATAAGCTATTTTGCACTCAATATCATCAGGTCGAAGCTCTCTTTTGGGCCATCAAAAAAAACTTAATCCATGTTTAATATTCACGCTTAGTTACCATGGAAACTCTCATAACAATAAAGTAAACAATCAATTTGTGCATGATAGTAGTCGTCGTCGTGGAGATTTGAAATAACCACCTTGATTGTTGAAACAATATAATACATCCTAAGCCATCACGTTTTACAAAAACATGATACAAAATTTCAAACTCGCATATCTCCGTTACTATGGAAGATGCAGAAGTGATTTTACACTCAATGTAATCAGGTCGAAGCTCTCAAGTGGCTCTTCAGAAAAAAATTAATCCATGTGTAATATTCATGCTTAGTTAAAATGGAAACTTTCATAACAATAAAGTAAACAATCAATTTGTGCATGATTGAAGTCGTCGTCGAAGAGATATGAAATAACCACTTTGATTGTTGAAACAATCTAATACATCCTAAGCCATCACGTTTTACAAAAACATGATATGAAATTTCAAACTCGCATATCTCCGTTACTACAGAAGATACAGAAGTGATTTTGCACACAATATCATCAGGTCGAAGCTCTCTATTGGGTCATCAAAAAAAATTTAATCCATGTTTAATATTCATGCTTAGTTACCATGGAAACTCTCATAGCAATAAAGTAAACAATCAATTTGTGCATGATTGTAGTCGTCGTCGTGGAGATTTGAAATAACCACCTTGATTGTTGAAACAATATAATACATCCTAAGCCATCACGTTTTACAAAAACATGATACAAAATTTCAAACTCGCATATCTCCGTTACTATGGAAGATGCAGAAGTGATTTTACACTCAATGTAATCAGGTCGAAGCTCTCAAGTGGCTCTTCAGAAAAAAATTAATCCATGTGTAATATTCATGCTTAGTTAAAATGGAAACTTTCATAACAATAAAGTAAACAATCAATTTGTGCATGATTGAAGTCGTCGTCGAAGAGATATGAAATAACCACTTTGATTGTTGAAACAATCTAATACATCCTAAGCCATCACGTTTTACAAAAACATGATATGAAATTTCAAACTCGCATATCTCCGTTACTACAGAAGATACAGAAGTGATTTTGCACACAATATCATCAGGTCGAAGCTCTCTATTGGGTCATCAAAAAAAATTTAATCCATGTTTAATATTCATGCTTAGTTACCATGGAAACTCTCATAACAATAAAGTAAACAATCAATTTGTGCATGATTGTAGTCGTCGTCGTGGAGATTTGAAATAACCACCTTGATTGTTGAAACAATATAATACATCCTAAGCCATCACGTTTTACAAAAACATTATACAAAATTTCAAACTCGCATATCTCCGTTACTTTGGAAGAGGCAGAAGTGATTTTACACTCAATGTAATCAGGTCGAAGCTCTCTAGTGGCTCTTGAGAAAAAAATTAATCCATGTGTAATATTCATGCTTAGTTAAAATGGAAACTTTCATAACAATAAAGTAAACAATCAATTTGTGCATGATTGAAGTCGTCGTCGTAGAGATTTGAAATAAACACTTTGATTGTTGAAACAATGTAATACATCCTAAGGCATCACGTTTTAGAAAAATATTATATAAATTTTCAAACTCGCATATCTCCGTTACTATAGAAGATACAGAAGTCATTTTACACTCAATGAAATCAGATCGAAGCTCTCTAGTGGCTCTTCAGAAAAAATTTAATCCATGTGTAATATTCATGCTTAGTTACCATGGAAACTTTCATAACAATAATGTAAACAATCAATTTGTGCATGATTGTAGTCGTCGTCGTGGAGATTTGAAATAACAACTTTGATTGTTGAAACAATATAATACATCCTAAGCCATCTCGTTTTACAAAAACATGATACAAAATTTCCAACTCTCATATCTCCGTTACTATGGATGATACAGAATTGATTTTACACTTAATATAATCAGGTCGAAGCTCTCTAGTGGCTCTTCAGAAAAAAACTAATCCATGTGTAATATTCAGGCTTTGTTACCATGGAAACACTCATAACAATAAAGTAAACAATCTATTTGTGCATGATTGTAGTCGTCGTCGTTGAGATTTGAAATAAACACATTGATTGTTGAAACAATCTAATACATCCTTAGCCATCACGTTTTACAAAAACATTATATAAAATTTCAAACTCGCATATCTCCTATACTATAGAAGATACAGAAGTGATTTTGCACACAATATTATCAGGTCGAAGCTCTCTATTGGGTCATCAAAAAAATTTAATCCATGTTTAATATTCATGCTTACTTACCTTGGAAACTCTCATAACAATAAATTCAACAATCTATTTGTGCATGATTGTAGTCGTCGTCGTGGAGATTTCAAATAAACACTTTGATTCTTGAAACAATCTAATACATCCTAAGCCATCACGTTTTACAAAAACATTATATTAAATTTCAAACTCGCATATCTCCGTTACTATAGGAGATACAGAAGTGATTTTGCACTCAATAACATTAGGTCGAATCTCTCAATTGAGTCAACAAAAAAATTTAATCCATGTTTAATATTCATGCTTAGTTACCATGGAAACTCTCATAACAATAAAGTAAACAATCAATTTGTGCATGATTGTAGTCGTCGTCGTGGAGATTTGAAACAACCACCTTGATTGTTGAAACAATATAATACATCCTAAGCCATCACGTTTTACAAAAACATGTTACAAAATTTCAAACTCGCATATCTCCGTTACTATGGAAGATGCAGAAGTGATTTTACACTCAATGTAATCAGGTCGAAGCTCTCAAGTGGCTCTTCAGAAAAAAATTAATCCATGTGTAATATTCATGCTTAGTTAAAATGGAAACTTTCATAACAATAAAGTAAACAATCAATTTGTGCATGATTGTAGTTGTCGTCGTGGAAATGTGAAATAACCACTTTGATTGTTGAAACAATCTAATACATCCTAAGCCATCACGTTTTACAAAAACATGATATAAAATTTCAAACTCGCATATCTCCGTTACTACAGAAGATACAGAAGTGATTTTGCACACAATATCATCAGGTCGAAGCTCTCTATTGGGAATTAAAAAAAAATTTAATCCATGTTTAATATTCATGTTTAGTTACCATGGAAACTCTCATAACAATAAAGTAAACAATCAATTTGTGCATGATTGTAGTCGTCGTCGTGGAGATTTGAAATAAACACTTTGATTGTTGAAACAATGTAACACATCCTAAGGCATCACGTTTTACAAAAACATTATATAAAATTTCAAACTCGCATATCTGCGTTACTATAGAAGATACATAAGCGATTTTGCACTCAATATCATCAGGTCGAAGCTCTCTTTTGGGGCATCAAAAAAAACTTAATCCATGTTTAATATTCACGCTTAGTTACCATGGAAACTCTCATAACAATAAAGTAAACAATCAATTTGTGCATGATAGTAGTCGTCGTCGTGGAGACTTGAAATAACCACTTTGATTGTTGAAACAATCTAATACATCCTAAGCCATCACGTTTTACAAAAACATGATATGAAATTTCAAACTCGCATATCTCCGTTACTACAGAAGATACAGAAGTGATTTTGCACACAATATCATCAGGTCGAAGCTCTCTATTGGGTCATCAAAAAAAAATTAATCCATGTTTAATATTCATGCTTAGTTACCATGGAAACTCTCATAACAATAAAGTAAACAATCAATTTGTGCATGATTGTAGTCGTCGTCGTGGAGATTTGAAATAACCATTTTGATTGTTGAAACAATATAATACATCCTAAGCCATCACGTTTTACAAAAACATGATACAAAATTTCAAACTCGCATATCTCCGTTACTATGGAAGATGCAGAAGTGATTTTACACTCAATGTAATCAGGTCGAAGATCTCAAGTGGCTCTTCAGAAAAAAATTAATCCATGTGTAATATTCATGCTTAGTTAAAATGGAAACTTTCATAACAATAAAGTAAACAATCAATTTGTGCATGATTGAAGTCGTCGTCGAAGAGATATGAAATAACAACTTTGATTGTTGAAACAATATAATACATACTAAGCCATCACGTATTACAAAAACATTCTATAAAATTTGAAACTCGTTTATCGCAGTTACTATGGAAGATACAGAAGTGGTTTTGCACTCAATATCATCAGGTCAAAGCTCTCTATTGGCCATCAGGAAAAAATTAATCCATATGTAATATTCAGGCTTTGTTACAATAGAAACTCTCAAAAAAATAAAATAAACAATCTATTTGTGCATGATTGTAGTCGTCGTCGTGGAGATTTGAAATAAACACTTTGATTGTTGAAACAATATAATACATCCTAAGCCATCACGTTTTACAAAAACATTATATAAAATTTCAAACTCGCATATCTCCGTTACTATAGAAGATACAGAAGTGATTTTGCACTCAATAAAATCAGGTCGAAGCTCTCTATTGGGTCAACAGGAAAAATTTAATCCACGTCTAACATTCATGCTTAGTTACCATGGAAACTCTCATAACAATAAAGTAAGCAATCAATTTGTGCATGATTGTAGTCGTCGTCGTGGAGATTTGAAATAACCGCTTTGATTGTTGAAACAATATAATACATCCTAAGCCATCACGTTTTACAAAAACATGATACAAAATTTCAAACTCGCATATCTCCGTTACTTTGGAAGATGCAGAAGTGATTTTACACTCAATGTAATCAGGTCGAAGCTCTCTAGTGGCTCTTCAGAAAAAAATTAATCCATGTGTAATATTCATGCTTAGTTAAAATGGAAACTTTCATAACAATAAAGTAAACAATCAATTTGTGCATGATTGAAGTCGTCGTCGTAGAGATTTGAAATAAACACTTTGATTGTTGAAACAATGTAATACATCCTAAGGCATCACGTTTTACAAAAATATTATATAAAATTTCAAACTCGCATATCTCCGTTACTATAGAAGATACAGAAGTCATTTTACACTCAATGAAATCAGATCGAAGCTCTCTAGTGGCTCTTCAGAAAAAATTTAATCCATGTGTAATATTCATGCTTAGTTACCATGGAAACTTTCATAACAATAATGTAAACAATCAATTTGTGCATGATTGTAGTCGTCGTCGTGGAGATTTGAAATAACAACTTTGATTGTTGAAACAATATAATACATCCTAAGCCATCTCGTTTTACAAAAACATGATACAAAATTTCCAACTCTCATATCTCCGTTACTATGGATGATACAGAATTGATTTTACACTTAATATAATCAGGTCGAAGCTCTCTAGTGGCTCTTCAGAAAAAAACTAATCCATGTGTAATATTCAGGCTTTGTTACCATGGAAACACTCATAACAATAAAGTAAACAATCTATTTGTGCATGATTGTAGTCGTCATCGTGGAGATTTGAAATAACCACTTTGATTGTTGAAACAATCTAATACATCCTAAGCCATCACGTTTTACAAAAACATTATATAAAATTTCAAACTCGCATATCTCCGTTACTATAGAAGATACAGAAGTGATTTTGCACTCAATATTATCAGGTCGAAGCACTCTATTGGGTCATCAAAAAAATTTAATCCATGTTTAATATTCATGCGTAGTTACCTTGGAAACTCTCATAACAATAAATTCAACAATCTATTTGTGCATGATTGTAGTCGTCGTCGTTGAGATTTGAAATAAACACATTGATTGTTGAAACAATCTAATACATCCTTAGCCATCACGTTTTACAAAAACATTATATAAAATTTCAAACTCGCATATCTCCTATACTATAGAAGATACAGAAGTGATTTTGCACTCAATATCATTAGGTCGAAGCTCTCTATTGGGTCAACAAAAAAAATTAAACCATGTTTAATATTCATGCTTAGTTACCTTGGAAACTCTCATAACAAAGTAAACAATCAATTTGTGCAAGATTGTAGTCGTCGTCGTGGAGATTTGAAATAAACACTTTGATTGTTGAAACAATGTAATACATCCTAACCATCACGTTTTACAAAAACATTATATAAAATTTCAAACTCGCATATCGCCGTTACTATATAAGACACAGAAGTGATTTTGCACTCAATATCATCAGGACGAAGCTCTCTATTGGGCCATCAGGAAAAATTTAATCAATGTCTAACATTCATGCTTAGTTACCATGGAAACTCTCATAACAACAAAGTAAGCAATCAATTTGTGCATGATTGAAGTGGTCGTCGTAGAGATTTGAAATAAACACTTTGATTTTTGAAACAATGTAATACATCCTAAGGCATCACGTTTTACAAAAACATTATATAAAATTTCAAACTCGCATATCTCCGTTACTATAGAAGATACAGAAGTGTTTTTGCATTCAATATTATCAGGTCGAAGCTCTCTATTGGGTCATCAAAAAAATTTAATCCATGTTTAATATTCATGCTTAGTTACCTTGGAAACTCTCATAACAATAAATTCAACAATCTATTTGTGCATGATTGTAGTCGTCGTCGTGGAGATTTGAAATAAACACTTTGATTGTTGAAAAAATCTAATACATCCTAAGCCATCACGTTTTAAAAAACATTATATAAAATTTCAAACTCGATTATCTCCGTTACTATAGAAGATACAGAAGTGATTTTGCACTCAATATCATTAGGTCGAAGCTCTCTATTGGGTCAACAAAAAAAATTAAACCATGTTTAATATTCATGCTTAGTTATCTTGGAAACTCTCATAATAATAAAGTAAACAATCAATTTGTGCAAGATTGTAGTCGTCGTCGTTGAGATTTGAAATAAACACTTTGATTGTTGAAACATTCTAATACATCCTAACCATCACGTTTTACAAAAACATTATATAAAATTTCAAACTCGCACATCGCCGTTACTATAGAAGATACAGAAGTGATTTTGCACTCAATATCATCAGGTCGAAGCTCTCTATTGGGCCATCAGGAAAAATTTGATCAATGTCTAACATTCATGCTTAGTTACCATGGAAACTCTCATAACAACAAAGTAAGCAATCAATTTGTGCATGATTGTAGTCGTCGTCGTGGAGATTTGAAATAACCACCTTGATTGTTGAAACAATATAATACATCCAAAGGCATCACGTTTTACAAAAACATGTTACAAAATTTCAAACTCGCATATCTGCGTTACTATGGAAGATGCAGAAGTGATTTTACACTCAATGTAATCAGGTCGAAGCTCTCAAGTGGCTCTTCTGAAAAAAATTAATCCATGTTTAATATTCATGCTTAGTTAAAATGGAAACTTTCATAACAATAAAGTAAACAATCAATTTGTGCATGATTGTAGTTGTCGTCGTGGAAATGTGAAATAACAACTTTGATTGTTGAAACAATCTAATACATCCTAAGCCATCACGTTTTACAAAAACATGATATAAAATTTCAAACTCGCATATCTCCGTTACTACAGAAGATACAGAAGTTATTTTGCACACAATATCATCAGGTCGAAGCTCTCTATTGGGTCATCAAAAAAATTTAATCCATGTTTAATATTCATGCTTAGTTACCATGGAAACTCTCATAACAATAAAGTAAACAATCAATTTGTGCATGATTGTAGTCGTCGTCGTGGAGATTTGAAATAACCACTTTGATTGTTGAAACAATGTAACACATCCTAAAGCATCACGTTTTACAAAAACATTATATAAAATTTCAAACTCGCATATCTCCGTTACTATAGAAGATACAGAAGCGATTTTGCACTCAAAATCATCAGGTCGAAGCTCTCTATTGGGCCATCAAAAAAAACTTAATCCATTCTATGTAATATTCATGCTTAGTTACCATGGAAACTCTCATAACAATAAAGTAAACAATCAATTTGTGCACGATTGTAGTCGTCGTCGTGGAGATTTGAAATAAACACTTTGATTGTTGAAACAATGTAATACATCCTAAGGCATCACGTTTTACAAAAATGTTATATAAAATTTCAATCTCGCATATCTCCGTTACTATAGAAGATACAGAAGTCATTTTACACTCATTGAAATCAGATCGAAGCTCTCTAGTGGCTCTTCAGAAAAAATTTAATCCATGTGTAATATTCATGCTTAGTTACCATGGAAACTTTCATAACAATAATGTAAACATTCAATTTGTGCATGATTGTAGTCGTCGTCGTGGAGATTTGAAATAACAACTTTGATTGTTGAAACAATATAATACATCCTAAGCCATCACGTTTTACAAGAACATGATACAAAATTTTAAACTCACATATCTCCGTTACTATGGATGATACAGAATTGATTTTACACTCAATATAATCAGGTCGAAGCTCTCTAGTGACTCTTCAGAAAAAAACTAATCCTTGTGTAATATTCAGGCTTTGTTACCATGGAAACACTCATAACAATAAAGTAAACAATCTATTTGTGCATGATTGTAGTCGTCGTCGTGGAGATTTGAAATAACCGCTTTGATTGTTGAAACAATATAATATACATCCTAAGCCATCACGTTTTACAAAAACATGATACAAAATTTCAAACTCGCATATCTCCGTTACTATGGAAAATACAGAAGTGATTTTACACTGAATGTAAACAGGTCGGAGCTCTCTAGTGGCTCTTCAGAAAAAATTTAATCCATGTGTAATATTCATGCTTAGTTACCATGGAAACTTTCATAACAATAAAGTAAACAATCAATTTGTGCATTATTGTAGTTGTCGTCGTGGAAATGTGAAATAACCACTTTGATTGTTGAAACAATCTATTACATCCTAAGCCATCACGTTTTACAAAAACATGACATAAAATTTCAAACTCGCATATCTCCGTTACTACAGAAGATACAGAAGTGATTTTGCACACAATATCATCGGGTCGAAGCTCTCTATTGGGTCATCAAAAAAAAATTAATCAATGTTTAATATTCATGCTTAGTTACCATGGAAACTCTCATAACAATAAAGTAAACAATCAATTTGTGCATGATTGTAGTCGTCGTCGTGGAGATTTGAAATAAACACTTTGATTGTTGAAACAATGTAATACATCCTAAGGCATCACGTTTTACAAAAACATTATATAAAATTTCAAACTCGCATATCTCCGTTACTATGGAAGATACAGAATTGATTTTACACTCAATGTAATCAGGTCGAAGCTCTCTAGTTGCTCTTCAGAAAAAAGCTAATCCATGTTTAATATACATGCTTAGTTAAAATGGAAACTTTCATAACAATAAAGTAAACAATCAATTTGTGCATGATTGAAGTCGTCGTCGAAGAGATTTGAAATAACAACTTTGATTGTTGAAACAATATAATACATCCTAAGCCATCACGTATTACAAAAATATTATATAAAATTTCAAACTCGCATATCTCCGTTACTATGGAAAATACAGAAGTGATTTTACACTGAATGTAAACAGGTCGGAGCTCTCTAGTGGCTCTTCAGAAAAAATTTAATCCATGTGTAATATTCATGCTTAGTTACCATGGAAACTTTCATAACAATAAAGTAAACAATCAATTTGTGCATTATTGTAGTTGTCGTCGTGGAAATGTGAAATAACCACTTTGATTGTTGAAACAATCTATTACATCCTAAGCCATCACGTTTTACAAAAACATGACATAAAATTTCAAACTCGCATATCTCCGTTACTACAGAAGATACAGAAGTGATTTTGCACACAATATCATCGGGTCGAAGCTCTCTATTGGGTCATCAAAAAAAAATTAATCAATGTTTAATATTCATGCTTAGTTACCATGGAAACTCTCATAACAATAAAGTAAACAATCAATTTGTGCATGATTGTAGTCGTCGTCGTGGAGATTTGAAATAACCACCTTGATTGTTGAAACAATATAATACATCCTAAGCCATCACGTTTTACAAAAACATGATACAAAATTTCAAACTCGCATATCTCCGTTACTATGGAAGATGCAGAAGTGATTTTACACTCAATGTAATCAGGTCGAAGCTCTCAAGTGGCTCTTCAGAAAAAAATTAATCCATGTGTAATATTCATGCTTAGTTAAAATGGAAACTTTCATAACAATAAAGTAAACAATCAATTTGTGCATGATTGAAGTCGTCGTCGAAGAGATATGAAATAACAACTTTGATTGTTGAAACAATATAATACATACTAAGCCATCACGTATTACAAAAACATTCTATAAAATTTGAAACTCGTTTATCGCAGTTACTATAGAAGATACAGAAGTCATTTTACACTCAATGAAATCAGATCGAAGCTCTCTAGTGGCTCTTCAGAAAAAATTTAATCCATGTGTAATATTCATGCTTAGTTACCATGGAAACTTTCATAACAATAATGTAAACAATCAATTTGTGCATGATTGTAGTCGTCGTCGTGGAGATTTGAAATAACAACTTTGATTGTTGAAACAATATAATACATCCTAAGCCATCTCGTTTTACAAAAACATGATACAAAATTTCCAACTCTCATATCTCCGTTACTATGGATGATACAGAATTGATTTTACACTTAATATAATCAGGTCGAAGCTCTCTAGTGGCTCTTCAGAAAAAAACTAATCCATGTGTAATATTCAGGCTTTGTTACCATGGAAACACTCATAACAATAAAGTAAACAATCTATTTGTGCATGATTGTAGTCGTCATCGTGGAGATTTGAAATAACCACTTTGATTGTTGAAACAATCTAATACATCCTAAGCCATCACGTTTTACAAAAACATTATATAAAATTTCAAACTCGCATATCTCCGTTACTATAGAAGATACAGAAGTGATTTTGCACTCAATATTATCAGGTCGAAGCACTCTATTGGGTCATCAAAAAAATTTAATCCATGTTTAATATTCATGCGTAGTTACCTTGGAAACTCTCATAACAATAAATTCAACAATCTATTTGTGCATGATTGTAGTCGTCGTCGTTGAGATTTGAAATAAACACATTGATTGTTGAAACAATCTAATACATCCTTAGCCATCACGTTTTACAAAAACATTATATAAAATTTCAAACTCGCATATCTCCTATACTATAGAAGATACAGAAGTGATTTTGCACTCAATATCATTAGGTCGAAGCTCTCTATTGGGTCAACAAAAAAAATTAAACCATGTTTAATATTCATGCTTAGTTACCTTGGAAACTCTCATAACAAAGTAAACAATCAATTTGTGCAAGATTGTAGTCGTCGTCGTGGAGATTTGAAATAAACACTTTGATTGTTGAAACAATGTAATACATCCTAACCATCACGTTTTACAAAAACATTATATAAAATTTCAAACTCGCATATCGCCGTTACTATATAAGACACAGAAGTGATTTTGCACTCAATATCATCAGGACGAAGCTCTCTATTGGGCCATCAGGAAAAATTTAATCAATGTCTAACATTCATGCTTAGTTACCATGGAAACTCTCATAACAACAAAGTAAGCAATCAATTTGTGCATGATTGAAGTGGTCGTCGTAGAGATTTGAAATAAACACTTTGATTTTTGAAACAATGTAATACATCCTAAGGCATCACGTTTTACAAAAACATTATATAAAATTTCAAACTCGCATATCTCCGTTACTATAGAAGATACAGAAGTGTTTTTGCATTCAATATTATCAGGTCGAAGCTCTCTATTGGGTCATCAAAAAAATTTAATCCATGTTTAATATTCATGCTTAGTTACCTTGGAAACTCTCATAACAATAAATTCAACAATCTATTTGTGCATGATTGTAGTCGTCGTCGTGGAGATTTGAAATAAACACTTTGATTGTTGAAAAAATCTAATACATCCTAAGCCATCACGTTTTAAAAAACATTATATAAAATTTCAAACTCGATTATCTCCGTTACTATAGAAGATACAGAAGTGATTTTGCACTCAATATCATTAGGTCGAAGCTCTCTATTGGGTCAACAAAAAAAATTAAACCATGTTTAATATTCATGCTTAGTTATCTTGGAAACTCTCATAATAATAAAGTAAACAATCAATTTGTGCAAGATTGTAGTCGTCGTCGTTGAGATTTGAAATAAACACTTTGATTGTTGAAACATTCTAATACATCCTAACCATCACGTTTTACAAAAACATTATATAAAATTTCAAACTCGCACATCGCCGTTACTATAGAAGATACAGAAGTGATTTTGCACTCAATATCATCAGGTCGAAGCTCTCTATTGGGCCATCAGGAAAAATTTGATCAATGTCTAACATTCATGCTTAGTTACCATGGAAACTCTCATAACAACAAAGTAAGCAATCAATTTGTGCATGATTGTAGTCGTCGTCGTGGAGATTTGAAATAACCACCTTGATTGTTGAAACAATATAATACATCCAAAGGCATCACGTTTTACAAAAACATGTTACAAAATTTCAAACTCGCATATCTGCGTTACTATGGAAGATGCAGAAGTGATTTTACACTCAATGTAATCAGGTCGAAGCTCTCAAGTGGCTCTTCTGAAAAAAATTAATCCATGTTTAATATTCATGCTTAGTTAAAATGGAAACTTTCATAACAATAAAGTAAACAATCAATTTGTGCATGATTGTAGTTGTCGTCGTGGAAATGTGAAATAACAACTTTGATTGTTGAAACAATCTAATACATCCTAAGCCATCACGTTTTACAAAAACATGATATAAAATTTCAAACTCGCATATCTCCGTTACTACAGAAGATACAGAAGTTATTTTGCACACAATATCATCAGGTCGAAGCTCTCTATTGGGTCATCAAAAAAATTTAATCCATGTTTAATATTCATGCTTAGTTACCATGGAAACTCTCATAACAATAAAGTAAACAATCAATTTGTGCATGATTGTAGTCGTCGTCGTGGAGATTTGAAATAACCACTTTGATTGTTGAAACAATGTAACACATCCTAAAGCATCACGTTTTACAAAAACATTATATAAAATTTCAAACTCGCATATCTCCGTTACTATAGAAGATACAGAAGCGATTTTGCACTCAAAATCATCAGGTCGAAGCTCTCTATTGGGCCATCAAAAAAAACTTAATCCATTCTATGTAATATTCATGCTTAGTTACCATGGAAACTCTCATAACAATAAAGTAAACAATCAATTTGTGCACGATTGTAGTCGTCGTCGTGGAGATTTGAAATAAACACTTTGATTGTTGAAACAATGTAATACATCCTAAGGCATCACGTTTTACAAAAATGTTATATAAAATTTCAATCTCGCATATCTCCGTTACTATAGAAGATACAGAAGTCATTTTACACTCATTGAAATCAGATCGAAGCTCTCTAGTGGCTCTTCAGAAAAAATTTAATCCATGTGTAATATTCATGCTTAGTTACCATGGAAACTTTCATAACAATAATGTAAACATTCAATTTGTGCATGATTGTAGTCGTCGTCGTGGAGATTTGAAATAACAACTTTGATTGTTGAAACAATATAATACATCCTAAGCCATCACGTTTTACAAGAACATGATACAAAATTTTAAACTCACATATCTCCGTTACTATGGATGATACAGAATTGATTTTACACTCAATATAATCAGGTCGAAGCTCTCTAGTGACTCTTCAGAAAAAAACTAATCCTTGTGTAATATTCAGGCTTTGTTACCATGGAAACACTCATAACAATAAAGTAAACAATCTATTTGTGCATGATTGTAGTCGTCGTCGTGGAGATTTGAAATAACCGCTTTGATTGTTGAAACAATATAATATACATCCTAAGCCATCACGTTTTACAAAAACATGATACAAAATTTCAAACTCGCATATCTCCGTTACTATGGAAAATACAGAAGTGATTTTACACTGAATGTAAACAGGTCGGAGCTCTCTAGTGGCTCTTCAGAAAAAATTTAATCCATGTGTAATATTCATGCTTAGTTACCATGGAAACTTTCATAACAATAAAGTAAACAATCAATTTGTGCATTATTGTAGTTGTCGTCGTGGAAATGTGAAATAACCACTTTGATTGTTGAAACAATCTATTACATCCTAAGCCATCACGTTTTACAAAAACATGACATAAAATTTCAAACTCGCATATCTCCGTTACTACAGAAGATACAGAAGTGATTTTGCACACAATATCATCGGGTCGAAGCTCTCTATTGGGTCATCAAAAAAAAATTAATCAATGTTTAATATTCATGCTTAGTTACCATGGAAACTCTCATAACAATAAAGTAAACAATCAATTTGTGCATGATTGTAGTCGTCGTCGTGGAGATTTGAAATAAACACTTTGATTGTTGAAACAATGTAATACATCCTAAGGCATCACGTTTTACAAAAACATTATATAAAATTTCAAACTCGCATATCTCCGTTACTATGGAAGATACAGAATTGATTTTACACTCAATGTAATCAGGTCGAAGCTCTCTAGTTGCTCTTCAGAAAAAAGCTAATCCATGTTTAATATACATGCTTAGTTAAAATGGAAACTTTCATAACAATAAAGTAAACAATCAATTTGTGCATGATTGAAGTCGTCGTCGAAGAGATTTGAAATAACAACTTTGATTGTTGAAACAATATAATACATCCTAAGCCATCACGTATTACAAAAATATTATATAAAATTTCAAACTCGCATATCTCCGTTACTATGGAAAATACAGAAGTGATTTTACACTGAATGTAAACAGGTCGGAGCTCTCTAGTGGCTCTTCAGAAAAAATTTAATCCATGTGTAATATTCATGCTTAGTTACCATGGAAACTTTCATAACAATAAAGTAAACAATCAATTTGTGCATTATTGTAGTTGTCGTCGTGGAAATGTGAAATAACCACTTTGATTGTTGAAACAATCTATTACATCCTAAGCCATCACGTTTTACAAAAACATGACATAAAATTTCAAACTCGCATATCTCCGTTACTACAGAAGATACAGAAGTGATTTTGCACACAATATCATCGGGTCGAAGCTCTCTATTGGGTCATCAAAAAAAAATTAATCAATGTTTAATATTCATGCTTAGTTACCATGGAAACTCTCATAACAATAAAGTAAACAATCAATTTGTGCATGATTGTAGTCGTCGTCGTGGAGATTTGAAATAACCACCTTGATTGTTGAAACAATATAATACATCCTAAGCCATCACGTTTTACAAAAACATGATACAAAATTTCAAACTCGCATATCTCCGTTACTATGGAAGATGCAGAAGTGATTTTACACTCAATGTAATCAGGTCGAAGCTCTCAAGTGGCTCTTCAGAAAAAAATTAATCCATGTGTAATATTCATGCTTAGTTAAAATGGAAACTTTCATAACAATAAAGTAAACAATCAATTTGTGCATGATTGAAGTCGTCGTCGAAGAGATATGAAATAACAACTTTGATTGTTGAAACAATATAATACATACTAAGCCATCACGTATTACAAAAACATTCTATAAAATTTGAAACTCGTTTATCGCAGTTACTATAGAAGATACAGAAGTCATTTTACACTCAATGAAATCAGATCGAAGCTCTCTAGTGGCTCTTCAGAAAAAATTTAATCCATGTGTAATATTCATGCTTAGTTACCATGGAAACTTTCATAACAATAATGTAAACAATCAATTTGTGCATGATTGTAGTCGTCGTCGTGGAGATTTGAAATAACAACTTTGATTGTTGAAACAATATAATACATCCTAAGCCATCTCGTTTTACAAAAACATGATACAAAATTTCCAACTCTCATATCTCCGTTACTATGGATGATACAGAATTGATTTTACACTTAATATAATCAGGTCGAAGCTCTCTAGTGGCTCTTCAGAAAAAAACTAATCCATGTGTAATATTCAGGCTTTGTTACCATGGAAACACTCATAACAATAAAGTAAACAATCTATTTGTGCATGATTGTAGTCGTCATCGTGGAGATTTGAAATAACCACTTTGATTGTTGAAACAATCTAATACATCCTAAGCCATCACGTTTTACAAAAACATTATATAAAATTTCAAACTCGCATATCTCCGTTACTATAGAAGATACAGAAGTGATTTTGCACTCAATATTATCAGGTCGAAGCACTCTATTGGGTCATCAAAAAAATTTAATCCATGTTTAATATTCATGCGTAGTTACCTTGGAAACTCTCATAACAATAAATTCAACAATCTATTTGTGCATGATTGTAGTCGTCGTCGTTGAGATTTGAAATAAACACATTGATTGTTGAAACAATCTAATACATCCTTAGCCATCACGTTTTACAAAAACATTATATAAAATTTCAAACTCGCATATCTCCTATACTATAGAAGATACAGAAGTGATTTTGCACTCAATATCATTAGGTCGAAGCTCTCTATTGGGTCAACAAAAAAAATTAAACCATGTTTAATATTCATGCTTAGTTACCTTGGAAACTCTCATAACAAAGTAAACAATCAATTTGTGCAAGATTGTAGTCGTCGTCGTGGAGATTTGAAATAAACACTTTGATTGTTGAAACAATGTAATACATCCTAACCATCACGTTTTACAAAAACATTATATAAAATTTCAAACTCGCATATCGCCGTTACTATATAAGACACAGAAGTGATTTTGCACTCAATATCATCAGGACGAAGCTCTCTATTGGGCCATCAGGAAAAATTTAATCAATGTCTAACATTCATGCTTAGTTACCATGGAAACTCTCATAACAACAAAGTAAGCAATCAATTTGTGCATGATTGAAGTGGTCGTCGTAGAGATTTGAAATAAACACTTTGATTTTTGAAACAATGTAATACATCCTAAGGCATCACGTTTTACAAAAACATTATATAAAATTTCAAACTCGCATATCTCCGTTACTATAGAAGATACAGAAGTGTTTTTGCATTCAATATTATCAGGTCGAAGCTCTCTATTGGGTCATCAAAAAAATTTAATCCATGTTTAATATTCATGCTTAGTTACCTTGGAAACTCTCATAACAATAAATTCAACAATCTATTTGTGCATGATTGTAGTCGTCGTCGTGGAGATTTGAAATAAACACTTTGATTGTTGAAAAAATCTAATACATCCTAAGCCATCACGTTTTAAAAAACATTATATAAAATTTCAAACTCGATTATCTCCGTTACTATAGAAGATACAGAAGTGATTTTGCACTCAATATCATTAGGTCGAAGCTCTCTATTGGGTCAACAAAAAAAATTAAACCATGTTTAATATTCATGCTTAGTTATCTTGGAAACTCTCATAATAATAAAGTAAACAATCAATTTGTGCAAGATTGTAGTCGTCGTCGTTGAGATTTGAAATAAACACTTTGATTGTTGAAACATTCTAATACATCCTAACCATCACGTTTTACAAAAACATTATATAAAATTTCAAACTCGCACATCGCCGTTACTATAGAAGATACAGAAGTGATTTTGCACTCAATATCATCAGGTCGAAGCTCTCTATTGGGCCATCAGGAAAAATTTGATCAATGTCTAACATTCATGCTTAGTTACCATGGAAACTCTCATAACAACAAAGTAAGCAATCAATTTGTGCATGATTGTAGTCGTCGTCGTGGAGATTTGAAATAACCACCTTGATTGTTGAAACAATATAATACATCCAAAGGCATCACGTTTTACAAAAACATGTTACAAAATTTCAAACTCGCATATCTGCGTTACTATGGAAGATGCAGAAGTGATTTTACACTCAATGTAATCAGGTCGAAGCTCTCAAGTGGCTCTTCTGAAAAAAATTAATCCATGTTTAATATTCATGCTTAGTTAAAATGGAAACTTTCATAACAATAAAGTAAACAATCAATTTGTGCATGATTGTAGTTGTCGTCGTGGAAATGTGAAATAACAACTTTGATTGTTGAAACAATCTAATACATCCTAAGCCATCACGTTTTACAAAAACATGATATAAAATTTCAAACTCGCATATCTCCGTTACTACAGAAGATACAGAAGTTATTTTGCACACAATATCATCAGGTCGAAGCTCTCTATTGGGTCATCAAAAAAATTTAATCCATGTTTAATATTCATGCTTAGTTACCATGGAAACTCTCATAACAATAAAGTAAACAATCAATTTGTGCATGATTGTAGTCGTCGTCGTGGAGATTTGAAATAACCACTTTGATTGTTGAAACAATGTAACACATCCTAAAGCATCACGTTTTACAAAAACATTATATAAAATTTCAAACTCGCATATCTCCGTTACTATAGAAGATACAGAAGCGATTTTGCACTCAAAATCATCAGGTCGAAGCTCTCTATTGGGCCATCAAAAAAAACTTAATCCATTCTATGTAATATTCATGCTTAGTTACCATGGAAACTCTCATAACAATAAAGTAAACAATCAATTTGTGCACGATTGTAGTCGTCGTCGTGGAGATTTGAAATAAACACTTTGATTGTTGAAACAATGTAATACATCCTAAGGCATCACGTTTTACAAAAATGTTATATAAAATTTCAATCTCGCATATCTCCGTTACTATAGAAGATACAGAAGTCATTTTACACTCATTGAAATCAGATCGAAGCTCTCTAGTGGCTCTTCAGAAAAAATTTAATCCATGTGTAATATTCATGCTTAGTTACCATGGAAACTTTCATAACAATAATGTAAACATTCAATTTGTGCATGATTGTAGTCGTCGTCGTGGAGATTTGAAATAACAACTTTGATTGTTGAAACAATATAATACATCCTAAGCCATCACGTTTTACAAGAACATGATACAAAATTTTAAACTCACATATCTCCGTTACTATGGATGATACAGAATTGATTTTACACTCAATATAATCAGGTCGAAGCTCTCTAGTGACTCTTCAGAAAAAAACTAATCCTTGTGTAATATTCAGGCTTTGTTACCATGGAAACACTCATAACAATAAAGTAAACAATCTATTTGTGCATGATTGTAGTCGTCGTCGTGGAGATTTGAAATAACCGCTTTGATTGTTGAAACAATATAATATACATCCTAAGCCATCACGTTTTACAAAAACATGATACAAAATTTCAAACTCGCATATCTCCGTTACTATGGAAAATACAGAAGTGATTTTACACTGAATGTAAACAGGTCGGAGCTCTCTAGTGGCTCTTCAGAAAAAATTTAATCCATGTGTAATATTCATGCTTAGTTACCATGGAAACTTTCATAACAATAAAGTAAACAATCAATTTGTGCATTATTGTAGTTGTCGTCGTGGAAATGTGAAATAACCACTTTGATTGTTGAAACAATCTATTACATCCTAAGCCATCACGTTTTACAAAAACATGACATAAAATTTCAAACTCGCATATCTCCGTTACTACAGAAGATACAGAAGTGATTTTGCACACAATATCATCGGGTCGAAGCTCTCTATTGGGTCATCAAAAAAAAATTAATCAATGTTTAATATTCATGCTTAGTTACCATGGAAACTCTCATAACAATAAAGTAAACAATCAATTTGTGCATGATTGTAGTCGTCGTCGTGGAGATTTGAAATAAACACTTTGATTGTTGAAACAATGTAATACATCCTAAGGCATCACGTTTTACAAAAACATTATATAAAATTTCAAACTCGCATATCTCCGTTACTATGGAAGATACAGAATTGATTTTACACTCAATGTAATCAGGTCGAAGCTCTCTAGTTGCTCTTCAGAAAAAAGCTAATCCATGTTTAATATACATGCTTAGTTAAAATGGAAACTTTCATAACAATAAAGTAAACAATCAATTTGTGCATGATTGAAGTCGTCGTCGAAGAGATTTGAAATAACAACTTTGATTGTTGAAACAATATAATACATCCTAAGCCATCACGTATTACAAAAATATTATATAAAATTTCAAACTCGCATATCTCCGTTACTATGGAAAATACAGAAGTGATTTTACACTGAATGTAAACAGGTCGGAGCTCTCTAGTGGCTCTTCAGAAAAAATTTAATCCATGTGTAATATTCATGCTTAGTTACCATGGAAACTTTCATAACAATAAAGTAAACAATCAATTTGTGCATTATTGTAGTTGTCGTCGTGGAAATGTGAAATAACCACTTTGATTGTTGAAACAATCTATTACATCCTAAGCCATCACGTTTTACAAAAACATGACATAAAATTTCAAACTCGCATATCTCCGTTACTACAGAAGATACAGAAGTGATTTTGCACACAATATCATCGGGTCGAAGCTCTCTATTGGGTCATCAAAAAAAAATTAATCAATGTTTAATATTCATGCTTAGTTACCATGGAAACTCTCATAACAATAAAGTAAACAATCAATTTGTGCATGATTGTAGTCGTCGTCGTGGAGATTTGAAATAACCACCTTGATTGTTGAAACAATATAATACATCCTAAGCCATCACGTTTTACAAAAACATGATACAAAATTTCAAACTCGCATATCTCCGTTACTATGGAAGATGCAGAAGTGATTTTACACTCAATGTAATCAGGTCGAAGCTCTCAAGTGGCTCTTCAGAAAAAAATTAATCCATGTGTAATATTCATGCTTAGTTAAAATGGAAACTTTCATAACAATAAAGTAAACAATCAATTTGTGCATGATTGAAGTCGTCGTCGAAGAGATATGAAATAACAACTTTGATTGTTGAAACAATATAATACATACTAAGCCATCACGTATTACAAAAACATTCTATAAAATTTGAAACTCGTTTATCGCAGTTACTATGGAAGATACAGAAGTGATTTTGCACTCAATATCATCAGGTCAAAGCTCTCTATTGGCCATCAGGAAAAAATTAATCCATATGTAATATTCAGGCTTTGTTACAATAGAAACTCTCAAAAAAATAAAATAAACAATCTATTTGTGCATGATTGTAGTCGTCGTCGTGGAGATTTGAAAAAAACACTTTGATTGTTGAAACAATATAATACATCCTAAGCCATCACGTTTTACAAAAACATTATATAAAATTTCAAACTCGCATATCTCCGTTACTATAGAAGATACAGAAGTGATTTTGCACTCAATAAAATCAGGTCGAAGCTCTCTATTGGGTCAACAGGAAAAATTTAATCCACGTCTAACATTCATGCTTAGTTACCATGGAAACTCTCATAACAATAAAGTAAGCAATCAATTTGTGCATGATTGTAGTCGTCGTCGTGGAGATTTGAAATAACCGCTTTGATTGTTGAAACAATATAATACATCCTAAGCCATCACGTTTTACAAAAACATGATACAAAATTTCAAACTCGCATATCTCCGTTACTTTGGAAGATGCAGAAGTGATTTTACACTCAATGTAATCAGGTCGAAGCTCTCTAGTGGCTCTTCAGAAAAAAATTACTCCATGTGTAATATTCATGCTTAGTTAAAATGGAAACTTTCATAACAATAAAGTAAACAATCAATTTGTGCATGATTGAAGTCGTCGTCGTAGAGATTTGAAATAAACACTTTGATTGTTGAAACAATGTAATACATCCTAAGGCATCACGTTTTACAAAAATATTATATAAAATTTCAAACTCGCATATCTCCGTTACTATAGAAGATACAGAAGTCATTTTACACTCAATGAAATCAGATCGAAGCTCTCTAGTGGCTCTTCAGAAAAAATTTAATCCATGTGTAATATTCATGCTTAGTTACCATGGAAACTTTCATAACAATAATGTAAACAATCAATTTGTGCATGATTGTAGTCGTCGTCGTGGAGATTTGAAATAACAACTTTGATTGTTGAAACAATATAATACATCCTAAGCCATCTCGTTTTACAAAAACATGATACAAAATTTCCAACTCTCATATCTCCGTTACTATGGATGATACAGAATTGATTTTACACTTAATATAATCAGGTCGAAGCTCTCTAGTGGCTCTTCAGAAAAAAACTAATCCATGTGTAATATTCAGGCTTTGTTACCATGGAAACACTCATAACAATAAAGTAAACAATCTATTTGTGCATGATTGTAGTCGTCATCGTGGAGATTTGAAATAACCACTTTGATTGTTGAAACAATCTAATACATCCTAAGCCATCACGTTTTACAAAAACATTATATAAAATTTCAAACTCGCATATCTCCGTTACTATAGAAGATACAGAAGTGATTTTGCACTCAATATTATCAGGTCGAAGCACTCTATTGGGTCATCAAAAAAATTTAATCCATGTTTAATATTCATGCGTAGTTACCTTGGAAACTCTCATAACAATAAATTCAACAATCTATTTGTGCATGATTGTAGTCGTCGTCGTTGAGATTTGAAATAAACACATTGATTGTTGAAACAATCTAATACATCCTTAGCCATCACGTTTTACAAAAACATTATATAAAATTTCAAACTCGCATATCTCCTATACTATAGAAGATACAGAAGTGATTTTGCACTCAATATCATTAGGTCGAAGCTCTCTATTGGGTCAACAAAAAAAATTAAACCATGTTTAATATTCATGCTTAGTTACCTTGGAAACTCTCATAACAAAGTAAACAATCAATTTGTGCAAGATTGTAGTCGTCGTCGTGGAGATTTGAAATAAACACTTTGATTGTTGAAACAATGTAATACATCCTAACCATCACGTTTTACAAAAACATTATATAAAATTTCAAACTCGCATATCGCCGTTACTATATAAGACACAGAAGTGATTTTGCACTCAATATCATCAGGACGAAGCTCTCTATTGGGCCATCAGGAAAAATTTAATCAATGTCTAACATTCATGCTTAGTTACCATGGAAACTCTCATAACAACAAAGTAAGCAATCAATTTGTGCATGATTGAAGTGGTCGTCGTAGAGATTTGAAATAAACACTTTGATTTTTGAAACAATGTAATACATCCTAAGGCATCACGTTTTACAAAAACATTATATAAAATTTCAAACTCGCATATCTCCGTTACTATAGAAGATACAGAAGTGTTTTTGCATTCAATATTATCAGGTCGAAGCTCTCTATTGGGTCATCAAAAAAATTTAATCCATGTTTAATATTCATGCTTAGTTACCTTGGAAACTCTCATAACAATAAATTCAACAATCTATTTGTGCATGATTGTAGTCGTCGTCGTGGAGATTTGAAATAAACACTTTGATTGTTGAAAAAATCTAATACATCCTAAGCCGTCACGTTTTAAAAAACATTATATAAAATTTCAAACTCGATTATCTCCGTTACTATAGAAGATACAGAAGTGATTTTGCACTCAATATCATTAGGTCGAAGCTCTCTATTGGGCCATCAGGAAAAATTTGATCAATGTCTAACATTCATGCTTAGTTACCATGGAAACTCTCATAACAACAAAGTAAGCAATCAATTTGTGCATGATTGTAGTCGTCGTCGTGGAGATTTGAAATAACCACCTTGATTGTTGAAACAATATAATACATCCAAAGGCATCACGTTTTACAAAAACATGTTACAAAATTTCAAACTCGGATATCTGCGTTACTATGGAAGATGCAGAAGTGATTTTACACTCAATGTAATCAGGTCGAAGCTCTCAAGTGGCTCTTCTGAAAAAAATTAATCCATGTTTAATATTCATGCTTAGTTAAAATGGAAACTTTCATAACAATAAAGTAAACAATCAATTTGTGCATGATTGTAGTTGTCGTCGTGGAAATGTGAAATAACAACTTTGATTGTTGAAACAATCTAATACATCCTAAGCCATCACGTTTTACAAAAACATGATATAAAATTTCAAACTCGCATATCTCCGTTACTACAGAAGATACAGAAGTTATTTTGCACACAATATCATCAGGTCGAAGCTCTCTATTGGGTCATCAAAAAAAATTTAATCCATGTTTAATATTCATGCTTAGTTACCATGGAAACTCTCATAACAATAAAGTAAACAATCAATTTGTGCATGATTGTAGTCGTCGTCGTGGAGATTTGAAATAACCACTTTGATTGTTGAAACAATGTAACACATCCTAAAGCATCACGTTTTACAAAAACATTATATAAAATTTCAAACTCGCATATCTCCGTTACTATAGAAGATACAGAAGCGATTTTGCACTCAAAATCATCAGGTCGAAGCTCTCTATTGGGCCATCAAAAAAACTTAATCCATTCTATGTAATATTCATGCTTAGTTACCATGGAAACTCTCATAACAATAAAGTAAACAATCAATTTGTGCACGATTGTAGTCGTCGTCGTGGAGATTTGAAATAAACACTTTGATTGTTGAAACAATGTAATACATCCTAAGGCATCACGTTTTACAAAAATGTTATATAAAATTTCAATCTCGCATATCTCCGTTACTATAGAAGATACAGAAGTCATTTTACACTCATTGAAATCAGATCGAAGCTCTCTAGTGGCTCTTCAGAAAAAATTTAATCCATGTGTAATATTCATGCTTAGTTACCATGGAAACTTTCATAACAATAATGTAAACATTCAATTTGTGCATGATTGTAGTCGTCGTCGTGGAGATTTGAAATAACAACTTTGATTGTTGAAACAATATAATACATCCTAAGCCATCACGTTTTACAAAAACATGATACAAAATTTTATACTCACATATCTCCTTTACTATGGATGATACAGAATTGATTTTACACTCAATATAATCAGGTCGAAGCTCTCTAGTGACTCTTCAGAAAAAAACTAATCCTTGTGTAATATTCAGGCTTTGTTACCATGGAAACACTCATAACAATAAAGTAAACAATCTATTTGTGCATGATTGTAGTCGTCGTCGTGGAGATTTGAAATAACCGCTTTGATTGTTGAAACAATATAATATACATCCTAAGCCATCACGTTTTACAAAAACATGATACAAAATTTCAAACTCGCATATCTCCGTTACTATGGAAAATACAGAAGTGATTTTACACTGAATGTAAACAGGTCGGAGCTCTCTAGTGGCTCTTCAGAAAAAATTTAATCCATGTGTAATATTCATGCTTAGTTACCATGGAAACTTTCATAACAATAAAGTAAACAATCAATTTGTGCATTATTGTAGTTGTCGTCGTGGAAATGTGAAATAACCACTTTGATTGTTGAAACAATCTATTACATCCTAAGCCATCACGTTTTACAAAAACATGACATAAAATTTCAAACTCGCATATCTCCGTTACTACAGAAGATACAGAAGTGATTTTGCACACAATATCATCGGGTCGAAGCTCTCTATTGGGTCATCAAAAAAAAATTAATCAATGTTTAATATTCATGCTTAGTTACCATGGAAACTCTCATAACAATAAAGTAAACAATCAATTTGTGCATGATTCTAGTCGTCGTCGTGGAGATTTGAAATAAACACTTTGATTGTTGAAACAATGTAATACATCCTAAGGCATCACGTTTTACAAAAACATTATATAAAATTTCAAACTCGCATATCTCCGTTACTATGGAAGATACAGAATTGATTTTACACTCAATGTAATCAGGTCGAAGCTCTCTAGTTGCTCTTCAGAAAAAAGCTAATCCATGTTTAATATACATGCTTAGTTAAAATGGAAACTTTCATAACAATAAAGTAAACAATCAATTTGTGCATGATTGAAGTCGTCGTCGAAGAGATTTGAAATAACAACTTTGATTGTTGAAACAATATAATACATCCTAAGCCATCACGTATTACAAAAATATTATATAAAATTTCAAACTCGCATATCTCCGTTACTATAGAAGATACAGAAGTTATTTTACACTCAATGAAATCAGATCGAAGCTCTCTAGTGGCTCTTCAGAAAAAATTTAATCCATGTCTAATATTCATGCTTAGTTACCATGGAAACTCTCATAACAATAAAGTAAACAATCAATTTGTGCATGATTCTAGTCGTCGTCGTGGAGATTTGAAATAAACACTTTGATTGTTGAAACAATCTAATACATCCTAAGAAATCACGTTTTACAAAAACATTATATAAAATTTCAAACTCGCATATCTCCGTTACTATAGAAGATACAGAAGTGATTTTGCACTCAATAAAATCAGGTCGAAGCTCTCTATTGGGTCAACAGGAAAAATTTAATCCACGTCTAACATTCATGCTTAGTTACCATGGAAACTCTCATAACAATAAAGTAAGCAATCAATTTGTGCATGATTGTAGTCGTCGTCGTGGAGATTTGAAATAAACACTTTGATTGTTGAAACAATATAATACATCCTAAGCCATCACGTTTTACAAAAACATTATATAAAATTTCAAACTCGCATATCTCCGTTACTATAGAAGATACAGAAGTGATTTTGCACTCAATAAAATCAGGTCGAAGCTCTCTATTGGGTCAACAGGAAAAATTTAATCCACGTCTAACATTCATGCTTAGTTACCATGGAAACTCTCATAACAATAAAGTAAGCAATCAATTTGTGCATGATTGTAGTCGTCGTTGTGGAGATTTGAAATAACCGCTTTGATTGTTGAAACAATATAATACATCCTAAGCCATCACGTTTTACAAAAACATGATACAAAATTTCAAACTCGCATATCTCCGTTACTTTGGAAGATGCAGAAGTGATTTTACACTCAATGTAATCAGGTCGAAGCTCTCTAGTGGCTCTTGAGAAAAAAATTAATCCATGTGTAATATTCATGCTTAGTTAAAATGGAAACTTTCATAACAATAATGTAAACAATCAATTTGTGCATGATTGTAGTCGTCGTCGTGGAGATTTGAAATAACAACTTTGATTGTTGAAACAATATAATACATCCTAAGCCATCTCGTTTTACAAAAACGTGATACAAAATTTCAAACTCTCATATCTCCGTTACTATGGATGATACAGAATTGATTTTACACTTAATATAATCAGGTCGAAGCTCTCTAGTGGCTCTTCAGAAAAAAACTAATCCATGTGTAATATTCAGGCTTTGTTACCATGGAAACACTCATAACAATAAAGTAAACAATCTATTTGTGCATGATTGTAGTCGTCATCGTGGAGATTTGAAATAACCACTTTGATTGTTGAAACAATCTAATACATCCTAAGCCATCACGTTTTACAAAAACATTATATAAAATTTCAAACTCGCATATCTCCGTTACTATAGAAGATACAGAAGTGATTTTGCACTCAATATTATCAGGTCGAAGCTCTCTATTGGGTCATCAAAAAAATTTAATCCATGTTTAATATTCATGCGTAGTTACCTTGGAAACTCTCATAACAATAAATTCAACAATCTATTTGTGCATGATTGTAGTCGTCGTCGTTGAGATTTGAAATAAACACATTGATTGTTGAAACAATCTAATACATCCTTAGCCATCACGTTTTACAAAAACATTATATAAAATTTCAAACTCGCATATCTCCTATACTATAGAAGATACAGAAGTGATTTTGCACTCAATATCATTAGGTCGAAGCTCTCTATTGGGTCAACAAAAAAAATTAAACCATGTTTAATATTCATGCTTAGTTACCTTGGAAACTCTCATAACAATAAAGTAAACAATCAATTTGTGCAAGATTGTAGTCGTCGTCGTGGAGATTTGAAATAAACACTTTGATTGTTGAAACAATGTAATACATCCTAACCATCACGTTTTACAAAAACATTATATAAAATTTCAAAGTCGCATATCGCCGTTACTATATAAGACACAGAAGTGATTTTGCACTCAATATCATCAGGACGAAGCTCTCTATTGGGCCATCAGGAAAAATTTGATCAATGTCTAACATTCATGCTTAGTTACCATGGAAACTCTCATAACAACAAAGTAAGCAATCAATTTGTGCATGATTGTAGTCGTCGTCGTGGAGATTTGAAATAACCACCTTGATTGTTGAAACAATATAATACATCCTAAGCCATCACGTTTTACAAAAACATGTTACAAAATTTCAAACTCGCATATCTGCGTTACTATGGAAGATGCAGAAGTGATTTTACACTCAATGTAATCAGGTCGAAGCTCTCAAGTGGCTCTTCAGAAAAAAATTAATCCATGTTTAATATTCATGCTTAGTTAAAATGGAAACTTTCATAACAATAAAGTAAACAATCAATTTGTGCATGATTGTAGTTGTCGTCGTGGAAATGTGAAATAACCACTTTGATTGTTGAAACAATCTAATACATCCTAAGCCATCACGTTTTACAAAAACATGATATAAAATTTCAAACTCGCACATCGCCGTTACTATAGAAGATACAGAAGTGATTTTGCACTCAATATCATCAGGTCGAAGCTCTCTATTGGGCCATCAGGAAAAATTTGATCAATGTCTAACATTCATGCTTAGTTACCATGGAAACTCTCATAACAACAAAGTAAGCAATCAATTTGTGCAAGATTGTAGTCGTCGTCGTTGAGATTTGAAATAAACACTTTGATTGTTAAAACACTCTAATACATCCTAACCATCACGTTTTACAAAAACATTATATAAAATTTCAAACTCGCACATCGCCGTTACTATAGAAGATACAGAAGTGATTTTGCACTCAATATCATCAGGTCGAAGCTCTCTATTGGGCCATCAGGAAAAATTTGATCAATGTCTAACATTCATGCTTAGTTACCATGGAAACTCTCATAACAACAAAGTAAGCAATCAATTTGTGCATGATTGTAGTCGTCGTCGTGGAGATTTGAAATAACCACCTTGATTGTTGAAACAATATAATACATCCTAAGCCATCACGTTTTACAAAAACATGTTACAAAATTTCAAACTCGCATATCTGCGTTACTATGGAAGATGCAGAAGTGATTTTACACTCAATGTAATCAGGTCGAAGCTCTCAAGTGGCTCTTCAGAAAAAAATTAATCCATGTTTAATATTCATGCTTAGTTAAAATGGAAACTTTCATAACAATAAAGTAAACAATCAATTTGTGCATGATTGTAGTTGTCGTCGTGGAAATGTGAAATAACCACTTTGATTGTTGAAACAATCTAATACATCCTAAGCCATCACGTTTTACAAAAACATGATATAAAATTTCAAACTCGCATATCTCCGTTACTACAGAAGATACAGAAGTTATTTTGCACACAATATCATCAGGTCGAAGCTCTCTATTGGGTCATCAAAAAAAATTTAATCCATGTTTAATATTCATGCTTAGTTACCATGGAAACTCTCATAACAATAAAGTAAACAATCAATTTGTGCATGATTGTAGTCGTCGTCGTGGAGATTTGAAATAAACACTTTGATTGTTGAAACAATGTAACACATCCTATGGCATCACGTTTTACAAAAACATTATATAAAATTTCAAACTCGCATATCTCCGTTACTATAGAAGATACAGAAGCGATTTTGCACTCAAAATCATCAGGTCGAAGCTCTCTATTGGGCCATCAAAAAAAACTTAATCCATTCTATGTAATATTCATGCTTAGTTACCATGGAAACTCTCATAACAATAAAGTAAACAATCAATTTGTGCACGATTGTAGTCGTCGTCGTGGAGATTTGAAATAAACACTTTGATTGTTGAAACAATGTAATACATCCTAAGGCATCACGTTTTACAAAAATGTTATATAAAATTTCAAACTCGCATATCTCCGTTACTATAGAAGATACAGAAGTCATTTTACACTCAATGAAATCAGATCGAAGCTCTCTAGTGGCTCTTCAGAAAAAATTTAATCCATGTGTAATATTCATGCTTAGTTACCATGGAAACTTTCATAACAATAATGTAAACATTCAATTTGTGCATGATTGTAGTCGTCGTCGTGGAGATTTGAAATAACAACTTTGATTGTTGAAACAATATAATACATCCTAAGCCATCACGTTTTACAAAAACATGATACAAAATTTTAAACTCGCATATCTCCGTTACTATGGATGATACAGAATTGATTTTACACTCAATATAATCAGGTCGAAGCTCTCTAGTGGCTCTTCAGAAAAAACTAATCCTTGTGTAATATTCAGGCTTTGTTACCATGGAAACACTCATAACAATAAAGTAAACAATCTATTTGTGCATGATTGTAGTCGTCGTCGTGGAGATTTGAAATAACCGCTTTGATTGTTGAAACAATATAATATACATCCTAAGCCATCACGTTTTACAAAAACATGATACAAAATTTCAAACTCGCATATCTCCGTTACTATGGAAAATACAGAAGTGATTTTACACTGAATGTAAACAGGTCGGAGCTCTCTAGTGGCTCTTCAGAAAAAATTTAATCCATGTGTAATATTCATGCTTAGTTACCATGGAAACTTTCATAACAATAAAGTAAACAATCAATTTGTGCATTATTGTAGTTGTCGTCGTGGAAATGTGAAATAACCACTTTGATTGTTGAAACAATCTATTACATCCTAAGCCATCACGTTTTACAAAAACATGACATAAAATTTCAAACTCGCATATCTCCGTTACTACAGAAGATACAGAAGTGATTTTGCACACAATATCATCGGGTCGAAGCTCTCTATTGGGTCATCAAAAAAAAATTAATCAATGTTTAATATTCATGCTTAGTTACCATGGAAACTCTCATAACAATAAAGTAAACAATCAATTTGTGCATGATTGTAGTCGTCGTCGTGGAGATTTGAAATAAACACTTTGATTGTTGAAACAATCTAATACATCCTAAGCCATCACGTTTTACAAAAACATTATATAAAATTTCAAACTCGCATATCTCCGTTACTATGGAAGATACAGAATTGATTTTACACTCAATGTAATCAGGTCGAAGCTCTCTAGTTGCTCTTCAGAAAAAAGCTAATCCATGTTTAATATACATGCTTAGTTAAAATGGAAACTTTCATAACAATAAAGTAAACAATCAATTTGTGCATGATTGAAGTCGTCGTCGAAGAGATTTGAAATAACAACTTTGATTGTTGAAACAATATAATACATCCTAAGCCATCACGTATTACAAAAATATTATATAAAATTTCAAACTCGCATATCTCCGTTACTATAGAAGATACAGAAGTTATTTTACACTCAATGAAATCAGATCGAAGCTCTCTAGTGGCTCTTCAGAAAAAATTTAATCCATGTGTAATATTCATGCTTAGTTACCATGGAAACTTTCATAACAATAATGTAAACAATCAATTTGTGCATGATTGTAGTCGTCGTCGTGGAGATTTGAAATAACAACTTTGATTGTTGAAACAATCTAATACATCCTAAGAAATCACGTTTTACAAAAACATTATATAAAATTTCAAACTCGCATATCTCCATTACTATAGAAGATACACAAGTGATTTTGCACTCAATATCATTAGGTCGAAGCTCTCTATTGAGTCAACAAAAAAAATTAAACCATGTTTAATATTCATGCTTAGTTACTTTGGAAACTCTCATAATAATAAAGTAAACAATCAATTTGTGCAAGATTGTAGTCGTCGTCGTGGAGATTTGAAATAAACACTTTGATTGTTGAGACACTCTAATACATCCTAACCATCACGTTTTACAAAAACATTATATAAAATTTCAAACTCGCACATCGCCGTTACTATAGAAAATACAGAAGTGATTTTGCACTCAATTTCTTCAGGTCGAAGCTCTCTATTGGGCCATCAGGAAAAATTTAATCAATGTCTAACATTCATGCTTAGTTACCATGGAAACTCTCATAACAACAAAGTAAGCAATCAATTTGTGCATGATATTAGTCGTCGTCGTGGAGATTTGAAATAACCACCTTGATTGTTGAAACAATATAATACATCCTAAGCCATCACGTTTTACAAAAAACATGTTACAAAATTTCTAACTCGCATATCTCCGTTACTATGGAAGATGCAGAAGTGATTTTACACTCAATGTAATCAGGTCGAAGCTCTCAAGTGGCTCTTCAGAAAAAAATTAATCCATGTTTAATATTCATGCTTAGTTAAAATGGAAACTTTCATAACAATAAAGTAAACAATCAATTTGTGCATGATTGTAGTTGTCGTCGTGGAAATGTGAAATAACCAGTTTGATTGTTGAAACAATCTAATACATCCTAAGCCATCACGTTTTACAAAAACATGATATAAAATTTCAAACTCGCATATCTCCGTTACTACAGAAGATACAGAAGTGATTTTGCACACAATATCATCAGGTCGAAGCTCTCTATTGGGTCATCAAAAAAAATTTAATCCATGTTTAATATTCATGCTTAGTTACCATGGAAACTCTCATAACAATAAAGTAAACAATCAATTTGTGCATGATTGTAGTCGTCGTCGTGGAGATTTGAAATAAACACTTTGATTGTTGAAACAATGTAACACATCCTAAGGCATCACGTTTTACAAAAACATTATATAAAATTTCAAACTCGCATATCTCCGTTACTATAGAAGATACAGAAGCGATTTTGCACTCAAAATCATCAGGTCGAAGCTCTCTATTGGGCCATCAAAAAAAACTTAATCCATTCTATGTAATATTCATGCTTAGTTACCATGGAAACTCATAACAATAAAGTAAACAATCAATTTGTGCACGATTGTAGTCGTCGTCGTGGAGATTTGAAATAAACACTTTGATTGTTGAAACAATGTAATACATCCTAAGGCATCACGTTTTACAAAAATGTTATATAAAATTTCAAACTCGCATATCTCCGTTACTATAGAAGATACAGAAGTCATTTTACACTCAATGAAATCAGATCGAAGCTCTCTAGTGGCTCTTCAGAAAAAATTTAATCCATGTGTAATATTCATGCTTAGTTACCATGGAAACTTTCATAACAATAATGTAAACATACAATTTGTGCATGATTGTAGTCGTCGTCGTGGAGATTTGAAATAACCGCTTTGATTGTTGAAACAATATAATATACATCCTAAGCCATCACGTTTTACAAAAACATGATACAAAATTTCAAACTCGCATATCTCCGTTACTATGGAAAATACAGAAGTGATTTTACACTGAATGTAAACAGGTCGGAGCTCTCTAGTGGCTCTTCAGAAAAAATTTAATCCATGTGTAATATTCATGCTTAGTTACCATGGAAACTTTCATAACAATAAAGTAAACAATCAATTTGTGCATTATTGTAGTTGTCGTCGTGGAAATGTGAAATAACCACTTTGATTGTTGAAACAATCTATTACATCCTAAGCCATCACGTTTTACAAAAACATGACATAAAATTTCAAACTCGCATATCTCCGTTACTACAGAAGATACAGAAGTGATTTTGCACACAATATCATCGGGTCGAAGCTCTCTATTGGGTCATCAAAAAAAAATTAATCAATGTTTAATATTCATGCTTAGTTACCATGGAAACTCTCATAACAATAAAGTAAACAATCAATTTGTGCATGATTGTAGTCGTCGTCGTGGAGATTTGAAATAAACACTTTGATTGTTGAAACAATGTAATACATCCTAAGGCATCACGTTTTACAAAAACATTATATAAAATTTCAAACTCGCATATCTCCGTTACTATGGAAGATACAGAATTGATTTTACACTCAATGTAATCAGGTCGAAGCTCTCTAGTTGCTCTTCAGAAAAAAGCTAATCCATGTTTAATATACATGCTTAGTTAAAATGGAAACTTTCATAACAATAAAGTAAACAATCAATTTGTGCATGATTGAAGTCGTCGTCGAAGAGATTTGAAATAACAACTTTGATTGTTGAAACAATATAATACATCCTAAGCCATCACGTATTACAAAAATATTATATAAAATTTCAAACTCGCATATCTCCGTTACTATAGAAGATACAGAAGTTATTTTACACTCAATGAAATCAGATCGAAGCTCTCTAGTGGCTCTTCAGAAAAAATTTAATCCATGTGTAATATTCATGCTTAGTTACCATGGAAACTTTCATAACAATAATGTAAACAATCAATTTGTGCATGATTGTAGTCGTCGTCGTGGAGATTTGAAATAACAACTTTGATTGTTGAAACAATCTAATACATCCTAAGAAATCACGTTTTACAAAAACATTATATAAAATTTCAAACTCGCATATCTCCGTTACTATAGAAGATACAGAAGTGATTTTGCACTCAATATCATTAGGTCGAAGCTCTCTATTGAGTCAACAAAAAAAATTAAACCATGTTTAATATTCATGCTTAGTTACTTTGGAAACTCTCATAATAATAAAGTAAACAATCAATTTGTGCAAGATTGTAGTCGTCGTCGTGGAGATTTGAAATAAACACTTTGATTTTTGAAACACTCTAATACATCCTAACCATCACGTTTTACAAAAACATTATATAAAATTTCAAACTCGCACATCGCCGTTACTATAGAAGATACAGAAGTGATTTTGCACTCAATTTCTTCAGGTCGAAGCTCTCTATTGGGCCATCAGGAAAAATTTAATCAATGTCTAACATTCATGCTTAGTTACCATGGAAACTCTCATAACAACAAAGTAAGCAATCAATTTGTGCATGATTGTAGTCGTCGTCGTGGAGATTTGAAATAACCACCTTGATTGTTGAAACAATATAATACATCCTAAGCCATCACGTTTTACAAAAAACATGTTACAAAATTTCTAACTCGCATATCTCCGTTACTATGGAAGATGCAGAAGTGATTTTACACTCAATGTAATCAGGTCGAAGCTCTCAAGTGGCTCTTCAGAAAAAAATTAATCCATGTTTAATATTCATGCTTAGTTAAAATGGAAACTTTCATAACAATAAAGTAAACAATCAATTTGTGCATGATTGTAGTTGTCGTCGTGGAAATGTGAAATAACCAGTTTGATTGTTGAAACAATCTAATACATCCTAAGCCATCACGTTTTACAAAAACATGATATAAAATTTCAAACTCGCATATCTCCGTTACTACAGAAGATACAGAAGTGATTTTGCACACAATATCATCAGGTCGAAGCTCTCTATTGGGTCATCAAAAAAAATTTAATCCATGTTTAATATTCATGCTTAGTTACCATGGAAACTCTCATAACAATAAAGTAAACAATCAATTTGTGCATGATTGTAGTCGTCGTCGTGGAGATTTGAAATAAACACTTTGATTGTTGAAACAATGTAACACATCCTAAGGCATCACGTTTTACAAAAACATTATATAAAATTTCAAACTCGCATATCTCCGTTACTATAGAAGATACAGAAGCGATTTTGCACTCAAAATCATCAGGTCGAAGCTCTCTATTGGGCCATCAAAAAAAACTTAATCCATTCTATGTAATATTCATGCTTAGTTACCATGGAAACTCATAACAATAAAGTAAACAATCAATTTGTGCACGATTGTAGTCGTCGTCGTGGAGATTTGAAATAAACACTTTGATTGTTGAAACAATGTAATACATCCTAAGGCATCACGTTTTACAAAAATGTTATATAAAATTTCAAACTCGCATATCTCCGTTACTATAGAAGATACAGAAGTCATTTTACACTCAATGAAATCAGATCGAAGCTCTCTAGTGGCTCTTCAGAAAAAATTTAATCCATGTGTAATATTCATGCTTAGTTACCATGGAAACTTTCATAACAATAATGTAAACATACAATTTGTGCATGATTGTAGTCGTCGTCGTGGAGATTTGAAATAACCGCTTTGATTGTTGAAACAATATAATATACATCCTAAGCCATCACGTTTTACAAAAACATGATACAAAATTTCAAACTCGCATATCTCCGTTACTATGGAAAATACAGAAGTGATTTTACACTGAATGTAAACAGGTCGGAGCTCTCTAGTGGCTCTTCAGAAAAAATTTAATCCATGTGTAATATTCATGCTTAGTTACCATGGAAACTTTCATAACAATAAAGTAAACAATCAATTTGTGCATTATTGTAGTTGTCGTCGTGGAAATGTGAAATAACCACTTTGATTGTTGAAACAATCTATTACATCCTAAGCCATCACGTTTTACAAAAACATGACATAAAATTTCAAACTCGCATATCTCCGTTACTACAGAAGATACAGAAGTGATTTTGCACACAATATCATCGGGTCGAAGCTCTCTATTGGGTCATCAAAAAAAAATTAATCAATGTTTAATATTCATGCTTAGTTACCATGGAAACTCTCATAACAATAAAGTAAACAATCAATTTGTGCATGATTGTAGTCGTCGTCGTGGAGATTTGAAATAAACACTTTGATTGTTGAAACAATGTAATACATCCTAAGGCATCACGTTTTACAAAAACATTATATAAAATTTCAAACTCGCATATCTCCGTTACTATGGAAGATACAGAATTGATTTTACACTCAATGTAATCAGGTCGAAGCTCTCTAGTTGCTCTTCAGAAAAAAGCTAATCCATGTTTAATATACATGCTTAGTTAAAATGGAAACTTTCATAACAATAAAGTAAACAATCAATTTGTGCATGATTGAAGTCGTCGTCGAAGAGATTTGAAATAACAACTTTGATTGTTGAAACAATATAATACATCCTAAGCCATCACGTATTACAAAAATATTATATAAAATTTCAAACTCGCATATCTCCGTTACTATAGAAGATACAGAAGTTATTTTACACTCAATGAAATCAGATCGAAGCTCTCTAGTGGCTCTTCAGAAAAAATTTAATCCATGTGTAATATTCATGCTTAGTTACCATGGAAACTTTCATAACAATAATGTAAACAATCAATTTGTGCATGATTGTAGTCGTCGTCGTGGAGATTTGAAATAACAACTTTGATTGTTGAAACAATCTAATACATCCTAAGAAATCACGTTTTACAAAAACATTATATAAAATTTCAAACTCGCATATCTCCGTTACTATAGAAGATACAGAAGTGATTTTGCACTCAATATCATTAGGTCGAAGCTCCCTATTGAGTCAACAAAAAAAATTAAACCATGTTTAATATTCATGCTTAGTTACTTTGGAAACTCTCATAATAATAAAGTAAACAATCAATTTGTGCAAGATTGTAGTCGTCGTCGTGGAGATTTGAAATAAACACTTTGATTTTTGAAACACTCTAATACATCCTAACCATCACGTTTTACAAAAACATTATATAAAATTTCAAACTCGCACATCGCCGTTACTATAGAAGATACAGAAGTGATTTTGCACTCAATTTCTTCAGGTCGAAGCTCTCTATTGGGCCATCAGGAAAAATTTAATCAATGTCTAACATTCATGCTTAGTTACCATGGAAACTCTCATAACAACAAAGTAAGCAATCAATTTGTGCATGATTGTAGTCGTCGTCGTGGAGATTTGAAATAACCACCTTGATTGATGAAACAATATAATACATCCTAAGCCATCACGTTTTACAAAAAACATGTTACAAAATTTCAAACTCGCATATCTCCGTTACTATGGAAGATGCAGAAGTGATTTTACACTCAATGTAATCAGGTCGAAGCTCTCAAGTGGCTCTTCAGAAAAAAATTAATCCATGTGTAATATTCATGCTTAGTTAAAATGGAAACTTTCATAACAATAAAGTAAACAATCAATTTGTGCATGATTGTAGTTGTCGTCGTGGAAATGTGAAATAACCACTTTGATTGTTGAAACAATCTAATACATCCTAAGCCATCACGTTTTACAAAAACATGACATAAAATTTCAAACTCGCATATCTCCGTCACTACAGAAGACACAGAAGTGATTTTGCACACAATATCATCAGGTCGAAGCTCTCTATTGGGTCATCAAAAAAAATTAATCCATGTTTAATATTCATGCTTAGTTACCATGGAAACTCTCATAACAATAAAGTAAACAATCAATTTGTGCATGATTGTAGTCGTCGTCGTGGAGATTTGAAATAAACACTTTGATTGTTGAAACAATGTAACACATCCTAAGGCATCACGTTTTACAAAAACATTATACAAAATTTCAAACTCGCATATCTCCGTTACTATAGAAGATACAGAAGCGATTTTGCACTCATTATCATCAGGTCGAAGCTCTCTATTGGGCCATCAAAAAAACTTAATCCATTCTATGTAATATTCATGCTTAGTTACCATGGAAACTCTCATAACAATAAAGTAAACAATCAATTTGTGCACGATTGTAGTCGTCGTCGTGGAGATTTGAAATAAACACTTTGATTGTTGAAACAATGTAATACATCCTAAGGCATCACGTTTTACAAAAATATTATATAAAATTTCAAACTCGCATATCTCCGTTACTATAGAAGATACAGAAGTCATTTTACACTCAATGAAATCAGATCGAAGCTCTCTAGTGGCTCTTCAGAAAAAAATTAATCCATGTGTAATATTCATGCTTAGTTACCATGGAAACTTTCATAACAATAATGTAAACATTCAATTTGTGCATGATTGTAGTCGTCGTCGTGGAGATTTGAAATAACAACTTTGATTGTTGAAACAATATAATACATCCTAAGCCATCACGTTTTACAAAAACATGATACAAAATTTTAAACTCGCATATCTCCGTTACTATGGATGATACAGAATTGATTTTACACTCAATATAATCAGGTCGAAGCTCTCTAGTGGCTCTTCAGAAAAAACTAATCCTTGTGTAATATTCAGGCTTTGTTACCATGGAAACACTCATAACAATAAAGTAAACAATCTATTTGTGCATGATTGTAGTCGTCGTCGTGGAGATTTGAAATAACCGCTTTGATTGTTGAAACAATATAATATACATCCTAAGCCATCACGTTTTACAAAAACATGATACAAAATTTCAAACTCGCATATCTCCGTTACTATGGAAAATACAGAAGTGATTTTACACTGAATGTAAACAGGTCGGAGCTCTCTAGTGGCTCTTCAGAAAAAATTTAATCCATGTGTAATATTCATGCTTAGTTACCATGGAAACTTTCATAACAATAAAGTAAACAATCAATTTGTGCATTATTGTAGTTGTCGTCGTGGAAATGTGAAATAACCACTTTGATTGTTGAAACAATCTATTACATCCTAAGCCATCACGTTTTACAAAAACATGATATAAAATTTCAAACTCGCATATCTCCGTTACTACAGAAGATACAGAAGTTATTTTGCACACAATATCATCAGGTCGAAGCTCTCTATTGGGTCATCAAAAAAAAATTAATCCATGTTTAATATTCATTCTTAGTTACCATGGAAACTCTCATAACAATAAAGTAAACAATCAATTTGTGCATGATTGTAGTCGTCGTCGTGGAGATTTGAAATAAACACTTTGATTGTTGAAACAATGTAACACATCCTAAGGCATCACGTTTTACAAAAACATTATATAAAATTTCAAACTCGCATATCTCCGTTACTATAGAAGATACAGAAGCGATTTTGCACTCAAAATCATCAGGTCGAAGCTCTCTATTGGGCCATCAAAAAAAACTTAATCCATTCTATGTAATATTCATGCTTAGTTACCATGGAAACTCTCATAACAATAAAGTAAACAATCAATTTGTGCACGATTGTAGTCGTCGTCGTGGAGATTTGAAATAAACACTTTGATTGTTGAAACAATGTAATACATCCTAAGGCATCACGTTTTACAAAAATGTTATATAAAATTTCAAACTCGCATATCTCCGTTACTATAGAAGATACAGAAGTCATTTTACACTCAATGAAATCAGATCGAAGCTCTCTAGTGGCTCTTCAGAAAAAATTTAATCCATGTGTAATATTCATGCTTAGTTACCATGGAAACTTTCATAACAATAATGTAAACATACAATTTGTGCATGATTGTAGTCGTCGTCGTGGAGATTTGAAATAACCGCTTTGATTGTTGAAACAATATAATATACATCCTAAGCCATCACGTTTTACAAAAACATGATACAAAATTTCAAACTCGCATATCTCCGTTACTATGGAAAATACAGAAGTGATTTTACACTGAATGTAAACAGGTCGGAGCTCTCTAGTGGCTCTTCAGAAAAAATTTAATCCATGTGTAATATTCATGCTTAGTTACCATGGAAACTTTCATAACAATAAAGTAAACAATCAATTTGTGCATTATTGTAGTTGTCGTCGTGGAAATGTGAAATAACCACTTTGATTGTTGAAACAATCTATTACATCCTAAGCCATCACGTTTTACAAAAACATGACATAAAATTTCAAACTCGCATATCTCCGTTACTACAGAAGATACAGAAGTGATTTTGCACACAATATCATCGGGTCGAAGCTCTCTATTGGGTCATCAAAAAAAAATTAATCAATGTTTAATATTCATGCTTAGTTACCATGGAAACTCTCATAACAATAAAGTAAACAATCAATTTGTGCATGATTGTAGTCGTCGTCGTGGAGATTTGAAATAAACACTTTGATTGTTGAAACAATGTAATACATCCTAAGGCATCACGTTTTACAAAAACATTATATAAAATTTCAAACTCGCATATCTCCGTTACTATGGAAGATACAGAATTGATTTTACACTCAATGTAATCAGGTCGAAGCTCTCTAGTTGCTCTTCAGAAAAAAGCTAATCCATGTTTAATATACATGCTTAGTTAAAATGGAAACTTTCATAACAATAAAGTAAACAATCAATTTGTGCATGATTGAAGTCGTCGTCGAAGAGATTTGAAATAACAACTTTGATTGTTGAAACAATATAATACATCCTAAGCCATCACGTATTACAAAAATATTATATAAAATTTCAAACTCGCATATCTCCGTTACTATAGAAGATACAGAAGTTATTTTACACTCAATGAAATCAGATCGAAGCTCTCTAGTGGCTCTTCAGAAAAAATTTAATCCATGTGTAATATTCATGCTTAGTTACCATGGAAACTTTCATAACAATAATGTAAACAATCAATTTGTGCATGATTGTAGTCGTCGTCGTGGAGATTTGAAATAACAACTTTGATTGTTGAAACAATCTAATACATCCTAAGAAATCACGTTTTACAAAAACATTATATAAAATTTCAAACTCGCATATCTCCGTTACTATAGAAGATACAGAAGTGATTTTGCACTCAATATCATTAGGTCGAAGCTCTCTATTGAGTCAACAAAAAAAATTAAACCATGTTTAATATTCATGCTTAGTTACTTTGGAAACTCTCATAATAATAAAGTAAACAATCAATTTGTGCAAGATTGTAGTCGTCGTCGTGGAGATTTGAAATAAACACTTTGATTTTTGAAACACTCTAATACATCCTAACCATCACGTTTTACAAAAACATTATATAAAATTTCAAACTCGCACATCGCCGTTACTATAGAAGATACAGAAGTGATTTTGCACTCAATTTCTTCAGGTCGAAGCTCTCTATTGGGCCATCAGGAAAAATTTAATCAATGTCTAACATTCATGCTTAGTTACCATGGAAACTCTCATAACAACAAAGTAAGCAATCAATTTGTGCATGATTGTAGTCGTCGTCGTGGAGATTTGAAATAAACACCTTGATTGATGAAACAATATAATACATCCTAAGCCATCACGTTTTACAAAAAACATGTTACAAAATTTCAAACTCGCATATCTCCGTTACTATGGAAGATGCAGAAGTGATTTTACACTCAATGTAATCAGGTCGAAGCTCTCAAGTGGCTCTTCAGAAAAAAATTAATCCATGTGTAATATTCATGCTTAGTTAAAATGGAAACTTTCATAACAATAAAGTAAACAATCAATTTGTGCATGATTGTTGTTGTCGTCGTGGAAATGTGAAATAACCACTTTGATTGTTGAAACAATCTAATACATCCTAAGCCATCACGTTTTACAAAAACATTATACAAAATTTCAAACTCGCATATCTCCGTTACTACAGAAGACACAGAAGTGATTTTGCACACAATATCATCAGGTCGAAGCTCTCTATTGGGTCATCAAAAAAAAATTAATCCATGTTTAATATTCATGCTTAGTTACCATGGAAACTCTCATAACAATAAAGTAAACAATCAATTTGTGCATGATTGTAGTCGTCGTCGTGGAGATTTGAAATAAACACTTTGATTGTTGAAACAATGTAACACATCCTAAGGCATCACGTTTTACAAAAACATTATACAAAATTTCAAACTCGCATATCTCCGTTACTATAGAAGATACAGAAGCGATTTTGCACTCATTATCATCAGGTCGAAGCTCTCTATTGGGCCATCAAAAAAACTTAATCCATTCTATGTAATATTCATGCTTAGTTACCATGGAAACTCTCATAACAATAAAGTAAACAATCAATTTGTGCACGATTGTAGTCGTCGTCGTGGAGATTTGAAATAAACACTTTGATTGTTGAAACAATGTAATACATCCTAAGGCATCACGTTTTACAAAAATATTATAAAAAATTTCAAACTCGCATATCTCCGTTACTATAGAAGATACAGAAGTCATTTTACACTCAATGAAATCAGATCGAAGCTCTCTAGTGGCTCTTCAGAAAAAAATTAATCCATGTGTAATATTCATGCTTAGTTACCATGGAAACTTTCATAACAATAATGTAAACATTCAATTTGTGCATGATTGTAGTCGTCGTCGTGGAGATTTGAAATAACAACTTTGATTGTTGAAACAATATAATACATCCTAAGCCATCACGTTTTACAAAAACATGATACAAAATTTTAAACTCGCATATCTCCGTTACTATGGATGATACAGAATTGATTTTACACTCAATATAATCAGGTCGAAGCTCTCTAGTGGCTCTTCAGAAAAAACTAATCCTTGTGTAATATTCAGGCTTTGTTACCATGGAAACACTCATAACAATAAAGTAAACAATCTATTTGTGCATGATTGTAGTCGTCGTCGTGGAGATTTGAAATAACCGCTTTGATTGTTGAAACAATATAATATACATCCTAAGCCATCACGTTTTACAAAAACATGATACAAAATTTCAAACTCGCATATCTCCGTTACTATGGAAAATACAGAAGTGATTTTACACTGAATGTAAACAGGTCGGAGCTCTCTAGTGGCTCTTCAGAAAAAATTTAATCCATGTGTAATATTCATGCTTAGTTACCATGGAAACTTTCATAACAATAAAGTAAACAATCAATTTGTGCATTATTGTAGTTGTCGTCGTGGAAATGTGAAATAACCACTTTGATTGTTGAAACAATCTATTACATCCTAAGCCATCACGTTTTACAAAAACATGACATAAAATTTCAAACTC
Source organism: Lepisma saccharinum (assembly GCF_977018435.1). Classification (NCBI taxonomy): domain Eukaryota; kingdom Metazoa; phylum Arthropoda; class Insecta; order Zygentoma; family Lepismatidae; genus Lepisma; species Lepisma saccharinum. The sequence continues at coordinate 88,523 of NW_028142896.1, forward strand.
GCATATCTCCGTTACTACAGAAGATACAGAAGTGATTTTGCACACAATATCATCGGGTCGAAGCTCTCTATTGGGTCATCAAAAAAAAATTAATCAATGTTTAATATTCATGCTTAGTTACCATGGAAACTCTCATAACAATAAAGTAAACAATCAATTTGTGCATGATTGTAGTCGTCGTCGTGGAGATTTGAAATAAACACTTTGATTGTTGAAACAATGTAATACATCCTAAGGCATCACGTTTTACAAAAACATTATATAAAATTTCAAACTCGCATATCTCCGTTACTATGGAAGATACAGAATTGATTTTACACTCAATGTAATCAGGTCGAAGCTCTCTAGTTGCTCTTCAGAAAAAAGCTAATCCATGTTTAATATACATGCTTAGTTAAAATGGAAACTTTCATAACAATAAAGTAAACAATCAATTTGTGCATGATTGAAGTCGTCGTCGTGGAGATTTGAAATAAACACTTTGATTGTTGAAACAATGTAATACATCCTAAGGCATCACGTTTTACAAAAATATTATATAAAATTTCAAACTCGCATATCTCCGTTACTATAGAAGATACAGAAGTTATTTTACACTCAATGAAATCAGATCGAAGCTCTCTAGTGGCTCTTCAGAAAAAATTTAATCCATGTGTAATATTCATGCTTAGTTACCATGGAAACTTTCATAACAATAATGTAAACAATCAATTTGTGCATGATTGTAGTCGTCGTCGTGGAGATTTGAAATAACAACTTTGATTGTTGAAACAATCTAATACATCCTAAGAAATCACGTTTTACAAAAACATTATATAAAATTTCAAACTCGCATATCTCCGTTACTATAGAAGATACAGAAGTGATTTTGCACTCAATATCATTAGGTCGAAGCTCTCTATTGAGTCAACAAAAAAAATTAAACCATGTTTAATATTCATGCTTAGTTACTTTGGAAACTCTCATAATAATAAAGTAAACAATCAATTTGTGCAAGATTGTAGTCGTCGTCGTGGAGATTTGAAATAAACACTTTGATTGTTGAAACACTCTAATACATCCTAACCATCACGTTTTTACAAAAACATTATATAAAATTTCAAACTCGCACATCGCCGTTACTATAGAAGATACAGAAGTGATTTTGCACTCAATTTCTTCAGGTCGAAGCTCTCTATTGGGCCATCAGGAAAAATTTAATCAATGTCTAACATTCATGCTTAGTTACCATGGAAACTCTCATAACAACAAAGTAAGCAATCAATTTGTGCATGATTGTAGTCGTCGTCGTGGAGATTTGAAATAACCACCTTGATTGTTGAAACAATATAATACATCCTAAGCCATCACGTTTTACAAAAAACATGTTACAAAATTTCTAACTCGCATATCTCCGTTACTATGGAAGATGCAGAAGTGATTTTACACTCAATGTAATCAGGTCGAAGCTCTCAAGTGGCTCTTCAGAAAAAAATTAATCCATGTGTAATATTCATGCTTAGTTAAAATGGAAACTTTCATAACAATAAAGTAAACAATCAATTTGTGCATGATTGTAGTTGTCGTCGTGGAGATTTGAAATAAACACTTTGATTGTTGAAACAATGTAACACATCCTAAGGCATCACGTTTTACAAAAACATTATACAAAATTTCAAACTCGCATATCTCCGTTACTATAGAAGATACAGAAGCGATTTTGCACTCAATATCATCAGGTCGAAGCTCTCTATTGGGCCATCAAAAAAACTTAATCCATTCTATGTAATATTCATGCTTAGTTACCATGGAAACTCTCATAACAATAAAGTAAACAATCAATTTGTGCACGATTGTAGTCGTCGTCGTGGAGATTTGAAATAAACACTTTGATTGTTGAAACAATGTAATACATCCTAAGGCATCACGTTTTACAAAAATATTATATAAAATTTCAAACTCGCATATCTCCGTTACTATAGAAGATACAGAAGTCATTTTACACTCAATGAAATCAGATCGAAGCTCTCTAGTGGCTCTTCAGAAAAAAAATTAATCCTTGTGTAATATTCAGGCTTTGTTACCATGGAAACACTCATAACAATAAAGTAAACAATCTATTTGTGCATGATTGTAGTCGTCGTCGTGGAGATTTGAAAAAACCGCTTTGATTGTTGAAACAATATAATATACATCCTAAGCCATCACTTTTTACAAAAACATGATACAAAATTTCAAACTCGCATATCTCCGTTACTATGGAAAATACAGAAGTGATTTTACACTGAATGTAAACAGGTCGGAGCTCTCTAGTGGCTCTTCAGAGAAAATTTAATCCATGTGTAATATTCATGCTTAGTTACCATGGAAACTTTCATAACAATAAAGTAAACAATCAATTTGTGCATTATTGTAGTTGTTGTCGTGGAAATGTGAAATAACCACTTTGATTGTTGAAACAATATAATACATCCTAAGCCATCACGTTTTACAAAAACATGATATAAAATTTCAAACTCGCATATCTCCTTTACTACAGAAGATACAGAAGTGATTTTGCACTCAATATCATCGGGTCGAAGCTCTCTATTGGGTCATCAAAAAAAATTTATTCAATGTTTAATATTCATGCTTAGTTACCATGGAAACTCTCATAACAATAAAGTAAACAATCAATTTGTGCATGATTGTAGTCGTCGTCGTGGAGATTTGAAATAAACACTTTGAATGTTGAAACAATGTAATACATCCTAAGGCATCACGTTTTACAAAAACATTATATAAAATTTCAAACTCGCATATCTTTGTTACTATGGAAGATACAGAATTGATTTTACACTCAATGTAATCAGGTCGAAGCTCTCTAGTTGCTCTTCAGAAAAAAGCTAATCCATGCGTAATATACATGCTTAGTTAAAATGGAAACTTTCATAACAATAATGTAAACAATCAATTTGTGCATGATTGAAGTCGTCGTCGAAGAGATTTGAAATAACAACTTTGATTGTTGAAACAATATAATACATCCTATGCCATCACGTATTACAAAAATATTATATAAAATTTCAAACTCGCATATCTCCGTTACTATAGAAGATACAGAAGTTATTTTACACTCAATGAAATCAGATCGAAGCTCTCTAGTGGCTCTTCAGAAAAAATTTAATCCATGTGTAATATTCATGCTTAGTTACCATGGAAACTTTCATAACAATAATGTAAACAATCAATTTGTGCATGATTGTAGTCGTCGTCGTGGAGATTTGAAATAACAACTTTGATTGTTGAAACAATATAATCCATCCTAAGCCATCACGTTTTACAAAAACATGATACAAAATTTCAAACTCGCATATCTCCGTTACTATAGAAGATACAGAAGTGATTTTGCACTCAATATTATTAGGTCGAAGCTCTCTATTGGTCAACAAAAAAAATTAAACCATGTTTAATATTCATGCTTAGTTACCTTGGAAACTCTCATAACAATAAAGTAAACAATCAATTTGTGCAAGATTGTAGTCGTCGTCGTGGAGATTTGAAATAAACACTTTGAATGTTGAAACAATGTAATACATCCTAAGCCATCACGTTTTACAAAAACATTATATAAAATTTCAAACTCGCATATCTCCGTTACTATAGAAGATACAGAAGTGATTTTGCACTCAATATTATTAGGTCGAAGCTCTCTATTGGTCAACAAAAAAAATTAAACCATGTTTAATATTCATGCTTAGTTACCTTGGAAACTCTCATAACAATAAAGTAAACAATCAATTTGTGCAAGATTGTAGTCGTCGTCGTGGAGATTTGAAATAACCACTTTGATTGTTGAAACAATGTAATACATCCTAACCATTACGTTTTACAAAAACATTATATAAAATTTCAAACTCGCATATCGCCGTTACTATAGAAGATACATAAGTGATTTTGCACTCAATATCATCAGGATGAAGCTCTCTATTGGGCCATCAGGAAAAATTTAATCAATGTCTAACATTCATGCTTAGTTACCATGGAAACTCTCATAACAACAAAGTAAGCAATCAATTTGTGCATGATTGTAGTCGTCGTCGTGGAGATTTGAAATAACCACCTTGATTGTTGAAACAATATAATACATCCTAAGCCATCACGTTTTACAAAACATGTTACAAAATTTCAAACTCGCATATCTCCGTTACTATGGAAGATGCAGAAGTGATTTTACACTCAATGTAATCAGGTCGAAGCTCTCAAGTGGCTCTTCAGAAAAAATTTAATCCATGTGTAATATTCATGCTTAGTTAAAATGGAAACTTTCATAACAATAAAGTAAACAATCAATTTGTGCATGATTGAAGTCGTCGTCGTAGAGATTTGAAATAAACACTTTGATTGTTGAAACAATGTAATACATCCTAAGCCATCTCGTTTTACAAAAACATGATACAAAATTTCAAACTCTCATATCTCCGTTACTTTGGAAGATGCAGAAGTGATTTTACACTCAATGTAATCAGGTCGAAGCTCTCTAGTGGCTCTTGAGAAAAAAATTAATCCATGTGTAATATTCATGCCTAGTTAAAATGGAAACTTTCATAACAATAAAGTAAACAATCAATTTGTGCATGATTGAAGTCGTCGTCGTAGAGATTTGAAATAAACACTTTGATTGTTGAAACAATGTAATACATCCTAAGGCATCACGTTTTAGAAAAATATTATATAAAATTTCAAACTCGCATATCTCCGTTACTATAGAAGATACAGAAGTCATTTTACACTCAATGAAATCAGATCGAAGCTCTCTAGTGGCTCTTCAGAAAAAAATTAATCCATGTGTAATATTCATGCTTAGTTACCATGGAAACTTTCATAACAATAATGTAAACAATCAATTTGTGCATGATTGTAGTCGTCGTCGTGGAGATTTGAAATAACAACTTTGATTGTTGAAACAATATAATCCATCCTAAGCCATCACGTTTTACAAAAACATGATACAAAATTTCAAACTCGCATATCTCCGTTACTATGGATGATACAGATTTGATTTTACACTCATTATAATCAGGTCGAAGCTCTCTAGTGGCTCTTCAGAAAAAAACTAATCAATGTGTAATATTCAGGCTTTGTTACCATGGAAACACTCATAACAATAAAGTAAACAATCTATTTTTGCATGATTGTAGTCGTCGTCGTGGAGGTTTGAAATAACCACTTTGATTTTTGAAACAATCTAATACATCCTAAGCCATCACGTTTTACAAAAACATTATATAAAATTTCAAACTCGCATATCTCCGTTACTATAGAAGATATAGAAGTGATTTTGCACTCAATATTATCAGGTCGAAGCTCTCTATTGGGTCATCAAAAAAATTTAATCCATGTTTAATATTCATGCTTAGTTACCTTGGAAACTCTCATAACAATAAATTCAACAATCTATTTGTGCATGATTGTAGTCGTCGTCGTGGAGATTTGAAATAAACACTTTGATTGTTGAAACAATCTAACACATCCTAAGCCATCACGTTTTACAAAAACATTAAATAAAATTTCAAACTCGCATATCTCCGTTACTATAGAAGATACAGAAGTGATTTTGCACTCAATATCATTAGGTCGAAGCTCTCTATTGAGTCAACAAAAAAATTAAACCATGTTTAATATTCATGCTTAGTTACCTTGGAAACTCTCATAATAATAAAGTAAACAATCAATTTGTGCAAGATTGTAGTCGTCGTCGTGGAGATTTGAAATAAACACTTTGAGTGTTGAAACACTCTAATACATCCTAACCATCACTTTTTACAAAAACATTATATAAAATTTCAAACTCGCACATCGCAGTTACTATAGAAGATGCAGAAGTGATTTTGCACTCAATATCATCAGGTCGAAGCTCTCTATTGGGCCATCAGGAAAAATTTAATCAATGTCTAACATTCATGCTTAGTTACCATGGAAACTCTCATAACAACAAAGTAAGCAATCAATTTGTGCATGATTGTAGTCGTCGTCGTGGAGATTTGAAATAACGTCCTTGATTGTTGAAACAATATAATACATCCTAAGCCATCACGTTTTACAAAAACATGATACAAAATTTCAAACTCGCATATCTCAGTTACTATGGAAGATGCAGAAGTGATTTTACACTCAATGTAATCAGGTCGAAGCTCTCAAGTGGCTCTTCAGAAAAAAATTAATCCATGTGTAATATTCATGCTTAGTTAAAATGGAAACTTTCATAACAATAAAGTAAACAATCAATTTGTGCATGATTGTAGTTGTCGTCGTGGAAATGTGAAATAACCACTTTGATTGTTGAAACAATCTAATACATCCTAAGCCATCACGTTTTACAAAAACATGATATAAAATTTCAAACTCGCATATCTCCGTTACTACAGAAGATACAGAAGTGATTTTGCACACAATATCATCAGGTCGAAGCTCTCTATTGGGTCATCAAAAAAAATTTAATCCATGTTTAATATTCATGCTTAGTTACCATGGAAACTCTCATAACAATAAAGTAAACAATCAATTTGTGCATGATTGTAGTCGTCGTTGTGGAGATTTGAAATAAACACTTTGATTGTTGAAACAATGTAACACATCCTAAGGCATCACGTTTTACAGAAACATTATATAAAATTTCAAACTCGCATATCTCCGTTACTATAGAAGATACACAAGCGATTTTGCACTCAATATCATCAGGTCGAAGCTCTCTATTGGGCCATCAAAAAAAACTTAATCCAAGTTTAATATTCATGCTTAGTTACCTTGGAAACTCTCATAACAATAAAGTAAACAATCAATTTGTGCATGATAGTAGTCGTCGTCGTGGATATGTGAAATAACCACTTTGATTGTTGAAACAATCTAATACATCCTAAGCCATCACGTTTTACAAAAACATGATATGAAATTTCAAACTCGCATATCTCCGTTACTACAGAAGATACAGAAGTGATTTTGCACACAATATCATCAGGTCGAAGCTCTCTATTGGGTCATGAAAAAAATTTAATCCATGTTTAATATTCATGCTTAGTTACCATGGAAACTCTCATAACAATAAAGTAAACAATCAATTTGTGCATGATTGTAGTCGTCGTCGTGGAGATTTGAAATAACCACCTTGATTGTTGAAACAATATAATACATCCTAAGGCATCACGTTTTACAAAAACATGATACAAAATTTCAAACTCGCATATCTCCGTTACTATGGAAGATGCAGAAGTGATTTTACACTCAATGTAATCAGGTCGAAGCTCTCAAGTGGCTCTTCAGAAAAAATTAAATCCATGTGTAATATTCATGCTTAGTTAAAATGGAAACTTTCATAACAATAAAGTAAACAATCAATTTGTGCATGATTGAAGTCGTCGTCGTAGAGATTTGAAATAAACACTTTGATTGTTGAAACAATGTAATACATCCTAAGCCATCTCGTTTTACAAAAACATGATACAAAATTTCAAACTCTCATATCTCCGTTACTTTGGAAGATGCAGAAGTGATTTTACACTCAATGTAATCAGGTCGAAGCTCTCTAGTGGCTCTTGAGAAAAAAATTAATCCATGTGTAATATTCATGCCTAGTTAAAATGGAAACTTTCATAACAATAAAGTAAACAATCAATTTGTGCATGATTGAAGTCGTCGTCGTAGAGATTTGAAATAAACACTTTGATTGTTGAAACAATGTAATACATCCTAAGGCATCACGTTTTAGAAAAATATTATATAAAATTTCAAACTCGCATATCTCCGTTACTATAGAAGATACAGAAGTCATTTTACACTCAATGAAATCAGATCGAAGCTCTCTAGTGGCTCTTCAGAAAAAAATTAATCCATGTGTAATATTCATGCTTAGTTACCATGGAAACTTTCATAACAATAATGTAAACAATCAATTTGTGCATGATTGTAGTCGTCGTCGTGGAGATTTGAAATAACAACTTTGATTGTTGAAACAATATAATACATCCTAAGCCATCTCGTTTTACAAAAACATGATACAAAATTTCAAACTCTCATATCTCCGTTACTATGGATGATACAGAATTGATTTTACACTTAATATAATCAGGTCGAAGCTCTCTAGTGGCTCTTCAGAAAAAAACTAATCCATGTGTAATATTCAGGCTTTGTTACCATGGAAACACTCATAACAATAAAGTAAACAATCTATATGTGCATGATTGTAGTCGTCGTCGTGGAGATTTGAAATAACCACTTTGATTGTTGAAACAATCTAATACATCCTAAGCCATCACGTTTTACAAAAACATTATATAAAATTTCAAACTCGCATATCTCCGTTACTATAGAAGATACAGAAGTGATTTTGCACTCAATATTATCAGGTCGAAGCTCTCTATTGGGTCATCAAAAAAATTTAATCCATGTTTAATATTCATGCTTAGTTACCTTGGAAACTCTCATAACAATAAAGTAAACAATCTATTTGTGCATGATTGTAGTCGTCGTAGTGGAGATTTGAAATAAACACATTGATTGTTGAAACAATCTAATACATCCTAATCCATCACGTTTTACAGAAACATTATATAAAATTTCAAACTCGCATATCTCCGTTACTATAGAAGATACAGAAGTGATTTTGCACTCAATATTATTAGGTCGAAGCTCTCTATTGGTCAACAAAAAAAATTAAACCATGTTTAATATTCATGCTTAGTTACCTTGGAAACTCTCATAACAATAAAGTAAACAATCAATTTGTGCAAGATTGTAGTCGTCGTCGTGGAGATTTGAAATAACCACTTTGATTGTTGAAACAATGTAATACATCCTAACCATTACGTTTTACAAAAACATTATATAAAATTTCAAACTCGCATATCGCCGTTACTATAGAAGATACATAAGTGATTTTGCACTCAATATCATCAGGATGAAGCTCTCTATTGGGCCATCAGGAAAAATTTAATCAATGTCTAACATTCATGCTTAGTTACCATGGAAACTCTCATAACAACAAAGTAAGCAATCAATTTGTGCATGATTGTAGTCGTCGTCGTGGAGATTTGAAATAACCACCTTGATTGTTGAAACAATATAATACATCCTAAGCCATCACGTTTTACAAAACATGTTACAAAATTTCAAACTCGCATATCTCCGTTACTATGGAAGATGCAGAAGTGATTTTACACTCAATGTAATCAGGTCGAAGCTCTCAAGTGGCTCTTCAGAAAAAAATTAATCCATGTGTAATATTCATGCTTAGTTAAAATGGAAACTTTCATAACAATAAAGTAAACAATCAATTTGTGCATGATTGTAGTTGTCGTCGTGGAAATGTGAAATAACCACTTTGATTGTTGAAACAATCTAATACATCCTAAGCCATCACGCTTTTACAAAAACATGATATAAAATTTCAAACTCGCATATCTCCATTACTACAGAAGATACAGAAGTGATTTTGCACACAATATCATCAGGTCGAAGCTCTCTATTGGGTCATCAAAAAAAATTTAATCCATGTTTAATATTCATGCTTAGTTACCATGGAAACTCTCATAACAATAAAGTAAACAATCAATTTGTGCATGATTGTAGTCGTCGTCGTCGAGATTTGAAATAAACACTTTGATTGTTGAAACAATGTAACACATCCTAAGGCATCACGTTTTACAAAAACATTATATAAAATTTCAAACTCGCATATCTCCGTTACTATAGAAGATACAGAAGCGATTTTGCACTCAATATCATCAGGTCGAAGCTCTCTATTGGGCCATCAAAAAAAACTTAATCCATGTTTAATATTCATGCTTAGTTACCATGGAAACTCTCATAACAATAAAGTAAACAATCAATTTGTGCATGATAGTAGTCGTCGTCGTGGATATGTGAAATAACCACTTTGATTGTTGAAACAATCTAATACATCCTAAGCCATCACGTTTTACAAAAACATGATATGAAATTTCAAACTCGCATATCTCCGTTACTACAGAAGATACAGAAGTGATTTTGCACTCAATATCATCAGGTCGAAGCTCTCTATTGGGCCATCAGGAAAAATTTGATCAATGTCTAACATTCATGCTTAGTTACCATGGAAACTCTCATAACAACAAAGTAAGCAATCAATTTGTGCATGATTGTAGTCGTCGTCGTGGAGATTTGAAATAACCACCTTGATTGTTGAAACAATATAATACATCCTAAGCCATCACGTTTTACAAAAACATGTTACAAAATTTCAAACTCGCATATCTGCGTTACTATGGAAGATGCAGAAGTGATTTTACACTGAATGTAATCAGGTCGAAGCTCTCAAGTGGCTCTTCAGAAAAAAATTAATCCATGTTTAATATTCATGCTTAGTTAAAATGGAAACTTTCATAACAATAAAGTAAACAATCAATTTGTGCATTATTGTAGTTGTCGTCGTGGAAATGTGAAATAACCACTTTGATTGTTGAAGCAATCTATTACATCCTAAGCCATCACGTTTTACAAAAACATGACATAAAATTTCAAACTCGCATATCTCCGTTACTACAGAAGATACAGAAGTGATTTTGCACACAATATCATCGGGTCGAAGCTCTCTATTGGGTCATCAAAAAAAAATTAATCAATGTTTAATATTCATGCTTAGTTACCATGGAAACTCTCATAACAATAAAGTAAACAATCAATTTGTGCATGATTGTAGTCGTCGTCGTGGAGATTTGAAATAAACACTTTGATTGTTGAAACAATGTAATACATCCTAAGGCATCACGTTTTACAAAAACATTATAAAAAATTTCAAACTCGCATATCTCCGTTACTATGGAAGATACAGAATTGATTTTACACTCAATGTAATCAGGTCGAAGCTCTCTAGTTGCTCTTCAGAAAAAAGCTAATCCATGTTTAATATACATGCTTAGTTAAAATGGAAACTTTCATAACAATAAAGTAAACAATCAATTTGTGCATGATTGAAGTCGTCGTCGAAGAGATTTGAAATAACAACTTTGATTGTTGAAACAATATAATACATCCTAAGCCATCACGTATTACAAAAATATTATATAAAATTTCAAACTCGCATATCTCCGTTACTATAGAAGATACAGAAGTTATTTTACACTCAATGAAATCAGATCGAAGCTCTCTAGTGGCTCTTCAGAAAAAATTTAATCCATGTGTAATATTCATGCTTAGTTACCATGGAAACTTTCATAACAATAATGTAAACAATCAATTTGTGCATGATTGTAGTCGTCGTCGTGGAGATTTGAAATAACAACTTTGATTGTTGAAACAATCTAATACATCCTAAGAAATCACGTTTTACAAAAACATTATATAAAATTTCAAACTCGCATATCTCCGTTACTATAGAAGATACAGAAGTGATTTTGCACTCAATATCATTAGGTCGAAGCTCTCTATTGAGTCAACAAAAAAAATTAAACCATGTTTAATATTCATGCTTAGTTACCATGGAAACTCTCATAACAATAAAGTAAACAATCAATTTGTGCATGATAGTAGTCGTCGTCGTGGATATGTGAAATAACCACTTTGATTGTTGAAACAATCTAATACATCCTAAGCCATCACGTTTTACAAAAACATGATATGAAATTTCAAACTCGCATATCTCCGTTACTACAGAAGATACAGAAGTGATTTTGCACTCAATATCATCAGGTCGAAGCTCTCTATTGGGCCATCAGGAAAAATTTGATCAATGTCTAACATTCATGCTTAGTTACCATGGAAACTCTCATAACAACAAAGTAAGCAATCAATTTGTGCATGATTGTAGTCGTCGTCGTGGAGATTTGAAATAACCACCTTGATTGTTGAAACAATATAATACATCCTAAGCCATCACGTTTTACAAAAACATGTTACAAAATTTCAAACTCGCATATCTGCGTTACTATGGAAGATGCAGAAGTGATTTTACACTGAATGTAATCAGGTCGAAGCTCTCAAGTGGCTCTTCAGAAAAAAATTAATCCATGTTTAATATTCATGCTTAGTTAAAATGGAAACTTTCATAACAATAAAGTAAACAATCAATTTGTGCATGATTGTAGTTGTCGTCGTGGAAATGTGAAATAACCACTTTGATTGTTGAAACAATCTAATACATCCTAAGCCATCACGTTTTACAAAAACATGATATAAAATTTCAAACTCGCATATCTCCGTTACTACAGAAGAATCAGAAGTTATTTTGCACACAATATCATCAAGTCGAAGCTCTCTATTGGGTCATCAAAAAAAATTTAATCCATGTTTAATATTCATGCTTAGTTACCATGGAAACTCTCATAACAATAAAGTAAACAATCAATTTGTGCATGATTGTAGTCGTCGTCGAAGAGATTTGAAATAAACACTTTGATTGTTGAAACAATGTAACACATCCTAAGGCATCACGTTTTACAAAAACATTATATAAAATTTCAAACTCGCATATCTCCGTTACTATAGAAGATACAGAAGCGATTTTGCACTCAAAATCATCAGGACGAAGCTCTCTATTGGGCCATCAAAAAAAACTTAATCCATTCTATGTAATATTCATGCTTAGTTACCATGGAAACTCTCATAACAATAAAGTAAACAATCAATTTGTGCACGATTGTAGTCGTCGTCGTGGAGATTTGAAATAAACACTTTGATTGCTGAAACAATGTAATACATCCTAAGGCATCACGTTTTACAAAAATGTTATATAAAATTTCAAACTCGCATATCTCCGTTACTATGGATGATACAGAATTGATTTTACACTCAATATAATCAGGTCGAAGCACGCTAGTGGCTCTTCAGAAAAAAACTAATCCTTGTGTAATATTCAGGCTTTGTTACCATGGAAACACTCATAACAATAAAGTAAACAATCTATTTGTGCATGATTGTAGTCGTCGTCGTGGAGATTTGAAATAACCGCTTTGATTGTTGAAACAATATAATATACATCCTAAGCCACCACGTTTTACAAAAACATGATACAAAATTTCAAACTCGCATATCTCCGTTACTATGGAAAATACAGAAGTGATTTTATACTGAATGTAAACAGGTCGGAGCTCTCAAGTGGCTCTTCAGAAAAAATTTAATCCATGTGTAATATTCATGTTTAGTTACCATGGAAACTTTCATAACAATAAAGTAAACAATCAATTTGTGCATTATTGTAGTTGTCGTCGTGGAAATGTGAAATAACCACTTTGATTGTTGAAGCAATCTATTACATCCTAAGCCATCACGTTTTACAAAAACATGACATAAAATTTCAAACTCGCATATCTCCGTTACTACAGAAGATACAGAAGTGATTTTGCACACAATATCATCGGGTCGAAGCTCTCTATTGGGTCATCAAAAAAAAATTAATCAATGTTTAATATTCATGCTTAGTTACCATGGAAACTCTCATAACAATAAAGTAAACAATCAATTTGTGCATGATTGTAGTCGTCGTCGTGGAGATTTGAAATAAACACTTTGATTGTTGAAACAATGTAATACATCCTAAGGCATCACGTTTTACAAAAACATTATAAAAAATTTCAAACTCGCATATCTCCGTTACTATGGAAGATACAGAATTGATTTTACACTCAATGTAATCAGGTCGAAGCTCTCTAGTTGCTCTTCAGAAAAAAGCTAATCCATGTTTAATATACATGCTTAGTTAAAATGGAAACTTTCATAACAATAAAGTAAACAATCAATTTGTGCATGATTGAAGTCGTCGTCGAAGAGATTTGAAATAACAACTTTGATTGTTGAAACAATATAATACATCCTAAGCCATCACGTATTACAAAAATATTATATAAAATTTCAAACTCGCATATCTCCGTTACTATAGAAGATACAGAAGTTATTTTACACTCAATGAAATCAGATCGAAGCTCTCTAGTGGCTCTTCAGAAAAAATTTAATCCATGTGTAATATTCATGCTTAGTTACCATGGAAACTTTCATAACAATAATGTAAACAATCAATTTGTGCATGATTGTAGTCGTCGTCGTGGAGATTTGAAATAACAACTTTGATTGTTGAAACAATCTAATACATCCTAAGAAATCACGTTTTACAAAAACATTATATAAAATTTCAAACTCGCATATCTCCGTTACTATAGAAGATACAGAAGTGATTTTGCACTCAATATCATTAGGTCGAAGCTCTCTATTGAGTCAACAAAAAAAATTAAACCATGTTTAATATTCATGCTTAGTTACCATGGAAACTCTCATAACAATAAAGTAAACAATCAATTTGTGCATGATAGTAGTCGTCGTCGTGGATATGTGAAATAACCACTTTGATTGTTGAAACAATCTAATACATCCTAAGCCATCACGTTTTACAAAAACATGATATGAAATTTCAAACTCGCATATCTCCGTTAATACAGAAGATACAGAAGTGATTTTGCACTCAATATCATCAGGTCGAAGCTCTCTATTGGGCCATCAGGAAAAATTTGATCAATGTCTAACATTCATGCTTAGTTACCATGGAAACTCTCATAACAACAAAGTAAGCAATCAATTTGTGCATGATTGTAGTCGTCGTCGTGGAGATTTGAAATAACCACCTTGATTGTTGAAACAATATAATACATCCTAAGCCATCACGTTTTACAAAAACATGTTACAAAATTTCAAACTCGCATATCTGCGTTACTATGGAAGATGCAGAAGTGATTTTACACTGAATGTAATCAGGTCGAAGCTCTCAAGTGGCTCTTCAGAAAAAAATTAATCCATGTTTAATATTCATGCTTAGTTAAAATGGAAACTTTCATAACAATAAAGTAAACAATCAATTTGTGCATGATTGTAGTTGTCGTCGTGGAAATGTGAAATAACCACTTTGATTGTTGAAACAATCTAATACATCCTAAGCCATCACGTTTTACAAAAACATGATATAAAATTTCAAACTCGCATATCTCCGTTACTACAGAAGAATCAGAAGTTATTTTGCACACAATATCATCAAGTCGAAGCTCTCTATTGGGTCATCAAAAAAAATTTAATCCATGTTTAATATTCATGCTTAGTTACCATGGAAACTCTCATAACAATAAAGTAAACAATCAATTTGTGCATGATTGTAGTCGTCGTCGTGGAGATTTGAAGTAAACACTTTGATTGTTGAAACAATGTAACTCATCCTAAGGCATCACGTTTTACAAAAACATTATATAAAATTTCAAACTCGCATATCTCCGTTACTATAGAAGATACAGAAGCGATTTTGCACTCAATATCATCAGGTCGAAGCTCTCTATTGGGCCATCAAAAAAAACTTAATCCATGTTTAATGTTCATGCTTAGTTACCATGGAAACTCTCATAACAATAAAGTAAACAATCAATTTGTGCATGATAGTAGTCGTCGTCGTGGATATGTGAAATAACCACTTTGATTGTTGAAACAATCTAATACATCCTAAGCCATCACGTTTTACAAAAACATGATATGAAATTTCAAACTCGCATATCTCCGTTACTACAGAAGATACAGAAGTGATTTTGCACACAATATCATCGGGTCGAAGCTCTCTATTGGGTCATCAAAAAAAAATTAATCAATGTTTAATATTCATGCTTAGTTACCATGGAAACTCTCATAACAATAAAGTAAACAATCAATTTGTGCATGATTGTAGTCGTCGTCGTGGAGATTTGAAATAAACACTTTGATTGTTGAAACAATGTAATACATCCTAAGGCATCACGTTTTACAAAAACATTATAAAAAATTTCAAACTCGCATATCTCCGTTACTATGGAAGATACAGAATTGATTTTACACTCAATGTAATCAGGTCGAAGCTCTCTAGTTGCTCTTCAGAAAAAAGCTAATCCATGTATAATATACATGCTTAGTTAAAATGGAAACTTTCATAACAATAAAGTAAACAATCAATTTGTGCATGATTGAAGTCGTCGTCGAAGAGATTTGAAATAACAACTTTGATTGTTGAAACAATATAATACATCCTAAGCCATCACGTATTACAAAAATATTATATAAAATTTCAAACTCGCATATCTCCGTTACTATAGAAGATACAGAAGTTATTTTACACTCAATGAAATCAGATCGAAGCTCTCTAGTGGCTCTTCAGAAAAAATTTAATCCATGTGTAATATTCATGCTTAGTTACCATGGAAACTTTCATAACAATAATGTAAACAATCAATTTGTGCATGATTGTAGTCGTCGTCGTGGAGATTTGAAATAACAACTTTGATTGTTGAAACAATCTAATACATCCTAAGAAATCACGTTTTACAAAAACATGTTACAAAATTTCAAACTCGCATATCTGCGTTACTATGGAAGATGCAGAAGTGATTTTACACTGAATGTAATCAGGTCGAAGCTCTCAAGTGGCTCTTCAGAAAAAAATTAATCCATGTTTAATATTCATGCTTAGTTAAAATGGAAACTTTCATAACAATAAAGTAAACAATCAATTTGTGCATGATTGTAGTTGTCGTCGTGGAAATGTGAAATAACCACTTTGATTGTTGAAACAATCTAATACATCCTAAGCCATCACGTTTTACAAAAACATGATATAAAATTTCAAACTCGCATATCTCCGTTACTACAGAAGAATCAGAAGTTATTTTGCACACAATATCATCAAGTCGAAGCTCTCTATTGGGTCATCAAAAAAAATTTAATCCATGTTTAATATTCATGCTTAGTTACCATGGAAACTCTCATAACAATAAAGTAAACAATCAATTTGTGCATGATTGTAGTCGTCGTCGAAGAGATTTGAAATAAACACTTTGATTGTTGAAACAATGTAACACATCCTAAGGCATCACGTTTTACAAAAACATTATATAAAATTTCAAACTCGCATATCTCCGTTACTATAGAAGATACAGAAGCGATTTTGCACTCAAAATCATCAGGACGAAGCTCTCTATTGGGCCATCAAAAAAAAACTTAATCCATTCTATGTAATATTCATGCTTAGTTACCATGGAAACTCTCATAACAATAAAGTAAACAATCAATTTGTGCACGATTGTAGTCGTCGTCGTGGAGATTTG
This sequence comes from Lepisma saccharinum, assembly GCF_977018435.1. Classification (NCBI taxonomy): domain Eukaryota; kingdom Metazoa; phylum Arthropoda; class Insecta; order Zygentoma; family Lepismatidae; genus Lepisma; species Lepisma saccharinum. Next base: position 105,610 of record NW_028142896.1, read on the forward strand.
AAATAAACACTTTGATTGCTGAAACAATGTAATACATCCTAAGGCATCACGTTTTACAAAAATGTTATATAAAATTTCAAACTCGCATATCTCCGTTACTATGGATGATACAGAATTGATTTTACACTCAATATAATCAGGTCGAAGCACGCTAGCGGCTCTTCAGAAAAAAACTAATCCTTGTGTAATATTCAGGCTTTGTTACCATGGAAACACTCATAACAATAAAGTAAACAATCTATTTGTGCATGATTGTAGTCGTCGTCGTGGAGATTTGAAATAACCGCTTTGATTGTTGAAACAATATAATATACATCCTAAGCCACCACGTTTTACAAAAACATGATACAAAATTTCAAACTCGCATATCTCCGTTACTATGGAAAATACAGAAGTGATTTTACACTGAATGTAAACAGGTCAGAGCTCTCAAGTGGCTCTTCAGAAAAAATTTAATCCATGTGTAATATTCATGTTTAGTTACCATGGAAACTTTCATAACAATAAAGTAAACAATCAATTTGTGCATTATTGTAGTTGTCGTCGTGGAAATGTGAAATAACCACTTTGATTGTTGAAGCAATCTATTACATCCTAAGCCATCACGTTTTACAAAAACATGACATAAAATTTCAAACTCGCATATCTCCGTTACTACAGAAGATACAGAAGTGATTTTGCACACAATATCATCGGGTCGAAGCTCTCTATTGGGTCATCAAAAAAAAATTAATCAATGTTTAATATTCATGCTTAGTTACCATGGAAACTCTCATAACAATAAAGTAAACAATCAATTTGTGCATGATTGTAGTCGTCGTCGTGGAGATTTGAAATAAACACTTTGATTGTTGAAACAATGTAATACATCCTAAGGCATCACGTTTTACAAAAACATTATAAAAAATTTCAAACTCGCATATCTCCGTTACTATGGAAGATACAGAATTGATTTTACACTCAATGTAATCAGGTCGAAGCTCTCTAGTTGCTCTTCAGAAAAAAGCTAATCCATGTTTAATATACATGCTTAGTTAAAATGGAAACTTTCATAACAATAAAGTAAACAATCAATTTGTGCATGATTGAAGTCGTCGTCGAAGAGATTTGAAATAACAACTTTGATTGTTGAAACAATATAATACATCCTAAGCCATCACGTATTACAAAAATATTATATAAAATTTCAAACTCGCATATCTCCGTTACTATAGAAGATACAGAAGTTATTTTACACTCAATGAAATCAGATCGAAGCTCTCTAGTGGCTCTTCAGAAAAAATTTAATCCATGTGGAATATTCATGCTTAGTTACCATGGAAACTTTCATAACAATAATGTAAACAATCAATTTGTGCATGATTGTAGTCGTCGTCGTGGAGATTTGAAATAACAACTTTGATTGTTGAAACAATCTAATACATCCTAAGAAATCACGTTTTACAAAAACATTATATAAAATTTCAAACTCGCATATCTCCGTTACTATAGAAGATACAGAAGTGATTTTGCACTCAATATCATTAGGTCGAAGCTCTCTATTGAGTCAACAAAAAAAATTAAACCATGTTTAATATTCATGCTTAGTTACTTTGGAAACTCTCATAATAATAAAGTAAACAATCAATTTGTGCAAGATTGTAGTCGTCGTCGTGGAGATTTGAAATAAACACTTTGATTGTTGAAACACTCTAATACATCCTAACCATCACGTTTTACAAAAACATTATATAAAATTTCAAACTCGCACATCGCCGTTACTATAGAAGATACAGAAGTGATTTTGCACTCAATTTCTTCAGGTCGAAGCTCTCTATTGGGCCATCAGGAAAAATTTAATCAATGTCTAACATTCATGCTTAGTTACCATGGAAACTCTCATAACAACAAAGTAAGCAATCAATTTGTGCATGATTGTAGTCGTCGTCGTGGAGATTTGAAATAACCACCTTGATTGTTGAAACAATATAATACATCCTAAGCCATCACGTTTTACAAAAAACATGTTACAAAATTTCAAACTCGCATATCTCCGTTACTATGGAAGATGCAGAAGTGATTTTACACTCAATGTAATCAGGTCGAAGCTCTCAAGTGGCTCTTCAGAAAAAAAATAATCCATGTGTAATATTCATGCTTAGTTAAAATGGAAACTTTCATAACAATAAAGTAAACAATCAATTTGTGCATGATTGTAGTTGTCGTCGTGGAAATGTGAAATAACCACTTTGATTGTTGAAACAATCTAATACATCCTAAGCCATCACGTTTTACAAAAACATGACATAAAATTTCAAACTCGCATATCTCCGTCACTACAGAAGATACAGAAGTGATTTTGCACACAATATCATCAGGTCGAAGCTCTCTATTGGGTCATCAAAAAAAAATTAATCCATATTTAATATTCATGCTTAGTTACCATGGAAACTCTCATAACAATAAAGTAAACAATCAATTTGTGCATGATTGTAGTCGTCGTCGTGGAGATTTGAAATAAACACTTTGATTGTTGAAACAATGTAACACATCCTAAGGCATCACGTTTTACAAAAACATTATACAAAATTTCAATCTAACATATCTCCGTTACTATAGAAGACACAGAAGCGATTTTGCACTCAATATCATCAGGTCGAAGCTCTCTATTGGGCCATCAAAAAAAACTTAATCCATTCTATGTAATATTCATGCTTAGTTACCATGGAAACTCTCATAACAATAAAGTAAACAATCAATTTGTGCACGATTGTAGTCGTCGTCGTGGAGATTTGAAATAAACACTTTGATTGTTGAAACAATGTAATACATCCTAAGGCATCACGTTTTACAAAAATGTTATATAAAATTTCAAACTCGCATATCTCCGTTACTATAGAAGATACAGAAGTCATTTTGCACTCAATGAAATCAGATCGAAGCTCTCTAGTGGCTCTTCAGAAAAAATTTAATCCATGTGTAATATTCATGCTTAGTTACCATGGAAACTTTCATAACAATAATGTAAACATTCAATTTGTGCATGATTGTAGTCGTCGTCGTGGAGATTTGAAATAACAACTTTGATTGTTGAAACAATATAATACATCCTAAGCCATCTTTTTTACAAAAACATGATACAAAATTTTAAACTCGCATATCTCCGTTACTATGGATGATACAGAAGTGATTTTACACTGAATGTAAACAGGTCGGAGCTCTCTAGTGGCTCTTCAGAAAAAAACTAATCCTTGTGTAATATTCAGGCTTTGTTACCATGGAAACACTCATAACAATAAAGTAAACAATCTATTTGTGCATGATTGTAGTCGTCGTCGTGGAGATTTGAAATAACCGCTTTGATTGTTGAAACAATATAATATACATCCTAAGCCATCACGTTTTACAAAAACATGATACAAAATTTCAAACTCGCATATCTCCGTTACTATGGAAAATACAGAAGTGATTTTACACTGAATGTAAACAGGTCGGAGCTCTCTAGTGGCTCTTCAGAGAAAATTTAATCCATGTGTAACATTCATGCTTAGTTACCATGGAAACTTTCATAACAATAAAGTAAACAATCAATTTGTGCATTATTGTAGTTGTTGTCGTGGAAATGTGAAATAACCACTTTGATTGTTGAAACAATCTATTACATCCTAAGCCATCACGTTTTACAAAAACATGATATAAAATTTCAAACTCGCATATCTCCGTTACTACAGAAGATACAGAAATGATTTTGCACTCAATATCATCGGGTCGAAGCTCTCTATTGGGTCATCAAAAAAAATTTATTCAATGTTTAATATTCATGCTTAGTTACCATGGAAACTCTCATAACAATAAAGTAAACAATCAATTTGTGCATGATTGTAGTCGTCGTCGTGGAGATTTGAAATAAACACTTTGATTGTTGAAACAATGTAATACATCCTAAGGCATCACGTTTTACAAAAACATTATATAAAATTTCAAACTCGCATATCTCCGTTACTATGGAAGATACAGAATTGATTTTACACTCAATGTAATCAGGTCGAAGCTCTCTAGTTGCTCTTCAGAAAAAAGCTAATCCATGTGTAATATACATGCTTAGTTAAAATGGAAACTTTCATAACAATAATGTAAACAATCAATTTGTGCATGATTGAAGTCGTCGTCGAAGAGATTTGAAATAACAACTTTGATTGTTGAAACAATATAATACATCCTATGCCATCACGTATTACAAAAATATTATATAAAATTTCAAACTCGCATATCTCCGTTACTATAGAAGATACAGAAGTTATTTTACACTCAATGAAATCAGATCGAAGCTCTCTAGTGGCTCTTCAGAAAAAATTTATTCCATGTGTAATATTCATGCTTAGTTACCATGGAAACTTTCATAACAATAATGTAAACAATCAATTTGTGCATGATTGTAGTCGTCGTCGTGGAGATTTGAAATAACAACTTTGATTGTTGAAACAATATAATACATCCTAAGCCATCACGTTTTACAAAAACATGATACAAAATTTCAAACTCGCATATCTCCGTTACTATGGATGATACAGATTTGATTTTACACTCATTATAATCAGGTCGAAGCTCTCATGTGGCTCTTCAGAAAAAAATTAATCCATGTGTAATATTCATGCTTAGTTAAAATGGAAACTTTCATAACAATAAAGTAAACAATCAATTTGTGCATGATTGTAGTTGTCGTCGTGGAAATGTGAAATAACCACTTTGATTGTTGAAACAATCTAATACATCCTAAGCCATCACGTTTTACAAAAACATGATATAAAATTTCAAACTCGCATATCTCCGTTACTACAGAAGATACAGAAGTGATTTTGCACACAATATCATCAGGTCGAAGCTCTCTATTGGGTCATCAAAAAAAATTTAATCCATGTTTAATATTCATGCTTAGTTACCATGGAAACTCTCATAACAATAAAGTAAACAATCAATTTGTGCATGATTGTAGTCGTCGTTGTGGAGATTTGAAATAAACACTTTGATTGTTGAAACAATGTAACACATCCTAAGGCATCACGTTTTACAGAAACATTATATAAAATTTCAAACTCGCATATCTCCGTTACTATAGAAGATACAGAAGCGATTTTGCACTCAATATCATCAGGTCGAAGCTCTCTATTGGGCCATCAAAAAAAACTTAATCCATGTTTAATATTAATGCTTAGTTACCTTGGAAACTCTCATAACAATAAAGTAAACAATCAATTTGTGCATGATTGAAGTCGTCGTCGTAGAGATTTGAAATAAACACTTTGATTGTTGAAACAATGTAATACATCCTAAGGCATCACGTTTTAGAAAAATATTATATAAAATTTCAAACTCGCATATCTCCGTTACTATAGAAGATACATACGTGATTTTACACTCAATGGTATCAGATCGAAGCTCTCTAGTGGCTCTTCAGAAAAAATTTAATCCATGTGTAATATTCATGCTTAGTTACCATGGAAACTTTCATAACAATAATGTAAACATTCAATTTGTGCATGATTGTAGTCGTCGTCGTGGAGATTTGAAATAACAACTTTGATTGTTGAAACAATATAATACATCCTAAGCCATCTTTTTTACAAAAACATGATACAAAATTTTAAACTCGCATATCTCCGTTACTATGGATGATACAGAAGTGATTTTACACTGAATGTAAACAGGTCGGAGCTCTCTAGTGGCTCTTCAGAAAAAAACTAATCCTTGTGTAATATTCAGGCTTTGTTACCATGGAAACACTCATAACAATAAAGTAAACAATCTATTTGTGCATTATTGTAGTCGTCGTCGTGGAGATTTGAAATAACCGCTTTGATTGTTGAAACAATATAATATACATCCTAAGCCATCACGTTTTACAAAAACATGATACAAAATTTCAAACTCGCATATCTCCGTTACTATGGAAAATACAGAAGTGATTTTACACTGAATGTAAACAGGTCGGAGCTCTCTAGTGGCTCTTCAGAGAAAATTTAATCCATGTGTAACATTCATGCTTAGTTACCATGGAAACTTTCATAACAATAAAGTAAACAATCAATTTGTGCATTATTGTAGTTGTTGTCGTGGAAATGTGAAATAACCACTTTGATTGTTGAAACAATCTATTACATCCTAAGCCATCACGTTTTACAAAAACATGATATAAAATTTCAAACTCGCATATCTCCGTTACTTTGGAAGATACAGAATTGATTTTACACTCAATGTAATCAGGTCGAAGCTCTCTAGTTGCTCTTCAGAAAAAAGCTAATCCATGTGTAATATACATGCTTAGTTAAAATGGAAACTTTCATAACAATAATGTAAACAATCAATTTGTGCATGATTGAAGTCGTCGTCGAAGAGATTTGAAATAACAACTTTGATTGTTGAAACAATATAATACATCCTATGCCATCACGTATTACAAAAATATTATATAAAATTTCAAACTCGCATATCTCCGTTACTATAGAAGATACAGAAGTTATTTTACACTCAATGTAATCAGATCGAAGCTCTCTAGTGGCTCTTCAGAAAAAATTTATTCCATGTGTAATATTCATGCTTAGTTACCATGGAAACTTTCATAACAATAATGTAAACAATCAATTTGTGCATGATTGTAGTCGTCGTCGTGGAGATTTGAAATAACAACTTTGATTGTTGAAACAATATAATACATCCTAAGCCATCACGTTTTACAAAAACATGATACAAAATTTCAAACTCGCATATCTCCGTTACTATGGATGATACAGATTTGATTTTACACTCATTATAATCAGGTCGAAGCTCTCAAGTGGCTCTTCAGAAAAAAATTAATCCATGTGTAATATTCATGCTTAGTTAAAATGGAAACTTTCATAACAATAAAGTAAACAATCAATTTGTGCATGATTGTAGTTGTCGTCGTGGAAATGTGAAATAACCACTTTGATTGTTGAAACAATCTAATACATCCTAAGCCATCACGTTTTACAAAAACATGATATAAAATTTCAAACTCGCATATCTCCGTTACTACAGAAGATACAGAAGTGATTTTGCACACAATATCATCAGGTCGAAGCTCTCTATTGGGTCATCAAAAAAAATTTAATCCATGTTTAATATTCATGCTTAGTTACCATGGAAACTCTCATAACAATAAAGTAAACAATCAATTTGTGCATGATTGTAGTCGTCGTTGTGGAGATTTGAAATAAACACTTTGATTGTTGAAACAATGTAACACATCCTAAGGCATCACGTTTTACAGAAACATTATATAAAATTTCAAACTCGCATATCTCCGTTACTATAGAAGATACAGAAGCGATTTTGCACTCAATATCATCAGGTCGAAGCTCTCTATTGGGCCATCAAAAAAAACTTAATCCATGTTTAATATTAATGCTTAGTTACCTTGGAAACTCTCATAACAATAAAGTAAACAATCAATTTGTGCATGATTGAAGTCGTCGTCGTAGAGATTTGAAATAAACACTTTGATTGTTGAAACAATGTAATACATCCTAAGGCATCACGTTTTAGAAAAATATTATATAAAATTTCAAACTCGCATATCTCCGTTACTATAGAAGATACATACGTGATTTTACACTCAATGGTATCAGATCGAAGCTCTCTAGTGGCTCTTCAGAAAAAAATTAATCCATGTGTAATATTCATGCTTAGTTACCATGGAAACTTTCATAACAATAATGTAAACAATCAATTTGTGCATGATTGTAGTCGTCGTCGTGGAGATTTGAAATAACAACTTTGATTGTTGAAACAATATAATACATCCTAAGCCATCTCGTTTTACAAAAACATGATACAAAATTTCAAACTCTCATATCTCCGTTACTTTGGAAGATGCAGAAGTGATTTTACACTCAATGTAATCAGGTCGAAGCTCTCTAGTGGCTCTTGAGAAAAAAATTAATCCATGTGTAATATTCATGCTTAGTTAAAATGGAAACTTTTATAACAATAGAGTAAACAATCAATTTGTGCATGATTGAAGTCGTCGTCGTAGAGATTTGAAATAAACACTTTGATTGTTGAAACAATGTAATACATCCTAAGGCATCACGTTTTAGAAAAATATTATATAAAATTTCAAACTCGCATATCTCCGTTACTATAGAAGATACAGAAGTCATTTTACACTCAATGAAATCAGATCGAAGCTCTCTAGTGGCTCTTCAGAAAAAAATTAATCCATGTGTAATATTCATGCTTAGTTACCATGGAAACTTTCATAACAATAATGTAAACAATCAATTTGTGCATGATTGTAGTCGTCGTCGTGGAGATTTGAAATAACAACTTTGATTGTTGAAACAATATAATACATCCTAAGCCATCTCGTTTTACAAAAACATGATACAAAATTTCAAACTCTCATATCTCCGTTACTATGGATGATACAGAATTGATTTTACACTTAATATAATCAGGTCGAAGCTCTCTAGTGGCTCTTCAGAAAAAAACTAATCCATGTGTAATATTCAGGCCTTGTTACCATGGAAACACTCATAACAATAAAGTAAACAATCTATTTGTGCATGATTGTAGTCGTCGTCGTGGAGATTTGAAATAACCACTTTGATTGTTGAAACAATCTAATACATCCTAAGCCATCACGTTTTACAAAAACATTATATAAAATTTCAAACTCGCATATCTCCGTTACTATAGAAGATACAGAAGTGATTTTGCACTCAATATTATCAGGTCGAAGCTCTCTATTGGGTCATCAAAAAAATTTAATCCATGTTTAATATTCATGCTTAGTTACCTTGGACACTCTCATAACAATAAAGTAAACAATCTATTTGTGCATGATTGTAGTCGTCGTCGTGGAGATTTGAAATAAACACATTGATTGTTGAAACAATCTAATACATCCTAAGCCATCACGTTTTACAGAAACATTATATAAAATTTCAAACTCGCATATCTCCGTTACTATAGAAGATACAGAAGTGATTTTGCACTCAATATTATTAGGTCGAAGCTCTCTATTGGTCAACAAAAAAAATTAAACCATGTTTAATATTCATGCTTAGTTACCTTGGAAACTCTCATAACAATAAAGTAAACAATCAATTTGTGCAAGATTGTAGTCGTCGTCGTGGAGATTTGAAATAACCACTTTGATTGTTGAAACAATGTAATACATCCTAACCATTACGTTTTACAAAAACATTATATAAAATTTCAAACTCGCATATCGCCGTTACTATAGAAGATACATAAGTGATTTTGCACTCAATATCATCAGGATGAAGCTCTCTATTGGGCCATCAGGAAAAATTTAATCAATGTCTAACATTCATGCTTAGTTACCATGGAAACTCTCATAACAACAAAGTAAGCAATCAATTTGTGCATGATTGTAGTCGTCGTCGTGGAGATTTGAAATAACCACCTTGATTGTTGAAACAATATAATACATCCTAAGCCATCACGTTTTACAAAACATGTTACAAAATTTCAAACTCGCATATCTCCGTTACTATGGAAGATGCAGAAGTGATTTTACACTCAATGTAATCAGGTCGAAGCTCTCAAGTGGCTCTTCAGAAAAAAATTAATCCATGTGTAATATTCATGCTTAGTTAAAATGGAAACTTTCATAACAATAAAGTAAACAATCAATTTGTGCATGATTGTAGTTGTCGTCGTGGAAATGTGAAATAACCACTTTGATTGTTGAAACAATCTAATACATCCTAAGCCATCACGCTTTTACAAAAACATGATATAAAATTTCAAACTCGCATATCTCCATTACTACAGAAGATACAGAAGTGATTTTGCACACAATATCATCAGGTCGAAGCTCTCTATTGGGTCATCAAAAAAAATTTAATCCATGTTTAATATTCATGTTTAGTTACCATGGAAACTCTCATAACAATAAAGTAAACAATCAATTTGTGCATGATAGTAGTCGTCGTCGTGGATATGTGAAATAACCACTTTGATTGTTGAAACAATCTAATACATCCTAAGCCATCACGTTTTACAAAAACATGATATGAAATTTCAAACTCGCATATCTCCGTTACTACAGATGATACAGAAGTGATTTTGCACTCAATATCATCAGGTCGAAGCTCTCTATTGGGCCATCAGGAAAAATTTGATCAATGTCTAACATTCATGCTTAGTTACCATGGAAACTCTCATAACAACAAAGTAAGCAATCAATTTGTGCATGATTGTAGTCGTCGTCGTGGAGATTTGAAATAACCACCTTGATTGTTGAAACAATATAATACATCCTAAGCCATCACGTTTTACAAAAACATGTTACAAAATTTCAAACTCGCATATCTGCGTTACTATGGAAGATGCAGAAGTGATTTTGCACTCAAAATCATCAGGTCGAAGCTCTCTATTGGGCCATCAAAAAAAACTTAATCCATTCTATGTAATATTCATGCTTAGTTACCATGGAAACTCTCATAACAATAAAGTAAACAATCAATTTGTGCACGATTGTAGTCGTCGTCGTGGAGATTTGAAATAAACACTTTGATTGCTGAAACAATGTAATACATCCTAAGGCATCACGTTTTACAAAAATGTTATATAAAATTTCAAACTCGCATATCTCCGTTACTATGGATGATACAGAATTGATTTTACACTCAATATAATCAGGTCGAAGCACTCTAGTGGCTCTTCAGAAAAAAACTAATCCTTGTGTAATATTCAGGCTTTGTTACCATGGAAACACTCATAACAATAAAGTAAACAATCTATTTGTGCATGATTGTAGTCGTCGTCGTGGAGATTTGAAATAACCGCTTTGATTGTTGAAACAATATAATATACATCCTAAGCCATCACGTTTTACAAAAACATGATACAAAATTTCAAACTCGCATATCTCCGTTACTATGGAAAATACAGAAGTGATTTTACACTGAATGTAAACAGGTCGGAGCTCTGAAGTGGCTCTTCAGAAAAAATTTAATCCATGTGTAATATTCATGTTTAGTTACCATGGAAACTTTCATAACAATAAAGTAAACAATCAATTTGTGCATTATTGTAGTTGTCGTCGTGGAAATGTGAAATAACCACTTTGATTGTTGAAGCAATCTATTACATCCTAAGCCATCACGTTTTACAAAAACATGACATAAAATTTCAAACTCGCATATCTCCGTTACTACAGAAGATACAAAAGTGATTTTGCAAACAATATCATCGGGTCGAAGCTCTCTATTGGGTCATCAAAAAAAAATTAATCAATGTTTAATATTCATGCTTAGTTACCATGGAAACTCTCATAACAATAAAGTAAACAATCAATTTGTGCATGATTGTAGTCGTCGTTGTGGAGATTTGAAATAAACACTTTGATTGTTGAAACAATGTAATACATCCTAAGGCATCACGTTTTACAAAAACATTATAAAAAATTTCAAACTCGCATATCTCCGTTACTATAGAAGATACAGAAGTTATTTTACACTCAATGAAATCAGATCGAAGCTCTCTAGTGGCTCTTCAGAAAAAATTTAATCCATGTGTAATATTCATGCTTAGTTACCATGGAAACTTTCATAACAATAATGTAAACAATCAATTTGTGCATGATTGTAGTCGTCGTCGTGGAGATTTGAAATAACAACTTTGATTGTTGAAACAATCTAATACATCCTAAGAAATCACGTTTTACAAAAACATTATATAAAATTTCAAACTCGCATATCTCCGTTACTATAGAAGATACAGAAGTGATTTTGCACTCAATATCATTAGGTCGAAGCTCTCTATTGAGTCAACAAAAAAAATTAAACCATGTTTAATATTCATGCTTAGTTACTTTGGAAACTCTCATAATAATAAAGTAAACAATCAATTTGTGCAAGATTGTAGTCGTCGTCGTGGAGATTTGAAATAAACACTTTGATTGTTGAAACACTCTAATACATCCTAACCATCACGTTTTACAAAAACATTATATAAAATTTCAAACTCGCACATCGCCGTTACTATAGAAGATACAGAAGTGATTTTGCACTCAATTGCTTCAGGTCGAAGCTCTCTATTGGGCCATCAGGAAAAATTTAATCAATGTCTAACATTCATGCTTAGTTACCATGGAAACTCTCATAACAACAAAGTAAGCAATCAATTTGTGCATGATTGTAGTCGTCGTCGTGGAGATTTGAAATAACCACCTTGATTGTTGAAACAATATAATACATCCTAAGGCATCACGTTTTACAAAAAACATGTTACAAAATTTCAAACTCGCATATCTCCGTTACTATGGAAGATGCAGAAGTGATTTTACACTCAATGTAATCAGGTCGAAGCTCTCAAGTGGCTCTTCAGAAAAAAATTAATCCATGTGTAATATTCATGCTTAGTTAAAATGGAAACTTTCATAACAATAAAGTAAACAATCAATTTGTGCATGATTGTAGTTGTCGTCGTGGAAATGTGAAATAACCACTTTGATTGTTGAAACAATCTAATACATCCTAAGCCATCACGTTTTACAAAAACATGACATAAAATTTCAAACTCGCATATCTCCGTCACTACAGAAGATACAGAAGTGATTTTGCACACAATATCATCAGGTCGAAGCTCTCTATTGGGTCATCAAAAAAAAATTAATCCATGTTTAATATTCATGCTTAGTTACCATGGAAACTCTCATAACAATAAAGTAAACAATCAATTTGTGCATGATTGTAGTCGTCGTCGTGGAGATTTGAAATAAACACTTTGATTGTTGAAACAATGTAACACATCCTAAGGCATCACGTTTTACAAAAACATTATACAAAATTTCAAACTAACATATCTCCGTTACTATAGAAGATACAGAAGCGATTTTGCACTCAATATCATCAGGTCGAAGCTCTCTATTGGGCCATCAAAAAAAACTTAATCCATTCTATGTAATATTCATGCTTAGTTACCATGGAAACTCTCATAACAATAAAGTAAACAATCAATTTGTGCACGATTGAAGTCGTCGTCGTGGAGATTTGAAATAAACACTTTGATTGTTGAAACAATGTAATACATCCTAAGGCATCACGTTTTACAAAAATGTTATATAAAATTTCAAACTCGCATATCTCCGTTACTATAGAAGATACAGAAGTCATTTTGCACTCAATGAAATCAGATCGAAGCTCTCTAGTGGCTCTTCAGAAAAACTTTAATCCATGTGTAATATTCATGCTTAGTTACCATGGAAACTTTCATAACAATAATGTAAACATTCAATTTGTGCATGATTGTAGTCGTCGTCGTGGAGATTTGAAATAACAACTTTGATTGTTGAAACAATATAATACATCCTAAGCCATCTTTTTACAAAAACATGATACAAAATTTTAAACTCGCATATCTCCGTTACTATGGATGATACAGAAGTGATTTTACACTGAATGTAAACAGGTCGGAGCTCTCTAGTGGCTCTTCAGAAAAAAACTAATCCTTGTGTAATATTCAGGCTTTGTTACCATGGAAACACTCATAACAATAAAGTAAACAATCTATTTGTGCATGATTGTAGTCGTCGTCGTGGAGATTTGAAATAACCGCTTTGATTGTTGAAACAATATAATATACATCCTAAGCCATCACGTTTTACAAAAACATGATACAAAATTTCAAACTCGCATATCTCCGTTACTATGGAAAATACAGAAGTGATTTTACACTGAATGTAAACAGGTCGGAGCTCTCTAGTGGCTCTTCAGAGAAAATTTAATCCATGTGTAATATTCATGCTTAGTTACCATGGAAACTTTCATAACAATAAAGTAAACAATCAATTTGTGCATTATTGTAGTTGTTGTCGTGGAAATGTGAAATAACCACTTTGATTGTTGAAACAATCTATTACATCCTAAGCCATCACGTTTTACAAAAACATGATATAAAATTTCAAACTCGCATATCTCCGTTACTACAGAAGATACAGAAATGATTTTGCACTCAATATCATCGGGTCGAAGCTCTCTATTGGGTCATCAAAAAAAAATTATTCAATGTTTAATATTCATGCTTAGTTACCATGGAAACTCTCATCACAATAAAGTAAACAATCAATTTGTGCATGATTGTAGTCGTCGTCGTGGAGATTTGAAATAAACACTTTGATTGTTGAAACAATGTAATACATCCTAAGGCATCACGTTTTACAAAAACATTATATAAAATTTCAAACTCGCATATCTCCGTTACTATGGAAGATACAGAATTGATTTTACACTCAATGTAATCAGGTCGAAGCTCTCTAGTTGCTCTTCAGAAAAAAGCTAATCCATGTGTAATATACATGCTTAGTTAAAATAGAAACTTTCATAACAATAATGTAAACAATCAATTTGTGCATGATTGAAGTCGTCGTCGAAGAGATTTGAAATAACAACTTTGATTGTTGAAACAATATAATACATCCTATGCCATCACGTATTACAAAAATATTATATAAAATTTCAAACTCGCATATCTCCGTTACTATGGATGATACAGATTTGATTTTACACTCATTATAATCAGGTCGAAGCTCTCAAGTGGCTCTTCAGAAAAAAATTAATCCATGTGTAATATTCATGCTTAGTTAAAATGGAAACTTTCATAACAATAAAGTAAACAATCAATTTGTGCATGATTGTAGTTGTCGTCGTGGAAATGTGAAATAACCACTTTGATTGTTGAAACAATCTAATACATCCTAAGCCATCACGTTTTACAAAAACATGATATAAAATTTCAAACTCGCATATCTCCGTTACTACAGAAGATACAGAAGTGATTTTGCACACAATATCATCAGGTCGAAGCTCTCTATTGAGTCATCAAAAAAAATTTAATCCATGTTTAATATTCATGCTTAGTTACCATGGAAACTCTCATAACAATAAAGTAAACAATCAATTTGTGCATGATTGTAGTCGTCGTTGTAGAGATTTGAAATAAACACTTTGATTGTTGAAACAATGTAACACATCCTAAGGCATCACGTTTTACAGAAACATTATATAAAATTTCAAACTCGCATATCTCCGTTACTATAGAAGATACAGAAGCGATTTTGCACTCAATATCATCAGGTCGAAGCTCTCTATTGGGCCATCAAAAAAAACTTAATCCATGTTTAATATTCATGCTTAGTTACCTTGGAAACTCTCATAACAATAAAGTAAACAATCAATTTGTGCATGATAGTAGTCGTCGTCGTTAATATGTGAAATAACCACTTTGATTGTTGAAACAATCTAATACATCCTAAGCCATCACGTTTTACAAAAACATGATATGAAATTTCAAACTCGCATATCTCCGTTACTACAGAAGATACAGAAGTGATTTTGCACACAATATCATCAGGTCGAAGCTCTCTATTGGGTCATGAAAAAAAATTTAATCCATGTTTAATATTCATGCTTAGTTACCATGGAAACTCTCATAACAATAAAGTAAACAATCAATTTGTGCATGATTGTAGTCGTCGTCGTGGAGATTTGAAATAACCACCTTGATTGTTGAAACAATATAATACATCCTAAGGCATCACGTTTTACAAAAACATGATACAAAATTTCAAACTCGCATATCTCCGTTACTATGGAAGATGCAGAAGTGATTTTACACTCAATGTAATCAGGTCGAAGCTCTCAAGTGGCTCTTCAGAAAAAATTTAATCCATGTGTAATATTCATGCTTAGTTAAAATGGAAACTTTCATAACAATAAAGTAAACAATCAATTTGTGCATGATTGAAGTCGTCGTCGAAGAGATTTGAAATAACAACTTTGATTGTTGAAACAATATAATACATCCTAAGCCATCACGTATTACAAAAACATTCTATAAAATTTGAAACTCGTTTATCGCAGTTACTATGGAAGATACAGAAGTGATTTTGCACTCAATATCATCAGGTCAAAGCTCTCTATTGGCCATCAGGAAAAAAATAATCCATATGTAATATTCAGGCTTTGTTACAATAGAAACTCTCATAACAATAAAGTAAACAATCTATTGTGCATGATTGTAGTCGACGTCGTGGAGATTTGAAATAACCACATTGATTGTTGAAACAATATAATACATCCTAAGCCATCAAGTTTTACAAAAACATTATATAAAATTTCAAACTCGCATATCTCCGTTACTATAGAAGATACAGAAGTGACTTTGCACTCAATAAAATCAGGTCGAAGCTCTCTATTGGGTCAACAGGAAAAATTTAATCCATGTGTAATATTCATGCTTAGTTAAAATGGAAACTTTCATAACAATAAAGTAAACAATCAATTTGTGCATGATTGAAGTCGTCGTCGTAGAGATTTGAAATAACCACTTTGATTGTTGAAACAATGTAATACATCCTAAGGCATCACGTTTTAGAAAAATATTATATAAAATTTCAAACTCGCATATCTCCGTTACTATAGAAGATACAGAAGTCATTTTACACTCAATGGTATCAGATCGAAGCTCTCTAGTGGCTCTTCAGAAAAAAATTAATCCATGTGTAATATTCATGCTTAGTTACCATGGAAACTTTCATAACAATAATTTAAACAATCAATTTGTGCATGATTGTAGTTGTCGTCGTGGAGATTTGAAATAACAACTTTGATTGTTGAAACAATATAATACATCCTAAGCCATCTCGTTTTACAAAAACATGATACAAAATTTCAAACTCTCATATCTCCGTTACTTTGGAAGATGCAGAAGTGATTTTACACTCAATGTAATCAGGTCGAAGCTCTCTAGTGGCTCTTGAGAAAAAAATTAATCCATGTGTAATATTCATGCTTAGTTAAAATGGAAACTTTCATAACAATAAAGTAAACAATCAATTTGTGCATGATTGAAGTCGTCGTCGTAGAGATTTGAAATAACCACTTTGATTGTTGAAACAATGTAATACATCCTAAGGCATCACGTTTTAGAAAAATATTATATAAAATTTCAAACTCGCATATCTCCGTTACTATAGAAGATACAGAAGTCATTTTACACTCAATGAAATCAGATCGAAGCTCTCTAGTGGCTCTTCAGAAAAAATTTAATCCATGTGTAATATTCATGCTTAGTTACCATGGAAACTTTCATAACAATAATGTAAACATTCAATTTGTGCATGATTGTAGTCGTCGTCGTGGAGATTTGAAATAACAACTTTGATTGTTGAAACAATATAATACATCCTAAGCCATCACGTTTTACAAAAACATGATACAAAATTTTAAACTCGCATATCTCCGTTACTATGGATGATACAGAAGTGATTTTACACTTAATGTAAACAGGTCGGAGCTCTCTAGTGGCTCTTCAGAAAAAAACTAATCCTTGTGTAATATTCAGGCTTTGTTACCATGGAAACACTCATAACAATAAAGTAAACAATCTATTTGTGCATGATTGTAGTCGTCGTCGTGGAGATTTGAAATAACCGCTTTGATTGTTGAAACAATATAATATACATCCTAAGCCATCACGTTTTACAAAAACATGATACAAAATTTCAAACTCGCATATCTCCGTTACTATGGAAAATACAGAAGTGATTTTACACTGAATGTAAACAGGTCGGAGCTCTCTAGTGGCTCTTCAGAGAAAATTTAATCCATGTGTAATATTCATGCTTAGTTACCATGGAAACTTTCATAACAATAAAGTAAACAATCAATTTGTGCATTATTGTAGTTGTTGTCGTGGAAATGTGAAATAACCACTTTGATTGTTGAAACAATCTATTACATCCTAAGCCATCACGTTTTACAAAAACATGATATAAAATTTCAAACTCGCATATCTCCGTTACTACAGAAGATACAGAAATGATTTTGCACTCAATATCATCGGGTCGAAGCTCTCTATTGGGTCATCAAAAAAATTTATTCAATGTTTAATATTCATGCTTAGTTACCATGGAAACTCTCATAACAATAAAGTAAACAATCAATTTGTGCATGATTGTAGTCGTCGTCGTGGAGATTTGAAATAAACACTTTGATTGTTGAAACAATGTAATACATCCTAAGGCATCACGTTTTACAAAAACATTATATAAAATTTCAAACTCGCATATCTCCGTTACTATGGAAGATACAGAATTGATTTTACACTCAATGTAATCAGGTCGAAGCTCTCTAGTTGCTCTTCAGAAAAAAGCTAATCCATGTGTAATATACATGCTTAGTTAAAATGGAAACTTTCATAACAATAATGTAAACAATCAATTTGTGCATGATTGAAGTCGTCGTCGAAGAGATTTGAAATAACAACTTTGATTGTTGAAACAATATAATACATCCTATGCCATCACGTATTACAAAAATATTATATAAAATTTCAAACTCGCATATCTCCGTTACTATAGAAGATACAGAAGTTATTTTACACTCAATGAAATCAGATCGAAGCTCTCTAGTGGCTCTTCAGAAAAAAATTAATCCATGTGTAATATTCATGCTTAGTTACCATGGAAACTTTCATAACAATAATGTAAACAATCAATTTGTGCCTGATTGTAGTCGTCGTCGTGGAGATTTGAAATAACAACTTTGATTGTTGAAACAATATAATCAATCCTAAGCCATCACGTTTTACAAAAACATGATACAAAATTTCAAACTCGCATATCTCCGTTACTATGGATGATACAGATTTGATTTTACACTCATTATAATCAGGTCGAAGCTCTCAAGTGGCTCTTCAGAAAAAAATTAATCCATGTGTAATATTCATGCTTAGTTAAAATGGAAACTTTCATAACAATAAAGTAAATAATCAATTTGTGCATGATTGTAGTTGTCGTCGTGGAAATGTGAAATAACCACTTTGATTGTTGAAACAATCTAATACATCCTAAGCCATCACGTTTTACAAAACATGATATAAAATTTCAAACTCGCATATCTCCGTTACTACAGAAGATACAGAAGTGATTTTGCACACAATATCATCAGGTCGAAGCTCTCTATTGGGTCATCAAAAAAAATTTAATCCATGTTTAATATTCATGCTTAGTTACCATGGAAACTCTCATAACAATAAAGTAAACAATCAATTTGTGCATGATTGTAGTCGTCGTTGTGGAGATTTGAAATAAACACTTTGATTGTTGAAACAATGTAACACATCCTAAGGCATCACGTTTTACAGAAACATTATATAAAATTTCAAACTCGCATATCTCCGTTACTATAGAAGATACAGAAGCGATTTTGCACTCAATATCATCAGGTCGAAGCTCTCTATTGGGCCATCAAAAAAAAACTTAATCCATGTTTAATATTCATGCTTAGTTACCTTGGAAACTCTCATAACAATAAAGTAAACAATCAATTTGTGCATGATAGTAGTCGTCGTCGTGGATATGTGAAATAACCACTTTGATTGTTGAAACAATCTAATACATCCTAAGCCATCACGTTTTACAAAAACATGATATGAAATTTCAAACTCGCATATCTCCGTTACTACAGAAGATACAGAAGTGATTTTGCACACAATATCATCAGGTCGAAGCTCTCTATTGGGTCATGAAAAAAAATTTAATCCATGTTTAATATTCATGTTTAGTTACCATGGAAACTCTCATAACAATAAAGTAAACAATCAATTTGTGCATGATTGTAGTCGTCGTCGTGGAGATTTGAAATAACCACCTTGATTGTTGAAACAATATAATACATCCTAAGGCATCACGTTTTACAAAAACATGTTACAAAATTTCAAACTCGCATATCTCCGTTACTATGGAAGATGCAGAAGTGATTTTACACTCAATGTAATCAGGTCGAAGCTCTCAAGTGGCTCTTCAGAAAAAATTTAATCCATGTGTAATATTCATGCTTAGTTAAAATGGAAACTTTCATAACAATAAAGTAAACAATCAATTTGTGCATGATTGAAGTCGTCGTCGAAGAGATTTGAAATAACAACTTTGATTGTTGAAACAATATAATACATCCTAAGCCATCACGTATTACAAAAACATTCTATAAAATTTCAAACTCGTTTATCGCAGTTACTATGGAAGATACAGAAGTGATTTTGCACTCAATATCATCAGGTCAAAGCTCTCTATTGGCCATCAGGAAAAAAATAATCCATATGTAATATTCAGGCTTTGTTACAATAGAAACTCTCATAACAATAAAGTAAACAATCTATTGTGCATGATTGTAGTCGACGTCGTGGAGATTTGAAATAACCACATTGATTGTTGAAACAATATAATACATCCTAAGCCATCACGTTTTACAAAAACATTATATAAAATTTCAAACTCGCATATCTCCGTTACTATAGAAGATACAGAAGTGACTTTACACTCATAAAAATCAGGTCGAAGCTCTCTATTGGGTCAACAGGAAAAATTTAATCCATGTGTAATATTCATGCTTAGTTAAAATGGAAACTTTCATAACAATAAAGTAAACAATCAATTTGTGCATGATTGAAGTCGTCGTCGTAGAGATTTGAAATAAACACTTTGATTGTTGAAACAATCTAATACATCCTAAGGCATCACGTTTTAGAAAAATATTATATAAAATTTCAAACTCGCATATCTCCGTTACTATAGAAGATACAGAAGTCATTTTACACTCAATGGTATCAGATCGAAGCTCTCTAGTGGCTCTTCAGAAAAAAATTAATCCATGTGTAATATTCATGCTTAGTTACCATGGAAACTTTCATAACAATAATGTAAACAATCAATTTGTGCATGATTGTAGTTGTCGTCGTGGAGATTTGAAATAACAACTTTGATTGTTGAAACAATATAATACATCCTAAGCCATCTCGTTTTACAAAAACATGATACAAAATTTCAAACTCTCATATCTCCGTTACTTTGGAAGATGCAGAAGTGATTTTACACTCAATGTAATCAGGTCGAAGCTCTCTAGTGGCTCTTGAGAAAAAAATTAATCCATGTGTAATATTCATGCTTAGTTAAAATGGAAACTTTCATAACAATAAAGTAAACAATCAATTTGTGCATGATTGAAGTCGTCGTCGTAGAGATTTGAAATAACCACTTTGATTGTTGAAACAATGTAATACATCCTAAGGCATCACGTTTTAGAAAAATATTATATAAAATTTCAAACTCGCATATCTCCGTTACTATAGAAGATACAGAAGTCATTTTACACTCAATGAAATCAGATCGAAGCTCTCTAGTGGCTCTTCAGAAAAAAATTAATCCATGTGTAATATTCATGCTTAGTTACCATGGAAACTTTCATAACAATAATGTAAACAATCAATTTGTGCATGATTGTAGTCGTCGTCGTGGAGATTTGAAATAACAACTTTGATTGTTGAAACAATATAATACATCCTAAGCCATCACGTTTTACAAAAACATGATACAAAATTTCAAACTCGCATATCTCCGTTACTATGGATGATACAGATTTGATTTTACACTCATTATAATCAGGTCGAAGCTCTCAAGTGGCTCTTCAGAAAAAAATTAATCCATGTGTAATATTCATGCTTAGTTAAAATGGAAACTTTCATAACAATAAAGTAAACAATCAATTTGTGCATGATTGTAGTTGTCGTCGTGGAAATGTGAAATAACCACTTTGATTGTTGAAACAATCTAATACATCCTAAGCCATCACGTTTTACAAAAACATGATATAAAATTTCAAACTCGCATATCTCCGTTACTACAGAAGATACAGAAGTGATTTTGCACACAATATCATCACGTCGAAGCTCTCTATTGGGTCATCAAAAAAAATTTAATCCATGTTTAATATTCATGCTTAGTTACCATGGAAACTCTCATAACAATAAAGTAAACAATCAATTTGTGCATGATTGTAGTCGTCGTTGTGGAGATTTGAAATAAACACTTTGATTGTTGAAACAATGTAACACATCCTAAGGCATCACGTTTTACAGAAACATTATATAAAATTTCAAACTCGCATATCTCCGTTACTATAGAAGATACAGAAGCGATTTTGCACTCAATATCATCAGGTCGAAGCTCTCTATTGGGCCATCAAAAAAAACTTAATCCATGTTTAATATTCATGCTTAGTTACCTTGGAAACTCTCATAACAATAAAGTAAACAATCAATTTGTGCATGATAGTAGTCGTCGTCGTGGATATGTGAAATAACCACTTTGATTGTTGAAACAATCTAATACATCCTAAGCCATCACGTTTTACAAAAACATGATATGAAATTTCAAACTCGCATATCTCCGTTACTACAGAAGATACAGGAGTGATTTTGCACACAATATCATCAGGTCGAAGCTCTCTATTGGGTCATGAAAAAAAATTTAATCCATGTTTAATATTCATGCTTAGTTACCATGGAAACTCTCATAACAATAAAGTAAACAATCAATTTGTGCATGATTGTAGTCGTCGTCGTGGAGATTTGAAATAACCACCTTGATTGTTGAAACAATATAATACATCCTAAGGCATCACGTTTTACAAAAACATGATACAAAATTTCAAACTCGCATATCTCCGTTACTATGGAAGATGCAGAAGTGATTTTACACTCAATGTAATCAGGTCGAAGCTCTCAAGTGGCTCTTCAGAAAAAATTTAATCCATGTGTAATATTCATGCATAGTTAAAATGGAAACTTTCATAACAATAAAGTAAACAATCAATTTGTGCATGATTGAAGTCGTCGTCGAAGAGATTTGAAATAACAACTTTGATTGTTGAAACAATATAATACATCCTAAGCCATCACGTATTACAAAAACATTCTATAAAATTTCAAACTCGTTTATCGCAGTTACTATGGAAGATACAGAAGTGATTTTGCACTCAATATCATCAGGTCAAAGCTCTCTATTGGCCATCAGGAAAAAAATAATCCATATGTAATATTCAGGCTTTGTTACAATAGAAACTCTCATAACAATAAAGTAAACAATCTATTGTGCATGATTGTAGTCGACGTCGTGGAGATTTGAAATAACCACATTGATTGTTGAAACAATATAATACATCCTAAGCCATCACGTTTTACAAAAACATTATATAAAATTTCAAACTCGCATATCTCCGTTACTATAGAAGATACAGAAGTGACTTTGCACTCAATAAAATCAGGTCGAAGCTCTCTATTGGGTCAACAGGAAAAATTTAATCCATGTGTAATATTCATGCTTAGTTAAAATGGAAACTTTCATAACAATAAAGTAAACAATCAATTTGTGCATGATTGAAGTCGTCGTCGTAGAGATTTGAAATAAACACTTTGATTGTTGAAACAATGTAATACATCCTAAGGCATCACGTTTTAGAAAAATATTATATAAAATTTCAAACTCGCATATCTCCGTTACTATAGAAGATACAGAAGTCATTTTACACTCAATGGTATCAGATCGAAGCTCTCTAGTGGCTCTTCAGAAAAAAATTAATCCATGTGTAATATTCATGCTTAGTTACCATGGAAACTTTCATAACAATAATGTAAACAATCAATTTGTGCATGATTGTAGTTGTCGTCGTGGAGATTTGAAATAACAACTTTGATTGTTGAAACAATATAATACATCCTAAGCCATCTCGTTTTACAAAAACATGATACAAAATTTCAAACTCTCATATCTCCGTTACTTTGGAAGATGCAGAAGTGATTTTACACTCAATGTAATCAGGTCGAAGCTCTCTAGTGGCTCTTGAGAAAAAAATTAATCCATGTGTAATATTCATGCTTAGTTAAAATGGAAACTTTCATAACAATAAAGTAAACAATCAATTTGTGCATGATTGAAGTCGTCGTCGTAGAGATTTGAAATAACCACTTTGATTGTTGAAACAATGTAATACATCCTAAGGCATCACGTTTTAGAAAAATATTATATAAAATTTCAAACTCGCATATCTCCGTTACTATAGAAGATACAGAAGTCATTTTACACTCAATGAAATCAGATCGAAGCTCTCTAGTGGCTCTTCAGAAAAAAATTAATCCATGTGTAATATTCATGCTTAGTTTCCATGGAAACTTTCATAACAATAATGTAAACAATCAATTTGTGCATGATTGTAGTCGTCGTCGTGGAGATTTGAAATAACAACTTTGATTGTTGAATCCATATAATACATCCTAAGCCATCTCGTTTTACAAAAACATGATACAAAATTTCAAACTCTCATATCTCCGTTACTATGGATGATACAGAATTGATTTTACACTTAATATAATCAGGTCGAAGCTCTCTAGTGGCTCTTCAGAAAAAAACTAATCCATGTGTAATATTCAGGCTTTGTTACCATGGAAACACTCATAACAATAAAGTAAACAATCTATTTGTGCATGATTGTAGTCGTCGTCGTGGAGATTTGAAATAACCACCTTGATTGTTGAAACAATATAATACATCCTAAGCCATCACGTTTTACAAAACATGTTACAAAATTTCAAACTCGCATATCTGCGTTACTATGGAAGATGCAGAAGTGATTTTACACTCAATGTAATCAGGTCGAAGCTCTCAAGTGGCTCTTCAGAAAAAAATTAATCCATGTGTAATATTCATGCTTAGTTAAAATGGAAACTTTCATAACAATAAAGTAAACAATCAATTTGTGCATGATTGTAGTTGTCGTCGTGGAAATGTGAAATAACCACTTTGATTGTTGAAACAATCTAATACATCCTAAGCCATCACGCTTTTACAAAAACATGATATAAAATTTCAAACTCGCATATCTCCATTACTACAGAAGATACAGAAGTGATTTTGCACACAATATCATCAGGTCGAAGCTCTCTATTGGGTCATCAAAAAAAATTTAATCCATGTTTAATATTCATGCTTAGTTACCATGGAAACTCTCATAACAATAAAGTAAACAATCAATTTGTGCATGATTGTAGTCGTCGTCGTGGAGATTTGAAATAAACACTTTGATTGTTGAAACAATGTAACAGATCCTAAGGCATCACGTTTTACAAAAACATTATATAAAATTTCAAACTCGCATATCTCCGTTACTATAGAAGATACAGAAGCGATTTTGCACTCAATATCATCAGGTCGAAGCTCTCTAGTGGCTCTTCAGAAAAAAACTAATCCATGTGTAATATTCAGGCTTTGTTACCATGGAAACACTCATAACAATAATGTAAACAATCTATTTGTGCATGATTGTAGTCGTCGTCGTGGAGATTTGAAATAACCGCTTTGATTGTTGAAACAATATAATACATCCTAAGCCATCACGTTTTACAAAAACATTATATAAAATTTCAAACTCGCATATCTCCGTTACTATAGAAGATACAGAAGTGACTTTGCACTCAATAAAATCAGGTCGAAGCTCTCTATTGGGTCAACAGGAAAAATTTAATCCACGTCTAACATTCATGCTTAGTTACCAAGGAAACTCTCATAACAATAAAGTAAGCAATCAATTTGTGCATGATTGTAGTCGTCGTCGTGGAGATTTGAAATAACCGCTTTGATTGTTGAAACAATATAATACATCCTAAGCCATCACGTTTTACAAAAACATGATACAAAATTTCAAACTCGCATATCTCCGTTACTTTGGAAGATGCAGAAGTGATTTTACACTCAATGTAATCAGGTCGAAGCTCTCTAGTGGCTCTTGAGAAAAAAATTAATCCATGTGTAATATTCATGCTTAGTTAAAATGGAAACTTTTTTAACAATAAAGTAAACAATCAATTTGTGCATGATTGAAGTCGTCGTCGTAGAGATTTGAAATAAACACTTTGATTGTTGAAACAATGTAATACATCCTAAGGCATCACGTTTTAGAAAAATATTATATAAAATTTCAAACTCGCATATCTCCGTTACTATAGAAGATACAGAAGTCATTTTACACTCAATGAAATCAGATCGAAGCTCTCTAGTGGCTCTTCAGAAAAAAATTAATCCATGTGTAATATTCATGCTTAGTTTCCATGGAAACTTTCATAACAATAATGTAAACTATCAATTTGTGCATGATTGTAGTCGTCGTCGTGGAGATTTGAAATAACAACTTTGATTGTTGAATCAATATAATACATCCTAAGCCATCTCGTTTTACAAAAACATGATACAAAATTTCAAACTCTCATATCTCCGTTACTATGGATGATACAGAATTGATTTTACACTTAATATAATCAGGTCGAAGCTCTCTAGTGGCTCTTCAGAAAAAAACTAATCCATGTGTAATATTCAGGCTTTGTTACCATGGAAACACTCATAACAATAAAGTAAACAATATGTTTGTGCATGATTGTAGTCGTCGTCGTGGAGATTTGAAATAACCACCTTGATTGTTGAAACAATATAATACATCCTAAGCCATCACGTTTTACAAAACATGTTACAAAATTTCAAACTCGCATATCTGCGTTACTATGGAAGATGCAGAAGTGATTTTACACTCAATGTAATCAGGTCGAAGCTCTCAAGTGGCTCTTCAGAAAAAAATTAATCCATGTGTAATATTCATGCTTAGTTAAAATGAAAACTTTCATAACAATAAAGTAAACAATCAATTTGTGCATGATTGTAGTTGTCGTCGTGGAAATGTGAAATAACCACTTTGATTGTTGAAACAATCTAATACATCCTAAGCCATCACGCTTTTACAAAAACATGATATAAAATTTCAAACTCGCATATCTCCATTACTACAGAAGATACAGAAGTGATTTTGCACACAATATCATCAGGTCGAAGCTCTCTATTGGGTCATCAAAAAAAATTTAATCCATGTTTAATATTCATGCTTAGTTACCATGGAAACTCTCATAACCATAAAGTAAACAATCAATTTGTGCATGATTGTAGTCGTCGTCGTGGAGATTTGAAATAAACACTTTGATTGTTGAAACAATGTAACACATCCTAAGGCATCACGTTTTACAAAAACATTATATAAAATTTCAAACTCGCATATCTCCGTTACTATAGAAGATACAGAAGCGATTTTGCACTCAATATCATCAGGTCGAAGCTCTCTAGTGGCTCTTCAGAAAAAAACTAATCCATGTGTAATATTCAGGCTTTGTTACCATGGAAACACTCATAACAATAAAGTAAACAATCAATTTGTGCATGATAGTAGTCGTCGTCGTGGAAATGTGAAATAACCACTTTGATTGTTGAAACAATCTAATACATCCTAAGCCATCACGCTTTTACAAAAACATTATATAAAATTTCAAACTCGTTTATCGCAGTTACTATAGAAGATACAGAAGTGATTTTGCACTCAGTATCATCAGGTCAAAGCTCTCTATTGGCCATCAGGAAAAAATTAATCCATATGTAATATTCAGGTCTTGTTACAATAGAAACTCTCATAACAATAAAGTAAACAATCTATTGTGCATGATTGTAGTCGACGTCGTGGAGATTTGAAATAACCACTTTGATTGTTGAAACAATATAATACATCCTAAGCCATCACGTTTTACAAAAACATTATATAAAATTTCAAACTCGCATATCTCCGTTACTATAGAAGATACAGAAGTGACTTTGCACTCAATAAAATCAGGTCGAAGCTCTCTATTGGGTCAACAGGAAAAATTTAATCCACGTCTAACATTCATGCTTAGTTACCAAGGAAACTCTCATAACAATAAAGTAAGCAATCAATTTGTGCATGATTGTAGTCGTCGTCGTGGAGATTTGAAATAACCGCTTTGATTGTTGAAACAATATAATACATCCTAAGCCATCACGTTTTACAAAAACATGATACAAAATTTCAAACTCGCATATCTCCGTTACTTTGGAAGATGCAGAAGTGATTTTACACTCAATGTAATCAGGTCGAAGCTCTCTAGTGGCTCTTGAGAAAAAAATTAATCCATGTGTAATATTCATGCTTAGTTAAAATGGAAACTTTTTTAACAATAAAGTAAACAATCAATTTGTGCATGATTGAAGTCGTCGTCGTAGAGATTTGAAATAAACACTTTGATTGTTGAAACAATCTAATACATCCTAAGGCATCACGTTTTAGAAAAATATTATATAAAATTTCAAACTCGCATATCTCCGTTACTATAGAAGATACAGAAGTCATTTTACACTCAATGGTATCAGATCGAAGCTCTCTAGTGGCTCTTCAGAAAAAAATTAATCCATGTGTAATATTCATGCTTAGTTACCATGGAAACTTTCATAACAATAATGTAAACAATCAATTTGTGCATGATTGTAGTTGTCGTCGTGGAGATTTGAAATAACAACTTTGATTGTTGAAACAATATAATACATCCTAAGCCATCTCGTTTTACAAAAACATGATACAAAATTTCAAACTCTCATATCTCCGTTACTTTGGAAGATGCAGAAGTGATTTTACACTCAATGTAATCAGGTCGAAGCTCTCTAGTGGCTCTTGAGAAAAAAATTAATCCATGTGTAATATTCATGCTTAGTTAAAATGGAAACTTTCATAACAATAAAGTAAACAATCAATTTGTGCATGATTGAAGTCGTCGTCGTAGAGATTTGAAATAACCACTTTGATTGTTGAAACAATGTAATACATCCTAAGGCATCACGTTTTAGAAAAATATTATATAAAATTTCAAACTCGCATATCTCCGTTACTATAGAAGATACAGAAGTCATTTTACACTCAATGAAATCAGATCGAAGCTCTCTAGTGGCTCTTCAGAAAAAAATTAATCCATGTGTAATATTCATGCTTAGTTTCCATGGAAACTTTCATAACAATAATGTAAACAATCAATTTGTGCATGATTGTAGTCGTCGTCGTGGAGATTTGAAATAACAACTTTGATTGTTGAATCAATATAATACATCCTAAGCCATCTCGTTTTACAAAAACATGATACAAAATTTCAAACTCGCATATCTCCGTTACTATAGAAGATACAGAAGTCATTTTACACTCAATGAAATCAGATCGAAGCTCTCTAGTGGCTCTTCAGAAAAAAACTAATCCATGTGTAATATTCAGGCTTTGTTACCATGGAAACACTCATAACAATAAAGTAAACAATCTATTTGTGCATGATTGTAGTCGTCGTCGTGGAGATTTGAAATAACCACCTTGATTGTTGAAACAATATAATACATCCTAAGCCATCACGTTTTACAAAACATGTTACAAAATTTCAAACTCGCATATCTGCGTTACTATGGAAGATGCAGAAGTGATTTTACACTCAATGTAATCAGGTCGAAGCTCTCAAGTGGCTCTTCAGAAAAAAATTAATCCATGTGTAATATTCATGCTTAGTTAAAATGGAAACTTTCATAACAATAAAGTAAACAATCAATTTGTGCATGATTGTAGTTGTCGTCGTGGAAATGTGAAATAACCACTTTGATTGTTGAAACAATCTAATACATCCTAAGCCATCACGCTTTTACAAAAACATGATATAAAATTTCAAACTCGCATATCTCCATTACTACAGAAGATACAGAAGTGATTTTGCACACAATATCATCAGGTCGATCTCTCTATTGGGTCATCAAAAAAAATTTAATCCATGTTTAATATTCATGCTTAGTTACCATGGAAACTCTCATAACAATAAAGTAAACAATCAATTTGTGCATGATTGTAGTCGTCGTCGTGGAGATTTGAAATAAACACTTTGATTGTTGAAACAATGTAACACATCCTAAGGCATCACGTTTTACAAAAACATTATATAAAATTTCAAACTCGCATATCTCCGTTACTATAGAAGATACAGAAGCGATTTTGCACTCAATATCATCAGGTCGAAGCTCTCTAGTGGCTCTTCAGAAAAAAACTAATCCATGTGTAATATTCAGGCTTTGTTACCATGGAAACACTCATAACAATAAAGTAAACAATCAATTTGTGCATGATAGTAGTCGTCGTCGTGGAAATGTGAAATAACCACTTTGATTGTTGAAACAATCTAATACATCCTAAGCCATCACGCTTTTACAAAAACATTATATAAAATTTCAAACTCGTTTATCGCAGTTACTATAGAAGATACAGAAGTGATTTTGCACTCAGTATCATCAGGTCAAAGCTCTCTATTGGCCATCAGGAAAAAATTAATCCATATGTAATATTCAGGTCTTGTTACAATAGAAACTCTCATAACAATAAAGTAAACAATCTATTGTGCATGATTGTAGTCGACGTCGTGGAGATTTGAAATAACCACTTTGATTGTTGAAACAATATAATACATCCTAAGCCATCACGTTTTACAAAAACATGATACAAAATTTCAAACTCGCATATCTCCGTTACTTTGGAAGATGCAGAAGTGATTTTACACTCAATGTAATCAGGTCGAAGCTCTCTAGTGGCTCTTGAGAAAAAAATTAATCCATGTGTAATATTCATGCTTAGTTAAAATGGAAACTTTTTTAACAATAAAGTAAACAATCAATTTGTGCATGATTGAAGTCGTCGTCGTAGAGATTTGAAATAAACACTTTGATTGTTGAAACAATGTAATACATCCTAAGGCATCACGTTTTAGAAAAATATTATATAAAATTTCAAACTCGCATATCTCCGTTACTATAGAAGATACAGAAGTCATTTTACACTCAATGAAATCAGATCGAAGCTCTCTAGTGGGTCTTCAGAAAAAAATTAATCCATGTGTAATATTCATGCTTAGTTACCATGGAAACTTTCATAACAATAATGTAAACAATCAATTTGTGCATGATTGCAGTCGTCGTCGTGGAGATTTGAAATAACAACTTTGATTGTTGAAACAATATAATACATCCTAAGCCATCTCGTTTTACAAAAACATGATACAAAATTTCAAACTCTCATATCTCCGTTACTATGGATGATACAGAATTGATTTTACACTTAATATAATCAGGTCGAAGCTCTCTAGTGGCTCTTCAGAAAAAAAACTAATCCATGTGTAATATTCAGGCTTTGTTACCATTTAAACACTCATAACAATAAAGTAAACAATCTATTTGTGCATGATTGTAGTCGTCGTCGTGGAGATTTGAAATAACCACTTTGATTGTTGCAACAATCTAATACATCCTAAGCCATCACGTTTTACAAAAACATTATATAAAATTTCAAACTCGCATATCTCCGTTACTATAGAAGATACAGAAGTGATTTTGCACTCAATATTATCAGGTCGAAGCTCTCTATTGGGTCATCAAAAAAATGTAATCCATGTTTAATATTCATGCTTAGTTACCTTGGAAACTCTCATAACAATAAAGTCAACAATCTATTTGTGCATGATTGTAGTCGT
Source organism: Lepisma saccharinum (assembly GCF_977018435.1). Classification (NCBI taxonomy): domain Eukaryota; kingdom Metazoa; phylum Arthropoda; class Insecta; order Zygentoma; family Lepismatidae; genus Lepisma; species Lepisma saccharinum. The sequence continues at coordinate 136,897 of NW_028142896.1, forward strand.
CGTCGTGGAGATTTGAAATAAACACATTGATTGTTGAAACAATCTAATACATCCTTAGCCATCACGTTTTACAAAAACATTATATAAAATTTCAAACTCGCATATCTCCGTTACTATAGAAGATACAGAAGTGATTTTTCACTCAATATCATTAGGTCGAAGCTCTCTATTGGGTCAACAAAAAAAATTAAACCATGTTTAATATTCATGCTTAGTTACCTTGGAAACTCTCATAACAATAAAGTAAACAATCAATTTGTGCAAGATTGTAGTCGTCGTCGTGGAGATTTGAAATAAACACTTTGATTGTTGAAACAATGTAATACATCCTAACCATCACGTTTTACAAAAACATTATATAAAATTTCATACTCGCATATCGCCGTTACTATATAAGATACAGAAGTGATTTTGCACTCAATATCATCAGGACGAAGCTCTCTATTGGGCCATCAGGAAAAATTTAATCAATGTCTAACATTCATGCTTAGTTACCATGGAAACTCTCATAACAACAAAGTAAGCAATCAATTTGTGCATGATTGAAGTCGTCGTCGTAGAGATTTGAAATAAACACTTTGATTGTTGAAACAATGTAATACATCCTAAGGCATCACGTTTTAGAAAAATATTATATAAAATTGCAAACTCGCATATCTCCGTTACTATAGAAGATACAGAAGTCATTTTACACTCAATGAAGTCAGATCGAAGCTCTCTAGTGGCTCTTCAGAAAAAATTTAATCCATGTGTAATATTCATGCTTAGTTACCATGGAAACTTTCATAACAATAATGTAAACAATCAATTTGTGCATGATTGTAGTCGTCGTCGTGGAGATTTGAAATAACAACTTTGATTGTTGAAACCATATAATACATCCTAAGCCATCACGTTTTACAAAAACATGATACAAAATTTCAAACTCGCATATCTCCGTTACTATGGATGATACAGAATTGATTTTACTCTTAATATAATCAGGTCGAAGCTCTCTAGTGGCTCTTCAGAAAAAAAACTAATCCATGTGTAATATTCAGGCTTTGTTACCATGGAAACACTCATAACAATAAAGTAAACAATCTATTTGTGCATGATTGTAGTCGTCGTCGTGGAGATTTGAAATAACCACTTTGATTGTTGAAACAATCTAATACATCCTAAGCCATCACGTTTTACAAAAACATTATATAAAATTTCAAACTCGCATATCTCCGTTACTATAGAAGATACAGAAGTGATTTTGCACTCAATATTATCAGGTCGAAGCTCTCTATTGGGTCATCAAAAAAATTTAATCCATGTTTAATATTCATGCTTAGTTACCTTGGAAACTCTCATAACAATAAAGTAAACAATCAATTTGTGCATGATTGTAGTCGTCGTCGTGGAGATTTGAAATAAACACTTTGATTGTTGAAACAATGTAACACATCCTAAGGCATCACGTTTTACAAAAACATTATATAAAATTTCAAACTCGCATATCTCCGTTACTATAGAAGATACAGAAGCGATTTTGCACTCAATGTAATCAGGTCGAAGCTCTCAAGTGGCTCTTCAGAAAAAAATTAATCCATGTGTAATATTCATGCTTAGTTAAAATGGAAACTTTCATAACAATAAAGCAAACAATCAATTTGTGCATGTTTGAAGTCGTCGTCGTGGAGATTTGAAATAACCACTTTGATTGTTGAAACAATCTAATACATCCTAAGCCATCACGTTTTACAAAAACATGATATGAAATTTCAAACTCGCATATCTCCGTTACTACAGAAGATACAGAAGTGATTTTGCAAACAATATCATCAGGTCGAAGCTCTCTATTGGGTCATCAAAAAAAATTTAATCCATGTTTAATATTCATGCTTAGTTACCATGGAAACTCTCATAGCAATAAAGTAAACAATCAATTTGTGCATGATTTTAGTCGTTGTCGTGGAGATTTAAAATAACCACCTTGATTGTTGAAACAATATAATACATCCTAAGCCATCACGTTTTACAAAAACATGATACAAAATTTCAAACTCGCATATCTCCGTTACTATGGAAGATGCAGAAGTGATTTTACACTCAATGTAATCAGGTCGAAGCTCTCAAGTGGCTCTTCAGAAAAAATTTAATCCATGTGTAATATTCATGCTTAGTTAAAATGGAAACTTTCATAACAATAAAGTAAACAATCAATTTGTGCATGATTGAAGTCGTGGTCGAAGAGATTTGAAATAACAACTTTGATAGTTGAAGCAATATAATACATCCTAAGCCATCACGTATTACAAAAACATTCTATAAAATTTCAATTCGTTTATCGCAGTTACTATGGAAGATACAGAAGTGATTTTGCACTCAATATCATCAGGTCAAAGCTCTCTATTGGCCATCAGGAAAAAATTAATCCATATGTAATATTCAGGCTTTGTTACAATAGAAGCTCTCATAACAATAAAGTAAACAATCTATTGTGCATGATTGTAGTCGACGTCGTGGAGATTTGAAATAACCACTTTGATTGTTGAAACAATTTAATACATCCTAAGCCTTCACGTTTTACAAAAACATTATATAAAATTTCAAACTCGCATATCTCCGTTACTATAGAAGATACAGAAGTGATTTTGCACTCAATAAAATCAGGTCGAAGCTCTCTATTGGGTCAACAGGAAAATTTTAATCCACGTCTAACATTCATGCTTAGTTACCATGGAAAGTCTCATAACAATAAAGTAAGCAATCAATTTGTGCATGATTGTAGTCGTCGTCGTGGAGATTTGAAATAACCGCTTTGATTGTTGAAACAATATAATACATCCTAAGCCATCACGTTTTACAAGAACATGATACAAAATTTCAAACTCGCATATCTCCGTTACTTTGGAAGATGCAGAAGTGATTTTACACTCAATGTAATCAGGTCGAAGCTCTCTAGTGGCTGTTAAGAAAAAAATTAATCCATGTGTAATATTCATGCTTAGTTAAAATGGAAACTTTCATAACAATAAAGTAAACAATCAATTTGTGCATGATTGAAGTCGTCGTCGTAGAGATTTGAAATAAACACTTTGATTGTTGAAACAATGTAATACATCCTAAGGCATCACGTTTTACAAAAACATGATACAAAATTTCAAACTCGCATATCTCCGTTACTATGGATGATACAGAATTGATTTTACACTTAATATAATCAGGTCGAAGCTCTCTAGTGGCTCTTCAGAAAAAAACTAATCCTTGTGTAATATTCAGGCTTTGTTACCATGGAAACACACATAACAATAAAGTAAACAATCTATTTTTGCATGATTGTAGTCGTCGTCGTGGAGATTTGAAATAACCACTTTGATTGTTGAAACAATCTAATACATCCTAAGCCATCACGTTTTACAAAAACATTATATAAAATTTCAAACTCGCATATCTCCGTTACTATTGAAGATACAGAAGTGATTTTGCACTCAATATCATTAGGTCGAAGCTCTCTATTGGTCAACAAAAAAAATTAAACCATGTTTAATATTCATGCTTAGTTACCTTGGAAACTCTCATAACAATAAAGTAAACAATCAATTTGTGCATGATTGTAGTCGTCGTCGTGGAGATTTGAAATAACCACTTTGATTGTTGAAACAATCTAATTCATCCTAAGCCATCACGTTTTACAAAAACATTATATAAAATTTCAAACTCGCATATCGCCGTTACTATAGAAGATACATAAGTGATTTTGCACTCAATATCATCAGGACGAAGCTCTCAAGTGGCTCTTCAGAAAAAAATTAATCCATGTGTAATATTCATGCTTAGTTAAAATGGAAACTTTCATAACAATAAAGTAAACAATCAATTTGTGCATGATTGTAGTTGTCGTCGTGGAAATGTGAAATAACCACTTTGATTGTTGAAACAATCTAATACATCCTAAGCCATCACGCATTTACAAAAACATGATATAAAATTTCAAACTCGCATATCTCCGTTACTACAGAAGATACAGAAGTGATTTTGCACACAATATCATCAGGTCGAAGCTCTCTATTGGGTCATCAAAAAAAAATTAATCCATGTTTAATATTCATGCTTAGTTACCATGGAAACTATCATAACAATAAAGTAAACAATCAATTTGTGCATGATTGTAGTCGTCGTCGTGGAGATTTGAAATAAACACTTTGATTGTTGAAACAATGTAACACATCCTAAGGCATCACGTTTTACAAAAACATTATATAAAATTTCAAACTCGCATATCTCCGTTACTATAGAAAATACAGAAGCGATTTTGCACTCAATATCATCAGGTCGAAGCTCTCTATTGGGCCATCAAAAAAAACTTAATCCATGTTTAATATTCATGCTTAGTTACCATGGAAACTCTCATAACAATAAAGTAAACAATCAATTTGTGCATGATAATAGTCGTCGTCGTGGAAATGTGAAATAACCACTTTGATTGTTGAAACAATCTAATACATCCTAAGCCATCACGCTTTTACAAAAACATGATATAAAATTTCAAACTCGCATATCTCCGTCACTACAGAAGATACAGAAGTGATTTTGCACACAATATCATCAGGTCGAAGCTCTCTATTGGGTCATCAAAAAAAATTTAATCCATGTTTAATATTCATGCTTAGTTACCATGGAAACTCTCATAACAATAAAGTAAACAATCAATTTGTGCATGATTGTAGTCGTCGTCGTGGAGATTTGAAATAAACACATTGATTGTTGAAACAATGTAACACATCCTAAGGCATCACGTTTTACAAAAACATTATATAAAATTTCAAACTCGCATATATCAGTTACTATAGAAGATACAGAAGCGATTTTGCACTCAATATCATCAGGTCTAAGCTCTCTATTGGGCCATCAAAAAAAACTTAATCCATGTTTAATATTCATGCTTAGTTACCATGGAAACTCTGATAACAATAAAGTAAACAATCAATTTGTGCATGATTGTAGTCGTCGTCGTGGAGATTTGAAATAACCACCTTGATTGTTGAAGCAATATAATACATCCTAAGCCATCACGTTTTACAAAAACATGATACAAAATTTCAAACTCGCATATCTCCGTTACTATGAAAGATGCAGAAGTGATTTTACACTCAATGTAATCAGGTCGAAGCTCTCAAGTGGCTCTTCAGAAAAAATTTAATCCATGTGTAATATTCATGCTTAGTTAAAATGGAAACTTTCATAACAATAAAGTAAACAATCAATTTGTGCATGATTGAAGTCGTCGTCGAAGAGATTTGAAATAACAACTTTGATTGTTGAAACAATATAATACATCCTAAGCCATCACGTATTACAAAAACATTCTATAAAATTTCAAACTCGTTTATCGCAGTTACTATAGAAGATACAGAAGTGATTTTGCACTCACTATCATCAGGTCAAAGCTCTCTATTGGCCATCAGGAAAAAATTAATCCATATGTAATATTCAGGTTTTGTTACAATATAAACTCTCATAACAATAAAGTAAACAATCTATTGTGCATGATTGTAGTCGACGTCGTGGAGATTTGAAATAACCACTTTGATTGTTGAAACAATTTAATACATCCTAAGCCATCACGTTTTACAAAAACATTATATAAAATTTCAAACTCGCATATCTCTGTTACTATGGAAGATACAGAAGTGAATTTAAAATAATGTAATCAGGTCGAAGCCCTCTAGTTGCTCTTTAAAAAAAATAATCCATGGGTAATATTAAGGCCTTGTTACCAAGGAAACTCTCAAAAAAATAAAATAAACAATCTATTTGTGCATGATTTTAGTCGTCGTCGTGGAGATTTGAAATAACCACTTTGATTGTTGAAACAATATAATACATACTAAGCCATCACGTTTTACAAAAACATTATATAAAATTTCAAACACGCATATCTCCGTTACTATAGAAGATACAGAAATGATTTTGCACTCAATAAAATCAGGTCGAAGCTCTCTATTGGGTCAACAGGAAAAAATTAATCCACGTCTAACATTCATGCTTAGTTACCATTGAAAGTCTCATAACAATAAGGTAAGCAATCAATTTGTGCATGATTGTAGTCGTCGTCGTGGAGATTTGAAATAACCGCTTTGATTGTTGAAACAATATAATACATCCTAAGCCATCACGTTTTACAAAAACATGATACAAAATTTCAAACTCGCATATCTCCGTTACTTTGGAAGATGCAGAAGTGATTTTACACTCAATGTAATCAGGTCGAAGCTCTCTAGTGGCTGTTGAGAAAAAAATTAATCCATGTGTAATATTCATGCTTAGTTAAAATGGAAACTTTTATAACAATAAAGTAAACAATCAATTTGTGCATGATTGTAGTCGTCGTCGTAGAGATTTGAAATAAACACTTTGATTGTTGAAACAATGTAATACATCCTAAGGCATCACGTTTTAGAAAAATATTATATAAAATTTCAAACTCGCATATCTCCGTTACTATAGAAGATACAGAAGTCATTTTACACTCAATGAAATCAGATCGAAGCTCTCTAGTGGCTCTTCAGAAAAAATTTAATCCATGTGTAATATTCATGCTTAGTTACCATGGAAACTTTCATAACAATAATGTAAACAATCAATTTGTGCATGATTGTAGTCGTCGTCGTGGAGATTTGAAATAACAACTTTGATTGTTGAAACAATATAATACATCCTAAGCCATCACGTTTTTCAAAAACATGATACAAAATTTCAAACTCGCATATCTCCGTTACTATGGATGATACAGAATTGATTTTACACTTAATATAATCAGGTCGAAGCTCTCTAGTGGCTCTTCAGAAAAAAACTAATCCATGTGTAATATTCAGGCTTTGTTACCATGGAAACACACATAACAATAAAGTAAACAATCTATTTTTGCATGATTCTAGTCGTCGTCGTGGAGATTTGAAATAACCACTTTGATTGTTGAAACAATCTAATACATCCTAAGCCATCACGTTTTACAAAAACATTATATAAAATTTCAAACTCGCATATCTCCGTTACTATAGAAGATACAGAAGTGATTTTGCACTCAATATTATCAGGTCGAAGCTCTCTATTGGTCAACAAAAAAAATTAAACCATGTTTAATATTCATGCTTAGTTACCTTGGAAACTCTCATAACAATAAAGTAAACAATCAATTTGTGCAAGATTGTAGTCGTCGTCGTGGAGATTTGAAATAAACACTTTGATTGTTGAAACAATGTAATACATCCAAACATCACGTTTTAAAAAAACATTATATAAAATTTCAAACTCGCATATCGCCGTTACTATAGAAGATACATAAGTGATTTTGCACTCAATATCATCAGGACGAAGCTCTCTATTGGGCCATCAGGAAAAATTTAATAAATGTCTAACATTCATGCTTAGTTACCATGGAAACTCTCATAACAACAAAATAAGCAATCAATTTGTGCATGATTGTAGTCGTCGTCGTGGAGATTTGAAATAACCACCTTGATTGTTGAAACAATATAATACATCCTAAGCCATCACGTTTTACAAAACATGTTACAAAATTTCAAACTCGCATATCTCCGTTTCTATGGAAGATGCAGAAGTGATTTTACACTCAATGTAATCAGGTCGAAGCTCTCTAGTGGCTCTTCAGAAAAAAATTAATCCATGTGTAATATTCATGCTTAGTTACCATGGAAACTTTCATAACAATAATGTAAACAATCAATTTGTGCATGATTGTAGTCGTCGTCGTGGAGATTTGAAATAACAACTTTGATTGTTGAAACCATATAATACATCCTAAGCCATCACGTTTTACAAAAACATGATACAAAATTTCAAACTCGCATATCTCCGTTACTATGGATGATACAGAATTGATTTTACTCTTAATATAATCAGGTCGAAGCTCTCTAGTGGCTCTTCAGAAAAAAAACTAATCCATGTGTAATATTCAGGCTTTGTTACCATGGAAACACTCATAACAATAAAGTAAACAATCTATTTGTGCATGATTGTAGTCGTCGTCGTGGAGATTTGAAATAACCACTTTGATTGTTGAAACAATCTAATACATCCTAAGCCATCACGTTTTACAAAAACATTATATAAAATTTCAAACTCGCATATCTCCGTTACTATAGAAGATACAGAAGTGATTTTGCACTCAATATTATCAGGTCGAAGCTCTCTATTGGGTCATCAAAAAAATTTAATCCATGTTTAATATTCATGCTTAGTTACCTTGGAAACTCTCATAACAATAAAGTAAACAATCAATTTGTGCATGATTGTAGTCGTCGTCGTGGAGATTTGAAATAAACACTTTGATTGTTGAAACAATGTAACACATCCTAAGGCATCACGTTTTACAAAAACATTATATAAAATTTCAAACTCGCATATCTCCGTTACTATAGAAGATACAGAAGCGATTTTGCACTCAATATCATCAGGTCGAAGCTCTCTATTGGGCCATCAAAAAAAACTTAATCCATGTTTAATATTCATGCTTAGTTACCATGGAAACTCTCATAACAATAAAGTAAACAATCAATTTGTGCATGATAGTAGTCGTCGTCGTGGATATGTGAAATAACCACTTTGATTGTTGAAACAATCTAATACATCCTAAGCCATCACGTTTTACAAAAACATGATATGAAATTTCAAACTCGCATATCTCCGTTACTACAGAAGATACAGAAGTGATTTTGCAAACAATATCATCAGGTCGAAGCTCTCTATTGGGTCATCAAAAAAATTTAATCCATGTTTAATATTCATGCTTAGTTACCTTGGAAACTCTCATAACAATAAAGTAAACAATCAATTTGTGCATGATTGTAGTCGTCGTCGTGGAGATTTGAAATAAACACTTTGATTGTTGAAACAATGTAACACATCCTAAGGCATCACGTTTTACAAAAACATGATACAAAATTTCAAACTCGCATATCTCCGTTACTATGGAAGATGCAGAAGTGATTTTACACTCAATGTAATCAGGTCGAAGCTCTCAAGTGGCTCTTCAGAAAAAATTTAATCCATGTTTAATATTCATGCTTAGTTACCATGGAAACTCTCATAACAATAAAGTAAACAATCAATTTGTGCATGATTGTAGTCGTCGTCGTGGAGATTTGAAATAAACACTTTGATTGTTGAAACAATGTAACACATCCTAAGGCATCACGTTTTACAAAAACATTATATAAAATTTCAAACTCGCATATCTCCGTTACTATAGAAGATACAGAAGCGATTTTGCACTCAATATCATCAGGTCGAAGCTCTCTATTGGGCCATCAAAAAAAACTTAATCCATGTTTAATATTCATGCTTAGTTACCATGGAAACTCTCATAACAATAAAGTAAACAATCAATTTGTGCATGATAGTAGTCGTCGTCGTGGATATGTGAAATAACCACTTTGATTGTTGAAACAATCTAATACATCCTAAGCCATCACGTTTTACAAAAACATGATATGAAATTTCAAACTCGCATATCTCCGTTACTACAGAAGATACAGAAGTGATTTTGCAAACAATATCATCAGGTCGAAGCTCTCTATTGGGTCATCAAAAAAATTTAATCCATGTTTAATATTCATGCTTAGTTACCTTGGAAACTCTCATAACAATAAAGTAAACAATCAATTTGTGCATGATTGTAGTCGTCGTCGTGGAGATTTGAAATAAACACTTTGATTGTTGAAACAATGTAACACATCCTAAGGCATCACGTTTTACAAAAACATGATACAAAATTTCAAACTCGCATATCTCCGTTACTATGGAAGATGCAGAAGTGATTTTACACTCAATGTAATCAGGTCGAAGCTCTCAAGTGGCTCTTCAGAAAAAATTTAATCCATGTGTAATATTCATGCTTAGTTAAAATGGAAACTTTCATAACAATAAAGTAAACAATCAATTTGTGCATGATTGAAGTCGTGGTCGAAGAGATTTGAAATAACAACTTTGATAGTTGAAGCAATATAATACATCCTAAGCCATCACGTATTACAAAAACATTCTATAAAATTTCAATTCGTTTATCGCAGTTACTATGGAAGATACAGAAGTGATTTTGCACTCAATATCATCAGGTCAAAGCTCTCTATTGGCCATCAGGAAAAAATTAATCCATATGTAATATTCAGGCTTTGTTACAATAGAAGCTCTCATAACAATAAAGTAAACAATCTATTGTGCATGATTGTAGTCGACGTCGTGGAGATTTGAAATAACCACTTTGATTGTTGAAACAATTTAATACATCCTAAGCCTTCACGTTTTACAAAAACATTATATAAAATTTCAAACTCGCATATCTCCGTTACTATAGAAGATACAGAAGTGATTTTGCACTCAATAAAATCAGGTCGAAGCTCTCTATTGGGTCAACAGGAAAATTTTAATCCACGTCTAACATTCATGCTTAGTTACCATGGAAAGTCTCATAACAATAAAGTAAGCAATCAATTTGTGCATGATTGTAGTCGTCGTCGTGGAGATTTGAAATAACCGCTTTGATTGTTGAAACAATATAATACATCCTAAGCCATCACGTTTTACAAGAACATGATACAAAATTTCAAACTCGCATATCTCCGTTACTTTGGAAGATGCAGAAGTGATTTTACACTCAATGTAATCAGGTCGAAGCTCTCTAGTGGCTGTTAAGAAAAAAATTAATCCATGTGTAATATTCATGCTTAGTTAAAATGGAAACTTTCATAACAATAAAGTAAACAATCAATTTGTGCATGATTGAAGTCGTCGTCGTAGAGATTTGAAATAAACACTTTGATTGTTGAAACAATGTAATACATCCTAAGGCATCACGTTTTACAAAAACATGATACAAAATTTCAAACTCGCATATCTCCGTTACTATGGATGATACAGAATTGATTTTACACTTAATATAATCAGGTCGAAGCTCTCTAGTGGCTCTTCAGAAAAAAACTAATCCTTGTGTAATATTCAGGCTTTGTTACCATGGAAACACACATAACAATAAAGTAAACAATCTATTTTTGCATGATTGTAGTCGTCGTCGTGGAGATTTGAAATAACCACTTTGATTGTTGAAACAATCTAATACATCCTAAGCCATCACGTTTTACAAAAACATTATATAAAATTTCAAACTCGCATATCTCCGTTACTATAGAAGATACAGAAGTGATTTTGCACTCAATATCATTAGGTCGAAGCTCTCTATTGGTCAACAAAAAAAATTAAACCATGTTTAATATTCATGCTTAGTTACCTTGGAAACTCTCATAACAATAAAGTAAACAATCAATTTGTGCATGATTGTAGTCGTCGTCGTGGAGATTTGAAATAACCACTTTGATTGTTGAAACAATCTAATTCATCCTAAGCCATCACGTTTTACAAAAACATTATATAAAATTTCAAACTCGCATATCGCCGTTACTATAGAAGATACATAAGTGATTTTGCACTCAATATCATCAGGACGAAGCTCTCAAGTGGCTCTTCAGAAAAAAATTAATCCATGTGTAATATTCATGCTTAGTTAAAATGGAAACTTTCATAACAATAAAGTAAACAATCAATTTGTGCATGATTGTAGTTGTCGTCGTGGAAATGTGAAATAACCACTTTGATTGTTGAAACAATCTAATACATCCTAAGCCATCACGCATTTACAAAAACATGATATAAAATTTCAAACTCGCATATCTCCGTTACTACAGAAGATACAGAAGTGATTTTGCACACAATATCATCAGGTCGAAGCTCTCTATTGGGTCATCAAAAAAAAATTAATCCATGTTTAATATTCATGCTTAGTTACCATGGAAACTATCATAACAATAAAGTAAACAATCAATTTGTGCATGATTGAAGTCGTCGTCGTAGAGATTTGAAATAAACACTTTGATTGTTGAAACAATGTAATACATCCTAAGCCATCACGTTTTACAAAAACATTATATAAAATTTCAAACACGCATATCTCCGTTACTATAGAAGATACAGAAATGATTTTGCACTCAATAAAATCAGGTCGAAGCTCTCTATTGGGTCAACAGGAAAAAATTAATCCACGTCTAACATTCATGCTTAGTTACCATTGAAAGTCTCATAACAATAAGGTAAGCAATCAATTTGTGCATGATTGTAGTCGTCGTCGTGGAGATTTGAAATAACCGCTTTGATTGTTGAAACAATATAATACATCCTAAGCCATCACGTTTTACAAAAACATGATACAAAATTTCAAACTCGCATATCTCCGTTACTTTGGAAGATGCAGAAGTGATTTTACACTCAATGTAATCAGGTCGAAGCTCTCTAGTGGCTGTTGAGAAAAAAATTAATCCATGTGTAATATTCATGCTTAGTTAAAATGGAAACTTTTATAACAATAAAGTAAACAATCAATTTGTGCATGATTGTAGTCGTCGTCGTAGAGATTTGAAATAAACACTTTGATTGTTGAAACAATGTAATACATCCTAAGGCATCACGTTTTAGAAAAATATTATATAAAATTTCAAACTCGCATATCTCCGTTACTATAGAAGATACAGAAGTCATTTTACACTCAATGAAATCAGATCGAAGCTCTCTAGTGGCTCTTCAGAAAAAATTTAATCCATGTGTAATATTCATGCTTAGTTACCATGGAAACTTTCATAACAATAATGTAAACAATCAATTTGTGCATGATTGTAGTCGTCGTCGTGGAGATTTGAAATAACAACTTTGATTGTTGAAACAATATAATACATCCTAAGCCATCACGTTTTTCAAAAACATGATACAAAATTTCAAACTCGCATATCTCCGTTACTATGGATGATACAGAATTGATTTTACACTTAATATAATCAGGTCGAAGCTCTCTAGTGGCTCTTCAGAAAAAAACTAATCCATGTGTAATATTCAGGCTTTGTTACCATGGAAACACACATAACAATAAAGTAAACAATCTATTTTTGCATGATTCTAGTCGTCGTCGTGGAGATTTGAAATAACCACTTTGATTGTTGAAACAATCTAATACATCCTAAGCCATCACGTTTTACAAAAACATTATATAAAATTTCAAACTCGCATATCTCCGTTACTATAGAAGATACAGAAGTGATTTTGCACTCAATATTATCAGGTCGAAGCTCTCTATTGGTCAACAAAAAAAATTAAACCATGTTTAATATTCATGCTTAGTTACCTTGGAAACTCTCATAACAATAAAGTAAACAATCAATTTGTGCAAGATTGTAGTCGTCGTCGTGGAGATTTGAAATAAACACTTTGATTGTTGAAACAATGTAATACATCCAAACATCACGTTTTAAAAAAACATTATATAAAATTTCAAACTCGCATATCGCCGTTACTATAGAAGATACATAAGTGATTTTGCACTCAATATCATCAGGACGAAGCTCTCTATTGGGCCATCAGGAAAAATTTAATAAATGTCTAACATTCATGCTTAGTTACCATGGAAACTCTCATAACAACAAAATAAGCAATCAATTTGTGCATGATTGTAGTCGTCGTCGTGGAGATTTGAAATAACCACCTTGATTGTTGAAACAATATAATACATCCTAAGCCATCACGTTTTACAAAACATGTTACAAAATTTCAAACTCGCATATCTCCGTTTCTATGGAAGATGCAGAAGTGATTTTACACTCAATGTAATCAGGTCGACGCTCTCTAGTGGCTCTTCAGAAAAAAATTAATCCATGTGTAATATTCATGCTTAGTTACCATGGAAACTTTCATAACAATAATGTAAACAATCAATTTGTGCATGATTGTAGTCGTCGTCGTGGAGATTTGAAATAACAACTTTGATTGTTGAAACCATATAATACATCCTAAGCCATCACGTTTTACAAAAACATGATACAAAATTTCAAACTCGCATATCTCCGTTACTATGGATGATACAGAATTGATTTTACTCTTAATATAATCAGGTCGAAGCTCTCTAGTGGCTCTTCAGAAAAAAAACTAATCCATGTGTAATATTCAGGCTTTGTTACCATGGAAACACTCATAACAATAAAGTAAACAATCTATTTGTGCATGATTGTAGTCGTCGTCGTGGAGATTTGAAATAACCACTTTGATTGTTGAAACAATCTAATACATCCTAAGCCATCACGTTTTACAAAAACATTATATAAAATTTCAAACTCGCATATCTCCGTTACTATAGAAGATACAGAAGTGATTTTGCACTCAATATTATCAGGTCGAAGCTCTCTATTGGGTCATCAAAAAAATTTAATCCATGTTTAATATTCATGCTTAGTTACCTTGGAAACTCTCATAACAATAAAGTAAACAATCAATTTGTGCATGATTGTAGTCGTCGTCGTGGAGATTTGAAATAAACACTTTGATTGTTGAAACAATGTAACACATCCTAAGGCATCACGTTTTACAAAAACATTATATAAAATTTCAAACTCGCATATCTCCGTTACTATAGAAGATACAGAAGCGATTTTGCACTCAATATCATCAGGTCGAAGCTCTCTATTGGGCCATCAAAAAAAACTTAATCCATGTTTAATATTCATGCTTAGTTACCATGGAAACTCTCATAACAATAAAGTAAACAATCAATTTGTGCATGATAGTAGTCGTCGTCGTGGATATGTGAAATAACCACTTTGATTGTTGAAACAATCTAATACATCCTAAGCCATCACGTTTTACAAAAACATGATATGAAATTTCAAACTCGCATATCTCCGTTACTACAGAAGATACAGAAGTGATTTTGCAAACAATATCATCAGGTCGAAGCTCTCTATTGGGTCATCAAAAAAATTTAATCCATGTTTAATATTCATGCTTAGTTACCTTGGAAACTCTCATAACAATAAAGTAAACAATCAATTTGTGCATGATTGTAGTCGTCGTCGTGGAGATTTGAAATAAACACTTTGATTGTTGAAACAATGTAACACATCCTAAGGCATCACGTTTTACAAAAACATGATACAAAATTTCAAACTCGCATATCTCCGTTACTATGGAAGATGCAGAAGTGATTTTACACTCAATGTAATCAGGTCGAAGCTCTCAAGTGGCTCTTCAGAAAAAATTTAATCCATGTGTAATATTCATGCTTAGTTAAAATGGAAACTTTCATAACAATAAAGTAAACAATCAATTTGTGCATGATTGAAGTCGTGGTCGAAGAGATTTGAAATAACAACTTTGATAGTTGAAGCAATATAATACATCCTAAGCCATCACGTATTACAAAAACATTCTATAAAATTTCAATTCGTTTATCGCAGTTACTATGGAAGATACAGAAGTGATTTTGCACTCAATATCATCAGGTCAAAGCTCTCTATTGGCCATCAGGAAAAAATTAATCCATATGTAATATTCAGGCTTTGTTACAATAGAAGCTCTCATAACAATAAAGTAAACAATCTATTGTGCATGATTGTAGTCGACGTCGTGGAGATTTGAAATAACCACTTTGATTGTTGAAACAATTTAATACATCCTAAGCCTTCACGTTTTACAAAAACATTATATAAAATTTCAAACTCGCATATCTCCGTTACTATAGAAGATACAGAAGTGATTTTGCACTCAATAAAATCAGGTCGAAGCTCTCTATTGGGTCAACAGGAAAATTTTAATCCACGTCTAACATTCATGCTTAGTTACCATGGAAAGTCTCATAACAATAAAGTAAGCAATCAATTTGTGCATGATTGTAGTCGTCGTCGTGGAGATTTGAAATAACCGCTTTGATTGTTGAAACAATATAATACATCCTAAGCCATCACGTTTTACAAGAACATGATACAAAATTTCAAACTCGCATATCTCCGTTACTTTGGAAGATGCAGAAGTGATTTTACACTCAATGTAATCAGGTCGAAGCTCTCTAGTGGCTGTTAAGAAAAAAATTAATCCATGTGTAATATTCATGCTTAGTTAAAATGGAAACTTTCATAACAATAAAGTAAACAATCAATTTGTGCATGATTGAAGTCGTCGTCGTAGAGATTTGAAATAAACACTTTGATTGTTGAAACAATGTAATACATCCTAAGGCATCACGTTTTACAAAAACATGATACAAAATTTCAAACTCGCATATCTCCGTTACTATGGATGATACAGAATTGATTTTACACTTAATATAATCAGGTCGAAGCTCTCTAGTGGCTCTTCAGAAAAAAACTAATCCTTGTGTAATATTCAGGCTTTGTTACCATGGAAACACACATAACAATAAAGTAAACAATCTATTTTTGCATGATTGTAGTCGTCGTCGTGGAGATTTGAAATAACCACTTTGATTGTTGAAACAATCTAATACATCCTAAGCCATCACGTTTTACAAAAACATTATATAAAATTTCAAACTCGCATATCTCCGTTACTATAGAAGATACAGAAGTGATTTTGCACTCAATATCATTAGGTCGAAGCTCTCTATTGGTCAACAAAAAAAATTAAACCATGTTTAATATTCATGCTTAGTTACCTTGGAAACTCTCATAACAATAAAGTAAACAATCAATTTGTGCATGATTGTAGTCGTCGTCGTGGAGATTTGAAATAACCACTTTGATTGTTGAAACAATCTAATTCATCCTAAGCCATCACGTTTTACAAAAACATTATATAAAATTTCAAACTCGCATATCGCCGTTACTATAGAAGATACATAAGTGATTTTGCACTCAATATCATCAGGACGAAGCTCTCAAGTGGCTCTTCAGAAAAAAATTAATCCATGTGTAATATTCATGCTTAGTTAAAATGGAAACTTTCATAACAATAAAGTAAACAATCAATTTGTGCATGATTGTAGTTGTCGTCGTGGAAATGTGAAATAACCACTTTGATTGTTGAAACAATCTAATACATCCTAAGCCATCACGCATTTACAAAAACATGATATAAAATTTCAAACTCGCATATCTCCGTTACTACAGAAGATACAGAAGTGATTTTGCACACAATATCATCAGGTCGAAGCTCTCTATTGGGTCATCAAAAAAAAATTAATCCATGTTTAATATTCATGCTTAGTTACCATGGAAACTATCATAACAATAAAGTAAACAATCAATTTGTGCATGATTGTAGTCGTCGTCGTGGAGATTTGAAATAAACACTTTGATTGTTGAAACAATGTAACACATCCTAAGGCATCACGTTTTACAAAAACATTATATAAAATTTCAAACTCGCATATCTCCGTTACTATAGAAAATACAGAAGCGATTTTGCACTCAATATCATCAGGTCGAAGCTCTCTATTGGGCCATCAAAAAAAACTTAATCCATGTTTAATATTCATGCTTAGTTACCATGGAAACTCTCATAACAATAAAGTAAACAATCAATTTGTGCATGATAATAGTCGTCGTCGTGGAAATGTGAAATAACCACTTTGATTGTTGAAACAATCTAATACATCCTAAGCCATCACGCTTTTACAAAAACATGATATAAAATTTCAAACTCGCATATCTCCGTCACTACAGAAGATACAGAAGTGATTTTGCACACAATATCATCAGGTCGAAGCTCTCTATTGGGTCATCAAAAAAAATTTAATCCATGTTTAATATTCATGCTTAGTTACCATGGAAACTCTCATAACAATAAAGTAAACAATCAATTTGTGCATGATTGTAGTCGTCGTCGTGGAGATTTGAAATAAACACATTGATTGTTGAAACAATGTAACACATCCTAAGGCATCACGTTTTACAAAAACATTATATAAAATTTCAAACTCGCATATATCAGTTACTATAGAAGATACAGAAGCGATTTTGCACTCAATATCATCAGGTCTAAGCTCTCTATTGGGCCATCAAAAAAAACTTAATCCATGTTTAATATTCATGCTTAGTTACCATGGAAACTCTGATAACAATAAAGTAAACAATCAATTTGTGCATGATTGTAGTCGTCGTCGTGGAGATTTGAAATAACCACCTTGATTGTTGAAGCAATATAATACATCCTAAGCCATCACGTTTTACAAAAACATGATACAAAATTTCAAACTCGCATATCTCCGTTACTATGGAAGATGCAGAAGTGATTTTACACTCAATGTAATCAGGTCGAAGCTCTCAAGTGGCTCTTCAGAAAAAATTTAATCCATGTGTAATATTCATGCTTAGTTAAAATGGAAACTTTCATAACAATAAAGTAAACAATCAATTTGTGCATGATTGAAGTCGTCGTCGAAGAGATTTGAAATAACAACTTTGATTGTTGAAACAATATAATACATCCTAAGCCATCACGTATTACAAAAACATTCTATAAAATTTCAAACTCGTTTATCGCAGTTACTATAGAAGATACAGAAGTGATTTTGCACTCACTATCATCAGGTCAAAGCTCTCTATTGGCCATCAGGAAAAAATTAATCCATATGTAATATTCAGGTTTTGTTACAATATAAACTCTCATAACAATAAAGTAAACAATCTATTGTGCATGATTGTAGTCGACGTCGTGGAGATTTGAAATAACCACTTTGATTGTTGAAACAATTTAATACATCCTAAGCCATCACGTTTTACAAAAACATTATATAAAATTTCAAACTTGCATATCTCTGTTACTATGGAAGATACAGAAGTGAATTTAAAATAATGTAATCAGGTCGAAGCCCTCTAGTTGCTCTTTAAAAAAAATAATCCATGGGTAATATTAAGGCCTTGTTACCAAGGAAACTCTCAAAAAAATAAAATAAACAATCTATTTGTGCATGATTTTAGTCGTCGTCGTGGAGATTTGAAATAACCACTTTGATTGTTGAAACAATATAATACATACTAAGCCATCACGTTTTACAAAAACATTATATAAAATTTCAAACACGCATATCTCCGTTACTATAGAAGATACAGAAATGATTTTGCACTCAATAAAATCAGGTCGAAGCTCTCTATTGGGTCAACAGGAAAAAATTAATCCACGTCTAACATTCATGCTTAGTTACCATTGAAAGTCTCATAACAATAAGGTAAGCAATCAATTTGTGCATGATTGTAGTCGTCGTCGTGGAGATTTGAAATAACCGCTTTGATTGTTGAAACAATATAGTACATCCTAAGCCATCACGTTTTACAAAAACATGATACAAAATTTCAAACTCGCATATCTCCGTTACTTTGGAAGATGCAGAAGTGATTTTACACTCAATGTAATCAGGTCGAAGCTCTCTAGTGGCTGTTGAGAAAAAAATTAATCCATGTGTAATATTCATGCTTAGTTAAAATGGAAACTTTTATAACAATAAAGTAAACAATCAATTTGTGCATGATTGTAGTCGTCGTCGTAGAGATTTGAAATAAACACTTTGTTTGTTGAAACAATGTAATACATCCTAAGGCATCACGTTTTAGAAAAATATTATATAAAATTTCAAACTCGCATATCTCCGTTACTATAGAAGATACAGAAGTCATTTTACACTCAATGAAATCAGATCGAAGCTCTCTAGTGGCTCTTCAGAAAAAATTTAATCCATGTGTAATATTCATGCTTAGTTACCATGGAAACTTTCATAACAATAATGTAAACAATCAATTTGTGCATGATTGTAGTCGTCGTCGTGGAGATTTGAAATAACAACTTTGATTGTTGAAACAATATAATACATCCTAAGCCATCACGTTTTTCAAAAACATGATACAAAATTTCAAACTCGCATATCTCCGTTACTATGGATGATACAGAATTGATTTTACACTTAATATAATCAGGTCGAAGCTCTCTAGTGGCTCTTCAGAAAAAAACTAATCCATGTGTAATATTCAGGCTTTGTTACCATGGAAACACACATAACAATAAAGTAAACAATCTATTTTTGCATGATTCTAGTCGTCGTCGTGGAGATTTGAAATAACCACTTTGATTGTTGAAACAATCTAATACATCCTAAGCCATCACGTTTTACAAAAACATTATATAAAATTTCAAACTCGCATATCTCCGTTACTATAGAAGATACAGAAGTGATTTTGCACTCAATATTATCAGGTCGAAGCTCTCTATTGGTCAACAAAAAAAATTAAACCATGTTTAATATTCATGCTTAGTTACCTTGGAAACTCTCATAACAATAAAGTAAACAATCAATTTGTGCAAGATTGTAGTCGTCGTCGTGGAGATTTGAAATAAACACTTTGATTGTTGAAACAATGTAATACATCCAAACATCACGTTTTAAAAAAACATTATATAAAATTTCAAACTCGCATATCGCCGTTACTATAGAAGATACATAAGTGATTTTGCACTCAATATCATCAGGACGAAGCTCTCTATTGGGCCATCAGGAAAAATTTAATAAATGTCTAACATTCATGCTTAGTTACCATGGAAACTCTCATAACAACAAAATAAGCAATCAATTTGTGCATGATTGTAGTCGTCGTCGTGGAGATTTGAAATAACCACCTTGATTGTTGAAACAATATAATACATCCTAAGCCATCACGTTTTACAAAACATGTTACAAAATTTCAAACTCGCATATCTCCGTTTCTATGGAAGATGCAGAAGTGATTTTACACTCAATGTAATCAGGTCGAAGCTCTCAAGTGGCTCTTCAGAAAAAAATTAATCCATGTGTAATATTCATGCTTAGTTGAAATGGAAACTTTCATAACAATAAAGTAAACAATCAATTTGTGCATGATTGTAGTTGTCGTCGTGGAAATGTGAAATAACCACTTTGATTGTTGAAACAATCTAATACATCCTAAGCCATCACGCTTTTACAAAAACATGATATAAAATTTCAAACTCGCATATCTCCATTACTACAGAAGATACAGAAGTGATTTTGCACACAATATCATCAGGTCGAAGCTCTCTATTGGGTCATCAAAAAAAATTTAATCCATGTTTAATATTCATGCTTAGTTACCATGGAAACTCTCATAACAATAAAGTAAACAATCAATTTGTGCATGATTGTAGTCGTCGTCGTGGAGATTTGAAATAAACACTTTGATTGTTGAAACAATGTAACACATCCTAAGGCATCACGTTTTACAAAAACATTATATAAAATTTCAAACTCGCATATCTCCGTTACTATAGAAGATACAGAAGCGATTTTGCACTCAATATCATCAGGTCGAAGCTCTCTATTGGGCCATCAAAAAAAACTTAATCCATGTTTAATATTCATGCTTAGTTAACATGGAAACTCTCATAACAATAAAGTAAACAATCAATTTGTGCATGATAGTAGTCGTCGTCGTGGAAATGTGAAATAACCACTTTGATTGTTGAAACAATCTAATACATCCTAAGCCATCACGCTTTTACAAAAACATTATATAAAATTTCAAACTCGTTTATCGCAGTTACTATAGAAGATACAGAAGTGATTTTGCACTCAGTATCATCAGGTCAAAGCTCTCTATTGGCCATCAGGAAAAAATTAATCCATATGTAATATTCAGGTTTTGTTACAATAGAAACTCTCATAACAATAAAGTAAACAATCTATCGTGCATTATTGTAGTCGACGTCGTGGAGATTTGAAATAACCACTTTGATTGTTGAAACAATTTAATACATCCTAAGCCATCACGTTTTACAAAAACATTATGTAAAATTTCAAACTCGCATATCTCCGTTACTATGGAAGATACAGAAGTGAATTTAAAATAATGTAATCAGGTCGAAGCCCTCTAGTTGCTCTTTAAAAAAAGTAATCCATGGGTAATATTAAGGCTTTGTTACCATGGAAACTCTCAAAAAAATAAAATAAACAATCTATTTGTGCATGATTGTAGTCGTCGTCGTGGAGATTTGAAATAACCACTTTGATTGTTGAAACAATATAATACATCCTAAGCCATCACGTTTTACAAAAACATGATACAAAATTTCAAGCTCGCATATCTCCGTTACTTTGGAAGATGCAGAAGTGATTTTACACTCAATGTAATAAGGTCGAAGCTCTCTAGTGGCTATTGAGAAAAAAATTAATCCATGTGTAATATTCATGCTTAGTTCAAATGGAAACTTTGATAACAATAATGTAAACAATCAATTTGTGCATGATTGTAGTCGTCGTCGTGGGGATTTGAAATAACAACTTTGATTGTTGAAACAATATAATACATCCTAAGCCATCACGTTTTACAAAAACATGATACAAAATTTCAAACTCGCATATCTCGGTTACTATGGATGATACAGAATTGATTTTACACTTAATATAATCAGGTCGAAGCTCTCTAGTGGCTCTTCAGAAAAAAACTAATCCATGTGTAATATTCAGGCTTAGTTACCATGGAAACACTCATAACAATAAAGTAAACAATCTATTTGTGCATGATTGTAGTCGTCGTCGTGGAGATTTGAAATAACCACTTTGATTGTTGAAACAATCTAATTCATCCTAAGCCATCACGTTTTACAAAAACATTATATAAAATTTCAAACTCGCATATCTCCGTTACTATAGAAGATACAGAAGTGATTTTGCACTCAATATTATCAGGTCGAAGCTCTCTATTGAATCATCAAAAAAATTTAATCCATGTTTAATATTCATGCTTAGTTACCTTGGAGACTCTCATAACAATAAAATCAACAATCTATTTGTGCATGATTGTAGTCGTCGTCGTGGAGATTTGAAATAAACACTTTGATTGTTGAAACAATCTAATACATCCTAAGCCATCACGTTTTACAAAAACATTATATAAAATTTCAAACTCGCATATCTCCGTTACTATAGAAGATACAGAAGTGATTTTTCCCTCAATATCATTAGGTCGAGGCTCTCTATTGGGTCAACAAAAAAAATAAACCATGTTTAATATTCATGCTTAGTTACCTTGGAAACTCTCATAACAATAAAGTAAACAATCAATTTGTGCAAGATTGTAGTCGACGTCGTGGAGATTTGAAATAAACACTTTGATTGTTGAAACAATGTAATACATCCTAACCATCACGTTTTACAAAAACATAGTATAAAATTTCAAACTCGCATATCTCCGTTACTACAGAAGATACAGAAGTGATTTTGCACACAATGTCATCAGGTCGAAGCTCTCTATTGTGTCATCAAAAAAAATTTAATCCATGTTTAATATTCATGCTTAGTTACCATGGAAACTCTCATAACAATAAAGTAAACAATCAATTTGTGCATGATTGTAGTCGTCGTCGTGGAGATTTGAAATAAACACTTTGATTGTTGAAACAATGTAACACATCCTAAGGCATCACGTTTTACAAAAACATTATATAAAATTTCAAGCTCGAATATCTCCGTTACTATAGAAGATACAGATGCGATTTTGCACTCAATATCATCAGGTCGAAGCTCTCTATTGGGCCATTAAATAAAACTTAATCCATGTTTAATATTCTTGCTTAGTTACGATGGAAACTCTCATAACAATAAAGTAAACAATCAATTTGTGCATGATTGTAGTCGTCGTCGTGGAAATGTGAAATAACCACTTTGATTGTTGAAACAATCTAATACATCCCAAGCCATCACGTATTACAAAAACATTCTATAAAATTTCAAACTCGTTTATCGCAGTTACTATGGAAGATACAGAAGTGATTTTGCACTCAATATCATCAGGTCAAAGCTCTCAATTGGCCATCAGGAAAAAATTATTCCATATGTAATATTCAGGCCTTGTTACAATAGAAACTCTCATAACAATAAAGTAAACAATCTATTTGTGCATGATTGTAGTCGACGTTGTGGAGATTTGAAATAACCACTTTGATTGTTGAAACAATTTAATACATTCTAAGCCTTCACGTTTTACAAAAACATTATATAAAATTTCAAACTCGCATATCTCCGTTACTATGGAAGATACAAAGTGATTTTACACTTAATGTAATCAGGTCGAAGCTCTCTATTGGGTCAACAGGAAAAAATTAATCCACGTCTAACATTCATGCTTAGTTACCATTGAAAGTCTCATAACAATAAGGTAAGCAATCAATTTGTGCATGATTGTAGTCGTCGTCGTGGAGATTTGAAATAACCGCTTTGATTGTTGAAACAATATAATACATCCTAAGCCATCACGTTTTACAAAAACATGATACAAAATTTCAAACTCGCATATCTCCGTTACTTTGGAAGATGCAGAAGTGATTTTACACTCAATGTAATCAGGTCGAAGCTCTCTAGTGGCTGTTGAGAAAAAAATTAATCCATGTGTAATATTCATGCTTAGTTAAAATGGAAACTTTTATAACAATAAAGTAAACAATCAATTTGTGCATGATTGTAGTCGTCGTCGTAGAGATTTGAAATAAACACTTTGATTGTTGAAACAATGTAATACATCCTAAGGCATCACGTTTTAGAAAAATATTATATAAAATTTCAAACTCGCATATCTCCGTTACTATAGAAGATACAGAAGTCATTTTACACTCAATGAAATCAGATCGAAGCTCTCTAGTGGCTCTTCAGAAAAAAACTAATCCATGTGTAATATTCAGGCTTTGTTACCATGGAAACACACATAACAATAAAGTAAACAATCTATTTTTGCATGATTGTAGTCGTCGTCGTGGAGATTTGAAATAACCACTTTGATTGTTGAAACAATCTAATACATCCTAAGCCATCACGTTTTACAAAAACATTATATAAAATTTCAAACTCGCATATCTCCGTTACTATAGAAGATACAGAAGTGATTTTGCACTCAATATTATCAGGTCGAAGCTCTCTATTGGTCAACAAAAAAAATTAAACCATGTTTAATATTCATGCTTAGTTACCTTGGAAACTCTCATAACAATAAAGTAAACAATCAATTTGTGCAAGATTGTAGTCGTCGTCGTGGAGATTTGAAATAAACACTTTGATTGTTGAAACAATGTAATACATCCAAACATCACGTTTTAAAAAAACATTATATAAAATTTCAAACTCGCATATCGCCGTTACTATAGAAGATACATAAGTGATTTTGCACACAATATCATCAGGTCGAAGCTCTCTATTGGGTCATCAAAAAAAATTTAATCCATGTTTAATATTCATGCTTAGTTACCATGGAAACTCTCATAACAATAAAGTAAACAATCAATTTGTGCATGATTGTAGTCGTCGTCGTGGAGATTTGAAATAAACACTTTGATTGTTGAAACAATGTAACACATCCTAAGGCATCACGTTTTACAAAAACATTATATAAAATTTCAAACTCGCATATCTCCGTTACTATAGAAGATACAGAAGCGATTTTGCACTCAATATCATCAGGTCGAAGCTCTCTATTGGGCCATCAAAAAAAACTTAATCCATGTTTAATATTCATGCTTAGTTAACATGGAAACTCTCATAACAATAAAGTAAACAATCAATTTGTGCATGATAGTAGTCGTCGTCGTGGAAATGTGAAATAACCACTTTGATTGTTGAAACAATCTAATACATCCTAAGCCATCACGCTTTTACAAAAACATTATATAAAATTTCAAACTCGTTTATCGCAGTTACTATAGAAGATACAGAAGTGATTTTGCACTCAGTATCATCAGGTCAAAGCTCTCTATTGGCCATCAGGAAAAAATTAATCCATATGTAATATTCAGGTTTTGTTACAATAGAAACTCTCATAACAATAAAGTAAACAATCTATCGTGCATTATTGTAGTCGACGTCGTGGAGATTTGAAATAACCACTTTGATTGTTGAAACAATTTAATTCATCCTAAGCCATCACGTTTTACAAAAACATTATATAAAATTTCAAACTCGCATATCTCCGTTACTATGGAAGATACAGAAGTGAATTTAAAATAATGTAATCAGGTCGAAGCCCTCTAGTTGCTCTTTAAAAAAAGTAATCCATGGGTAATATTAAGGCTTTGTTACCATGGAAACTCTCAAAAAAATAAAATAAACAATCTATTTGTGCATGATTGTAGTCGTCGTCGTGGAGATTTGAAATAACCACTTTGATTGTTGAAACAATATAATACATTATTGTTATCAAAGTTTCCATTTGAACTAAGCATGAATATTACACATGGATTAATTTTTTTCTCAATAGCCACTAGAGAGCTTCGACCTGAATGTAATCAGGTCGAAGCTCTCTAGTGGCTATTGAGAAAAAAATTAATCCATGTGTAATATTCATGCTTAGTTCAAATGGAAACTTTGATAACAATAATGTAAACAATCAATTTGTGCATGATTGTAGTCGTCGTCGTGGGGATTTGAAATAACAACTTTGATTGTTGAAACAATATAATACATCCTAAGCCATCACGTTTTACAAAAACATGATACAAAATTTCAAACTCGCATATCTCGGTTACTATGGATGATACAGAATTGATTTTACACTTAATATAATCAGGTCGAAGCTCTCTAGTGGCTCTTCAGAAAAAAACTAATCCATGTGTAATATTCAGGCTTAGTTACCATGGAAACACTCATAACAATAAAGTAAACAATCTATTTGTGCATGATTGTAGTCGTCGTCGTGGAGATTTGAAATAACCACTTTGATTGTTGAAACAATCTAATTCATCCTAAGCCATCACGTTTTACAAAAACATTATATAAAATTTCAAACTCGCATATCTCCGTTACTATAGAAGATACAGAAGTGATTTTGCACTCAATATTATCAGGTCGAAGCTCTCTATTGAGTCATCAAAAAAATTTAATCCATGTTTAATATTCATGCTTAGTTACCTTGGAGACTCTCATAACAATAAAGTCAACAATCTATTTGTGCATGATTGTAGTCGTCGTCGTGGAGATTTGAAATAAACACTTTGATTGTTGAAACAATCTAATACATCCTAAGCCATCACGTTTTACAAAAACATTATATAAAATTTCAAACTCGCATATCTCCGTTACTATAGAAGATACAGAAGTGATTTTTCACTCAATATCATTAGGTCGAGGCTCTCTATTGGGTCAACAAAAAAAATAAATCATGTTTAATATTCATGCTTAGTTACCTTGGAAACTCTCATAACAATAAAGTAAACAATCAATTTGTGCAAGATTGTAGTCGACGTCGTGGAGATTTGAAATAAACACTTTGATTGTTGAAACAATGTAATACATCCTAACCATCACGTTTTACAAAAACATAGTATAAAATTTCAAACTCGCATATCTCCGTTACTACAGAAGATACAGAAGTGATTTTGCACACAATGTCATCAGGTCGAAGCTCTCTATTGTGTCATCAAAAAAAATTTAATCCATGTTTAATATTCATGCTTAGTTACCATGGAAACTCTCATAACAATAAAGTAAACAATCAATTTGTGCATGATTGTAGTCGTCGTCGTGGAGATTTGAAATAAACACTTTGATTGTTGAAACAATGTAACACATCCCAAGGCATCACGTTTTACAAAAACATTATATAAAATTTCAAGCTCGAATATCTCCGTTACTATAGAAGATACAGAAGCGATTTTGCACTCAATATCATCAGGTCGAAGCTCTCTATTGGGCCATTAAATAAAATTTAATCCATGTTTAATATTCATGCTTAGTTACCATGGAAACTCTCATAACAATAAAGTAAACAATCAATTTGTGCATGATTGTAGTCGACGTTGTGGAGATTTGAAATAACCACTTTGATTGTTGAAACAATTTAATACATTCTAAGCCTTCACGTTTTACAAAAACATTATATAAAATTTCAAACTCGCATATCTCCGTTACTATGGAAGATACAAAGTGATTTTACACTTAATGTAATCAGGTCGAAGATCTCTAGTGGCTCTTTAAAAAAAATAATCCATGGGTAATATTAAGGCTTTGTTACCATGGAAATTCTCAAAAAAATAAAATAAACAATCTATTTGTGCATGATTGTAGTCGTCGTCGTGGAGATTTGAAATAACCACTTTGATTGTTGAAACAATCTAATACATCCTAAGCCATCCCGTTTTACAAAAACATTATATAAAATTTCAAACTCGCATATCTCCGTTACTATAGAAGATACAGAAGTGATTTTGCACTCAATATAATCAGGTCGAAGCTCTCTAGTGGCTCTTCAGAGAAAAATTAATCCATGTGTAATATTCATGCTTAGTTAAAATGGAAACTTTCATAACAATAAAGTAAACAATCAATTTGTGCATGATTGAAGTCGTCGTCGTAGAGATTTGAAATAACCACTTTGATTGTTGAAACAATCTAATACATCCTTAACCATCACGTTTTACAAAAACATTATATAAAATTTCAAACTCGCATATCTCCGTTACTATAGAAGATACAGACGTGATTTTACACTCAATATCATCAGGTCGAAGCTCTCTATTGGGTCATCGAAAGACATTAATCCATTCTATGTAATATTCAGGCTTAGTTACCATGGAAACTCTAATAACAATAAAGTAAACAATCAATTTGTGCACGATTGTAGTCGTCGTCGTGGAGATTTGAAATAAACACTTTGATTGTTGAAAGAATGTAATACATCCTAATGCATCACGTTTAACAAAAATATTATATAAAATTTCAAACTCGCATATCTCCGTTACTATGGAAGATACAGAAGTCATTTTACACTCAATGAAATCAGATCGAAGCTCTCTAGTGGCTCTTCAGAAAAAATTTAATCCATGTGTAATATTCATGCTTAGTTACCTTGGAAACTTTCATAACAATAAAGTAAACAATCTATTTGTGCATGATTATAGTCGTCGTCGTGGAGATTTGAAATAACCACTTTGATTGTTGAAACAATATAATACATCCTAAGCCATCACGTTTTACAAAAACATGATACAACATTTCAAACTCGCTTATCTCCGTTAGTATGGATGATACAGAATTGATT
Organism: Lepisma saccharinum; assembly: GCF_977018435.1. Lineage (NCBI taxonomy): Eukaryota > Metazoa > Arthropoda > Insecta > Zygentoma > Lepismatidae > Lepisma > Lepisma saccharinum. The sequence goes on from NW_028142896.1 coordinate 165,777, forward strand.
TTACACTCAATATAATCAGGTCGAAGCTCTCTAGTGGCTCTTCAGAAAAAAACTAATCCATGTGTAATATTCAGGCTTTGTTACCATGGAAACACTCATAACAATAAAGTAAACAATCTATTTGTGCATGATTGTAGTCGTCGTCGTGGAGATTTGAAATAACCACTTTGATTGTTGAAACAATCTAATACATCCTAAGCCATCACGTTTTACAAAAACATTATATAAAATTTCAAACTCGCATATCTCCGTTACTATAGAAGATAGAGAAGTGATTTTGCACTCAATATCATTAGGTCGAAGCTCTCTATTGGGCCATCAAAAAAACTTAATCCATGTTTAATATTCATGCTTAGTTACCATGGAAACTCTCATAACAATAAACTAAACAATCAATTTGTGCATGATTGTAGTCGTCGTCGTGGAGATTTGTAATAACCACTTTGATTGTTGAAACAATATAATACATCCTAAGCCATCACGTTTTACAAAAACATGATACAAAATTTCAAACTCGCATATCTCCGTTACTATGGAAGATACAGAATTGATTTTACACTCAATGTAATCAGGTCGAAGCTCTCTATTGGCCATAAGTAAAGATAAACCATGTGTAATATTCAGCCTTTGTTACCATGGAAATTCTCATAACAATAAAGTAAACAACCAATTTTGGCATGAATACAGTCGTCGTCGTGGAGATTTGAAATAACCGCTTTGATTTTTGAGACAATATAATATTCATCCTAAGCCATCACGTTTTACAAAAACATGATACAAAATTTCAAACTCGCATATCTCCGTTACTATGGAAAATACAGAAGTGATTTTACACTCAATGTAAACAGGTCGGATCTCTGTAGTGGCTCTACAGAAAAAATTTAATCGATGAGTAATATTCATGCTTAGTTACCATGGAAACTTTCATAACAATATAGTAAACAATCAATTTGTGCATGATTGTAGTCGTCGTCGTGGAGATTTGAAATAACCACTTTGATTGTTGAAACAATGTAATACATCCTAGGGCATCACGTTTTACAAAAACCTTATATAAAATTTCAAACTCGCATATCTCCGTTACTATAGATGATACAGAAGTGATTTTGCACTCAATATCATCAGGTCGAAGCTCTCTATTGGGTCATCAAAAAAAACTTAATCCATGTTTAATATTCATGCTTAGTTACCATGGAAACTCTCATAACAATAAAGTAAACAATCAATTTGTGCATGATAGTAGTCGTCGTCGTGGAAATGTGAAATAACCACTAAGATTGTTGAAACAATCTAATACATCCTAAGCCATCACGTTTTACAAAAACATGATACAAAATTTCAAACTCGCATATCTCCGTTACTATGGAAGATGCAGAAGTGATTTTACACTCAATGTAATCAGGTCAAAGCTCTCAAGTGGCTCTTCAGAAAAAATTTAATCCATGTGTAATATTCATGCTTAGTTAAAGTGGAAACTTTCATAACAATAAAGTAAACAATCAATTTGTGCATGATTGAAGTCGTCGTCGAAGAGATTTGAAATAACAACTTTGATTGTTGAAACAACATAATTCATCCTAAGCCATCACGTATTTCAAAAACATTCTATAAAATTTCAAACTCGTTTATCGCAGTTACTATGGAAGATACAGAAGTGATTTTGCACTCAATATTATCAGGTCAAAGCTCTCAATGGCCATCAGGAAAAATTTAATCCACGTCTAACATTCATGCTTAGTTACCATTGAAACTCTCATAACAATAAAGTAAGCAATCAATTTGTGCATGATTGTAGTCGTCGTCGTGGAGATTTGAAATAACCGCTTTGATTGTTGAAACATTATAATACATCCTAAGCCATCACGTTTTACAAAAACAGGATACAAAATTTCAAAATCGCATATCTCCGTTACATTGGAAGATGCAGAAGTGATTTTACACTCAATGTAATCAGGTCGAAGCTCTGTAGTGGCTCTTGAGAAAAAAATTAATCCATGTGTAATATTTATGCATAGTTAAAATGGAAACTTTCATAACAATAAAGTAAACAATCAATTTGTGCATGATTGAAGTCGTCGTTGTAGAGATTTGAAATAACCAATTTGATTGTTGAAACAATCTAATACATCCTAAGCCATCACGTTTTACAAAAACATTATATAAAATTTCAAACTCGCATATATCCGTTACTATAGAAGATAGAGAAGTGATTTTGCACTCATTATCATTAGGTCGAAGTTCTCTATAGGGTCAACAAAAAAATTAAACCATGTTTAATATTCATGCTTAGTTACCTTGGAAACTCTCATAACAATAAAGTAAACAATCAATTTGTGCAAGATTGTAGTCGTCGTCGTGGAGATTTGAAATAACAACTTTGATTGTTGAAACAATATAATACATCCTAAGCCATCACGTTTTACAAAAACACGATACAAAATTTCAAATTCGCATATCTCCGTTAGTATGGAAGATACAGCATTGATTTTGCACTCAATATAATCAGGTCGAAGCTCTCTAGTGGCTCTTCAGAAAAAAAATTATCCATGTGTAATATTCAGGCTTTGTTACCATGGAAACACTCATAACAATAAACTCAACAATCTATTTGTGCATGATTGTAGTCGTCGTCGTGGAGATTTGAAATAACCACTTTGATTGTTGAAACAATCTAATACATCCTAAGCCATCACGTTTTACAAAAACATTATATAAAATTTCAAACTCGCATATCTCCGTTACTATAGAAGATACAGACGTGATTTTAAACTCAATATCATCAGGTCGAAGCTCTCTATTGGGTCATCGAAAGACATTAATCCATTCTATGTAATATTCAGGCTTAGTTACCATGGAAACTCTAATAACAATAAAGTAAACAATCAATTTGTGCACGATTGTAGTCGTCGTCGTGGAGATTTGAAATAAACACTTTGATTGTTGAAAGAATGTAATACATCCTAATGCATCACGTTTAACAAAAATATTATATAAAATTTCAAACTCGCATATCTCCGTTACTATCGAAGATACAGAAGTCATTTTACACTCAATGAAATCAGATCGAAGCTCTCTAGTGGCTCTTCAGAAAAAATTTAATCCATGTGTAATATTCATGCATAGTTATCATGGAAACTTTCATAACAATAAAGTAAACAATCTATTTGTGCATGATTATAGTCGTCGTCGTGGAGATTTGAAATAACCACTTTGATTGTTGAAACAAAATAATACATCCTAAGCCATCACGTTTTACAAAAACATGATACAACATTTCAAACTCGCTTATCTCCGTTAGTATGGATGATACAGAATTGATTTTACACTCAATATAATCAGGTCGAAGCTCTCTAGTGGCTCTTCAGAAAAAAACTAATCCATGTGTAATATTCAGGCTTTGTTACCATGGAAACACTCATAACAATAAAGTAAACAATCTATTTGTGCATGATTGTAGTCGTCGTCGTGGAGATTTGAAATAACCACTTTGATTGTTGAAACAATCTAATACATCCTAAGCCATCACGTTTTACAAAAACACTATATAAAATTTCAAACTCGCATATCTCCGTTACTATAGAAGATACAGAAGTGATTTTGCACTCAATATTATCAGATCGAAGCTCTCTATTGGGTCATCAAAAAAATTTAATCCATGTTTAATATTCATGCTTAGTTACCTTTGGAAACTCTCATAACAATAAAGTCAAAAATCTATTTGTGCATGATTGTCGTCGTCGTCGTGGAGATTTGAAATAAACACTTTGATTGTTGAAACAATCTAATACATCCTAAGCCATCACGTTTTACAAAAACATTATATAAAATTTCAAACTCGCATATCTCCGTTACTATAGAAGATAGAGAAGTGATTTTGCACTCAATATCATTAGGTCGAAGCTCTCTATTGGGCCATTAAAAAAACTTAATCCATGTTTAATATTCATGCTTAGTTACCATGGAAACTCTCATAACAATAAAGTAAACAATCAATTTGTGCATGATTGTAGTCGTCGTCGTGGAGATTTTTAATAACCACTTTGATTGTTGAAACAATATAATACATCCTAAGCCATCACGTTTTACAAAAACATGATACAAAATTTCAAACTCGCATATCTCCGTTACTATGGAAGATACAGAATTGATTTTACACTCAATGTAATCAGGTCGAAGCTCTCTATTGGCCATCAGTAAAAATAAACCATGTGTAATATTCAGCCTTTGTTACCATGAAAATTCTCATAACAATAAAGTAAACAACCAATTTTGGCATGAATACAGTCGTCGTCGTGGAGATTTGAAATAACCGCTTTGATTTTTGAGACAATATAATATTCATCCTAAGCCATCACGTTTTACAAAAACATGATACAAAATTTCAAACTCGCATATCTCCGTTACTATGGAAAATACAGAAGTGATTTTACACTCAATGTAAACAGGTCGGATCTCTGTAGTGGCTCTTCAGAAAAAATTTAATCGATGTGTAATATTCATGCTTAGTTACCATGGAAACTTTCATAACAATAAAGTAAACAATCAATTTGTGCATGATTGTAGTCGTCGTCGTGGAGATTTGAAATAACCACTTTGATTGTTGAAACAATGTAATACATCCTAGGGCATCACGTTTTACAAAAACCTTATATAAAATTTCAAACTCGCATATCTCCGTTACTATAGATGATACAGAAGTGATTTTGCACTCAATATCATCAGGTCGAAGCTCTCTATTGGGTCATCAAAAAAAACTTAATCCATGTTTAATATTCATGCTTAGTTACCATGGAAACTCTCATAACAATAAAGTAAACAATCAATTTGTGCATGATAGTAGTCGTCGTCGTGGAAATGTGAAATAACCACTAAGATTGTTGAAACAATCTAATACATCCTAAGCCATCACGTTTTACAAAAACATGATACAAAATTTCAAACTCGCATATCTCCGTTACTATGGAAGATGCAGAAGTGATTTTACACTCAATGTAATCAGGTCAAAGCTCTCAAGTGGCTCTTCAGAAAAAATTTAATCCATGTGTAATATTCATGCTTTGTTAAAGTAGAAACTTTCATAACAATAAAGTAAACAATCAATTTGTGCATGATTGAAGTCGTCGTCGAAGAGATTTGAAATAACAACTTTGATTGTTGAAACAACATAATTCATCCTAAGCCATCACGTATTTCAAAAACATTCTATAAAATTTCAAACTCGTTTATCGCAGTTACTATGGAAGATACAGAAGTGATTTTGCACTCAATATCATCAGGTCAAAGCTCTCAATGGCCATCAGGAAAAAATTAATCCATATGTAATATTCAGGCTTTGTTACAATAGAAACTCTCATAACAATAAAGTAAACAATCAATTTGTGCATGATTGAAGTCGTCGTCGAAGAGATTTGAAATAACCACTTTGATTGTTGAAACAATTTAATACATCCTAAGCCTTCACGTTTTACAAAAACATTATATAAAATTTCAAACTCGCATATCTCCGTTACTATGGAAGATACAGAAGTGATTTTACACTTAATGTAATCAGGTCGAAGCTCTCTAGTTGCTCTTTAAAAAAAAATAATCCATGGGTAATATTAAGGCTTTGTTACCATGGAGACTCTCAAAAAAATAAAATAAACAATGTATTTGTGCATGATTGTAGTCGTCGTCGTGTAGATTTGAAATAACCACTTTGATTGTTGAAACAATATAATACATCCTAAGCCATCACGTTTTACAAAAACATTATATAAAATTTCAAACTCGCATATCTCCGTTACTATAGAAGATACAGAAGTGATTTTGCACTCAATATAATCAGGTCGAAGCTCTCTATTGGGTCAACAGGAAAAATTTAATCCACGTCTAACATTCATGCTTAGTTACCATGGAAACTCTCATAACAATAAATTAAGCAATCAATTTGTGCATGATTGTAGTCGTCGTCGTGGAGATTTGAAATAACCGCTTTGATTGTTGAAACATTATAATACATCCTAAGCCATCACGTTTTACAAAAACAGGATACAAAATTTCAAAATCGCATATCTCCGTTACATTGGAAGATGCAGAAGTGATTTTACACTCAATGTAATCAGGTCGAAGCTCTGTAGTGGCTCTTGAGAAAAAAATTAATCCATGTGTAATATTTATGCATAGTTAAAATGGAAACTTTCATAACAATAAAGTAAACAATCAATTTGTGCATGATTGAAGTCGTCGTTGTAGAGATTTGAAATAACCAATTTGATTGTTGAAACAATCTAATACATCCTAAGCCATCACGTTTTACAAAAACATTATATAAAATTTCAAACTCGCATATCTCCGTTACTATATAAGATACAGACGTGATTTTACACTCAATATCATCAGGTCGAAGCTCTCTATTGGGCCATCGAAAGAAATTAATCCATTCTATGTAATATTCAGGCTAAGTTACCTTGGACACTCTCATAACAATAAAGTAAACAATCAATTTATGCACGATTGTAGTCGTCGTCGTGGAGATTTGAAATAAACACTTCGATTGTTGAAACAATATAATACATCCTAAGGCATCACGTTTTACAAAAATATTATATAAAATTTCAAACTCCCATATCTCCGTTACTATAGAAGATACAGAAGTCATTTTACACTCAATGAAATCAGATCGAAGCTCTCTAGTGGCTCTTCGGAAAAAATTTAATCCATGTGTAATATTCATGCTTAGTTACCATGGAAACACTCATAACAATAAAGTAAACAATCTATTTGTGCATGATTGTAGTCGTCGTCGTGGAGATTTGAAATAACCACTTTGATTGTTGAAACAATCTAATACATCCTAAGGCATCACGTTTTACAAAAATATTATATAAAATTTCAAACTCCCATATCTCCGTTACTATAGAAGATACAGAAGTCATTTTACACTCAATGAAATCAGATCGAAGCTCTCTAGTGGCTCTTCGGAAAAAATTTAATCCATGTGTAATATTCATGCTTAGTTACCATGGAAACTCTCATTACAATAAAGTAAGCAATCAATTTGTGCATGATTGTAGTCGTCGTCGTGGAGATTTGAAATAACAACTTTGATTGTTGAAACAATATAATACATCCTAAGCCATCACGTTTTACAAAAACATGATACAAAATTTCAAACTCGCATATCTCCGTTAGTATGGATGATACAGAATTGATTTTACACTCAATATAATCAGGTCGAAGCTCTCTAGTGGCTCTTCAGAAAAAAACTAATCCATGTGTAATATTCAGGCTTTGCTACCATGGAAACACTCATAACAATAAAGTAAACAATCTATTTGTGCATGATTGTAGTCGTCGTCGTGGAGATTTGAAATAACCACTTTGATTGTTGAAACAATCTAATACATCCTAAGCCATCACGTTTTACAAAAACACTATATAAAATTTCAAACTCGCAAATCTCCGTTACTATAGAAGATACAGAAGTGATTTTGCACTCAATATTATCAGGTCGAAGCTCTCTATTGGGTCATCAAAAAAATTTAATCCATGTTTAATATTCATGCTTAGTTACCTTGGAAACTCTCATAACAATAAAGTCAACAATCTATTTGTGCATGATTGTAGTCGTCGTCGTGGAGATTTGAAATAAACACTTTGATTGTTGAAACAATCTAATACATCCTAAGCCATCACGTTTTACAAAAACATTATATAAAATTTCAAACTCGCATATCGCCGTTACTATAGAAGATACAGAAGTGATTTTGCACTCAATATCATCAGGTCGAAGCTCACTATTGGGCCATCAGGAAAAATTTAATCAATGTCTGATATTCATTTTTAGTTACCATGGAAACTCTCATAACAACAAAGTAAGCAATCAATTTGTGCATGATTGTAGTCGTCGTCGTGGAGATTTGAAATAACCACCTTGATTGTTGAAACAATATAATACATCCTAAGCCATCACGTTTTACAAAAACATGTTACAAAATTTCAAACTCGCATATCTCCGTTACTATGGAAGATGCAGAAGTGATTTTACACTCAATGTAATCAGGTCGAAGCTCTCAAGTGGCTCTTCAGAAAAAAATTAATCCATGTGTAATATTCATGCCTAGTTAAAATGGAAACTTTCATAACAATAAAGTAAACAATCAATTTGGGCATGATTGTAGTTGTCGTCGTGGAAATGTGAAATAACCACTTTGATTGTTGAAACAATCTAATACATCCTAAGCCATCACGTTTTACAAAAACATGATATATAATTTCAAACTCGCATATCTCCGTTACTACAGAAGATACAGAAGTGATTTTGCACACAATATCATCAGGTCGAAGCTCTCTATTGGGTCATCAAAAAAAATTAATCCATGTTTAATATTCATGCTTAGTTAATATGGAAGCTCTCATAACAATAAAGTAAACAATCAATTTGTGCATGATTGTAGTCGTCGTCGTGGAGATTTGAAATAAACACTTTGATTGTTGAAACAATGTAACACATCCTAAGGCATCACGTTTTACAAAAACATTATATATAATTTCAAACTCGCATATATCCGTTATTATGAAAGATACAGAAGCGATTTTGCACTCAATATCATCAGGTCGAAGCTCTCTATTGGGCCATCAAAAAAAACTTAATCCATGTTTAACATTCATTCTTAGTTACCATGGAAACTCTCATAACAACAAAGTAAGCAATCAATTTGTGCATGATTGTAGTCGTCGTCGTGGAGATTTGAAATAACCATCTTAATTGTTGAAACAATATAATACATCCTAAGCCATCACGTTTTACAAAAACATGATACAACATTTCAAACTCGCATATCTCCGTTACTATGGAAGATACAGAAGTGATTTTGCACTCAATATCATCAGGTCAAAGCTCTCTATTGGCCATCAGGAAAAAATTAATCCATATGTAATATTCAGGCTTTGTTACAATAGAAACTCTCATAACAATAAAGTAAACAATCAAATTGTGCATGATTGTAGTCGACGTTGTGGAGATTTGAAATAACCATTTTGATTGTTAAACAATTTAATACATTCTGAGCCTTCACGTTTTACAAAAACATTATATAAAATTTCAAACTCGCATATCTCCATTACTATGGAAGATACAGAAGTGATTTTACACTTAATGTAATCAGGTCGAAGCTCTCTAGTGGTCCTTTAAAAAATAATAATCCATGGGTAATATTAAAGTCTTTGTTACCATGGAAACTCTCAAAAAAATAAAATAAACAATCTATTTGTGCATGATTGTAGTCGTCGTCGTGGAGATTTGAAATAACCACTTTGATTGTTGAAACAATCTAATACATCCTAAGCCATCACGTTTTACAAAAACATTATATAAAATTTCAAACTCGCATATCGCCGTTACTATAGAAGATACAGAATTGATTTTGCACTCAATATAATCAGGTCGAAGCTCTCTATTGGGTCAACAAAAAAATTTAATCCACGTCTAACATTCATGCTTAGTTACCATGGATACTCTCATAACAATAAAGTAAGCAATCAATTTGTGCATGATTGTAGTCGTCGTCGTGGAGATTTGAAATAACCACTTTGATTGTTGAAACAATATAATACATCCTAAGCCATCACGTTTTACAAAAACATGATACAAAATTTCAAACTCGCATATCTCCGTTACTATGGAAGATGCAGAAGTGATTTTACACTCAATGTAATCAGGTCGAAGCTCTCTAGTGGCTCTTCAGAAAAAAATTAATCCATGTGTAATATTCATTCTTAGTTAAAATGGAAACTTTCATAACAATAAAGTAAACAATCAATTTGTGCATGATTGAAGTCGTCGTCGTAGAGATTTGAAATAACCACTTTGATTGTTGAAACAATCTAATACATCCTTAACCATCACGTTTTACAAAAACATTATATAAAATTTCAAACTCGCATATCTCCGTTACTATAGAAGATACAGACGTGATTTTACACTCAATATCATCAGGTCGAAGCTCTCTATTGGGTCATCGAAAGACATTAATCCATTCTATGTAATATTCAGGCTTAGTTACCATGGAAACTCTAATAACAATAAAGTAAACAATCAATTTGTGCACGATTGTAGTCGTTGTCGTGGAGATTTGAAATAAACACTTTGATTGCTGAAACAATGCAATACATCCTAAGGCATCACGTTTTAGAAAAATATTATATAAAATTTCAAACTCGCATATCTCCGTTACTATAGAAGATACAGAAGTCATTTTACACTCAATGAAATCAGATCGAAGCTCTCTAGTGGCTCTTCAGAAAAAAACTAATCCATGTGTAATATTCATGCTTAGTTACCATGGAAACTTTCATAACAATAATGTAAACAATCAATTTGTGCATGATTGTAGTCGTCGTCGTGGAGATTTGAAATACCAACTTTGATTGTTGAAACAATATAATTCATCCTAAGCCATCACGTTTTACAAAAACATGATACAAAATTTCAAACTCGCATATCTCCGTTAGTATGGATGATACAGAATTGATTTTACACTCAATATAATCAGGTCGAAGTTCTCTAGTGGCTCTTCAGAAAAAAACTAATCCATGTGTAATATTCAGGCTTTGTTACCATGGAAACACTCATAACAATAAAGTAAACAATCTATTTGCGCATGATTGTAGTCGTCGTCGTGGAGATTTGAAATAACCACTTTGATTGTTGAAACAATCTAATACATCCTAAGCCATCACGTTTTACAAAAACATTATATAAAATTTCAAACTCGCATATCTCCGTTACTATAGAAGATACAGAAGTGATTTTGCACTCAATATTATCAGGTCGAAGCTCTCTATTGGCCATCAGGAAAAAATTAATCCATATGAAATATTCAGGCATTGTTACAATAGAAACTCTCATAACAATAAAGTAAACAATCTATTTGTGCATGATTGTAGTCGTCGTCGTAAAGATTTGAAATAAACACTTTGATTGTTGAAACAATCTAATACATCCCAAGCCATCACGTTTTACAAAAACATTATATAAAATTTCAAACTCGCATATCTCCGTACCTATAGAAGATACAGAAGTGATTTTACACTCAATATCATTAGGTCGAAGCTCTCTATTGGGTCAACAAAAAAAATTAAACCATGTTTAATATTCATGCTTAGTTACCTTGGAAACTCTCATAACAATAAAGTAAACAATCAATTTGTGCAAGATTGTAGTCGTCGTCGTGGAGATTTGAAATAACCACCTTGATTGTTGAAACAATATAATACATCCTAAGCCATCACGTTTTACAAAAACATGATACAAAATTTCAAACTCGCATATCTCCTTTACTATGGAAGATGCAGAAGTGATTTTACACTCAATGTAATCAGGTCGAAGCTCTCAAGTGGTTCTTCAGAAAAAATTTAATCCATGTGTAATATTCATGCTTAGTTAAAATGGAAACTTTCATAACAATAAAGTAAACAATCAATTATGCATGATTGAAGTCGTCGTCGAAGAGATTTGAAATAACAACTTTGATTGTTGAAACAATCTAATACATCCTAAGCAGTCACGTATTACAAAAACATTCTATTAAATTTCAAACTCGTTTCTCGCAGTTACTATAGAAGATACAAAAGTGATTTTGCACTCAATGTCATCAGGTCAAAGCTCTCTATTGGCCATCAGGAAAAAATTAATCAATATGAAATATTCAGGCATTGTTACAAAAGAAACTCTCATAACAATAAAGTAAACAATCTATTTGTGCATGATTGTAGTCGTCGCCGTGGAGATTTGAAATAACCACTTTGATTGTTGAAACAATTTAATACATACTAAGCCTTCACGTTTTACGAAAACATTATATAAGATTTCAAACTCGAATATCTCCGTTACTATGGAAGATACAGAAGTGATTTTACACTTAATGTAATCAGGTCGAAGCTCTCTAGTGGCTCTTTTAAAAAAAAAAAATCCATGGGTAATATTGAGGCTTTGTTACCATGGAAACTCTCAAAAAAATAAAATAAACAATCTATTTGTGCATGATTGTAGTCGTCGTAGTGGAGACTTGAAATAACCACTTTGATTGTTGAAACAATATAATACATCCTAAGCCAACACGTTTTACAAAAACATTATATAAAATTTCAAACTCGCATATCTCCGTTACTATAGAAGATACAGAAGTGATTTTGCACTCAATATAATCAGGTCGAAGCTCTCTATTGGGTCAACAGGAAAAATTTAATCCACGTCTAACATTCATGCTTAGTTACCATGGAAACTCTCATAACATTAAAGTAAGCAATCAATTTGTGCGTGATTTTAGTCGTCGTCGTGGAGATTTGAAATAACCACTTTGATTGTTGAAACAATATAATACATCCTAAGCCATCACGTTTTACAAAAACATGATACAAAATTTCAAACTCGCATGTCTCCGTTACTATGGAAGATGCAGAAGTGATTTTACACTCAATGTAATCAGGTCGAAGCTCTCTAGTTTTCTCTTCAGAAAAAAATTAATCCTTCTGTATAATTCATGCTTAGTTAAAATGGAAACTTTCATAACAATAAAGTAAACAATCAATTTGTGCATGTTTGAAGTCGTCGTCGTGGAGATTTGAAATAACCACTTTGATTGTTCAAACAATCTAATACATCCTAAGCCATCACGTTTTTCAAAAACATTATATAAAATTTCAAACTCGCATATCTCCGTTACTATAGAAGATACAGACGTGATTTTACACTCAATATCATCAGGTCGAAGCTCTCTATTGGGTCAACAAAAAAAATTAAACCATGTTTAATATTCATGCATAGTTACCTTGGAAACTCTCATAACAATAAAGTAAACAATCTATTTGTGCAAGATTGTAGTTGTCGTGGTGGAGATTTGAAATAAACACTTTGATTGTTGAAACAATCTAATACATCCTAACCATCACGTTTTACAAAAACATTATATAAAATTTCAAACTCGCATATCTCCGTTACTATAGAAGATACAGAAGTGATCTTGCACTCAATATCATCAGGTCGAAGCTCACTATTGGGCCATCAGGAAAAATTTAATCAATGTCTAACATTCATTCTTAGTTACCATGGAAACTCTCATAACAACAAAGTAAGCAATCAATTTGTGCATGATTGTAGTCGTCGTCGTGGAGATTTGAAATAACCACCTTGATTGTTGAAACAATATAATACATCCTAAGCCATCACGTTTTACAAAAACATGTTACAAAATTTCAAACTCGCATATCTCCGTTACTATGGAAGATGCAGAATTGATTTTAGACTCAATGTAATCAGGTCGAAGCTCTCAAGTGGCTCTTCAGAAAAAAATTAATCCATGTGTAATATTCATGCTTAGTTAAAATGGAAACTTTCATAACAATAAAGTAAACAATCAATTTGTACATGATTGTAGTTGTCGTCGTGGAAATGTGAAATAACCACTTTGATTGTTGAAACAATCTAATACATCCTAAGCCATCACGTTTTACAAAAACATGATATAAAATTTCAAACTCGCATATCTCCGTTACTGCAGAAGTTACAGAAGTGATTTTGCACACAATATCATCAGGTCGAAGCTCTCTATTTGGTCATCAAAAAATTTAATCCATGTTTAATATTCATGCTTAGTTACCATGGAAACTCTCATAACAATAAAGTAAACAATAAATTTGTGCATGATTGTAGTCGTCGTCGTGGAGATTTGAAATAAACACTTTGATTGTTGAAACAATTTAACACATCCTAAGGCATCACGTTTTACAAAAACATTATATAAAATTTCAAATTCGCATATCTCCGTTACTATAGAAGATACAGAAGCGATTTTGCACTCAATATCATCAGGTCGAAGCTCTCTATTGGGCCATCAAAAAAAACTTAATCCATGTTTAATATTCATGCTTAGTTACCATGGAAACTCTCATAACAATAAATTAAACAATCAATTTGTGCATGATTGTAGTCGTCGTCGTGGAGATTTGTAATAACCACTTTGATTGTTGAAACAATATAATACATCCTAAGCCATCACGTTTTACAAAAACATGATACAAAATTTCAAACTCGCTTATCTCCGTTACTATGGAAAATACAGAAGTGATTTTACACTCAATGTAAACAGGTCGGATCTCTGTAGTGGCTCTTCAGAAAAAATTTAATCGATGTGTAATATTCATGCTTAGTTACCATGGAAACTTTCATAACAATAAAGTAAACAATAAATTTGTGCATGATTGTAGTCGTCGTCGTGGAGATTTGAAATAACCACTTTGATTGTTGAAACAATGTAATACATCCTAGGGCATCACGTTTTACAAAAACCTTATATAAAATTTCAAACTCGCATATCTCCGTTACTATAGATGATACAGAAGTGATTTCGCACTCAATATCATCAGGTCGAAGCTCTCTATTGGGTCATCAAAAAAAACTTAATCCATGTTTAATATTCATGCTTAGTTACCATGGAAACTCTCATAACAGTAAAGTAAACAATCAATTTGTGCATGATAGTAGTCGTCGTCGTGGAAATGTGAAATAACAACTTTGATTGTTGAAACAATCTAATACATCCTAAGCCATCACGTTTTACAAAAACATGATATAAAATTTCAAACTCGCATATCTCCGTTACTACAGAAGATACAGAAGTGATTTTGCACACAATATCATCAGGTCGAAGCTCTCTATTGAGCCATCAAAAAAAACTTAATCCATGTTTAATTTTCAGGCTTAGTTACGATGGAAACTCTCATAACAATAAAGTAAACAATCAATTTGTGCATGATTGTAGTCGTCGTCGTGGAGATTTGAAATAACCACCTTGATTGTTGAAACAATATAATACATCCTAAGCCATCACGTTTTACAAAAACATGATACAACATTTCAAACTCGCATATCTCCGTTACTATGGAAGATGCAGAAGTGATTTTACACTCAATGTAATCAGGTCGAAGCTCTCAAGTGCCTCTTCAGAAAAAAATTAATCCTTGTGTAATATTCATGCTTAGTTAAAATGGAAACTTTCATAACAATAAAGTAAACAATCAATTTGTGCATGATTGAAGTCGTCGTCGAAGAGATTTGAAATAACAACTTTGATTGTTGAAACAATGTAATACATCCTAAGCCATCACGTATTACAAAAACATTCTATAAAATTTCAAACTCGTTTATCGCAGTTACTATGGAAGATACAGAAGTGATTTTGCACTCAATATCATAAGGTCAAAGCTCTCTATTGGCCATCAGGAAAAAATTAATCCATATGTAATATTCAGGCTTTGTTACAATAGAAACTCTCATAACAATAAAGTAAACAATCTATTTGTGCATGATTGTAGTCGACGTTGTGGAGATTAGAAATAACCACTTTGATTGTTGAAACAATTTAATACATTCTGAGCCTTCACGTTTTGCAGAAAACATTATATAAAATTTCAAACTCGCATATCTCCGTTACTTTGGAAGATACAGAAGTGATTTTACACTTAATGTAATCAGGTCGAAGCTCTCTAGTGGCTCTTTTAAAAAAAATAATCCATGGGTAATATTTAGGCTTTGTTACCATGGAAACTCTCAAAAAAATAAAATAAACAATCTATTTGTGCATGATTGTAGTCGTCGTAGTGGAGACTTGAAATAACCACTTTGATTGTTGAAACAATATAATACATCCTAAGCCATCACGTTTTACAAAAACATTATATAAAATTTCAAACTCGCATATCTCCGTTACTATAGAAGATACAGAAGTGATTTTGCCTTCAATATCATCAGGTCGAAGCTCTCTATTGGGTCAACAGGAAAAATTTAATCCACGTCTAACATTCATGCTTAGTTACCATGGAAACTCTCATAACATTAAAGTAAGCAATCAATTTGTGCATGATTTTAGTCGTCGTCGTGGAGATTTGAAATAACCACTTTGATTGTTGAAACAATATAATACATCCTAAGCCATCACGTTTTACAAAAACATGATACAAAATTTCAAACTCGCATGTCTCCGTTACTATGGAAGATGCAGAAGTGATTTTACACTCAATGTAATCAGGTCGAAGCTCTCTAGTTTTCTCTTCAGAATAAAATTAATCCTTCTGTATAATTCATGCTTAGTTAAAATGGAAACTTTCATAACAATAAAGTAAACAATTAATTTGTGCACGATTGTAGTCGTCGTCGTAGAGATTTGAAATAAACACCTTGATTGTTGAAACAATATAATACATCCTAAGCCATCACGTTTTACAAAAACATTATATAAAATTTCAAACTCGCATATCTCCGTTACTATAGAAGATACATACGTGATTTTACACTCAATATAATCAGGTCGAAGCTCTCTAGTGGCTCTTCAGAAAAAAATTAATCGATGTGTAATATTCATGCTTAGTTAAAATGGAAACTTTCATAACAATAAAGTAAACAATCAATTTGTGCATGTTTGAAGTCGTCGTCGTGGAGATTTGAAATAACCACTTTGATTGTTGAAACAATCTAATACATCCTAAGCCATCACGTTTTACAAAAACATTATATAAAATTTCAAACTCGCATATCTCCGTTACTATAGAAGATACAGACGTGATTTTACACTCAATATCATCAGGTCGAAGCTCTCTATTGATCCATCAGGAAAAATTTAATCAATGTCTAACATTCATGCTTTGTTACCATGGAAACTCTCATAACAACAAAGTAAGCAATCAATTTGTGCATGATTGTAGTCGTCGTCGTGGAGATTTGAAATAACAACTTTGATTGTTGAAACAATCTATTACATCCTAAGCCATCACGTTTTACAAAAACATTATATAAAATTTCAAACTCGCATATCTCCGTACCTATAGAAGATACAGAAGTGATTTTGCACTCAATATCATTAGGTCGAAGCTCTCTATTGGGTCAACAAAAAAAATTAAACCATGTTTAATATTCATGCTTAGTTACCTTGGAAAATCTCATAACAATAAAGTAAACAATCAATTTGTGCAAGATTGTAGTTGTCGTCGTGGAGATTTGAAATAAACACTTTGATTGTTGAAACAATCTAATACATCCTAACCATCACGTTTTACAAAAACATTATATAAAATTTCAAACTCGCATATCGCCGTTACTATAGAAGATACAGAAGTGATTTTGCACTCAATATCATCAGGTCGAAGCTCACTATTGGGCCATCAGGAAAAATTTAATCAATGTCTAACATTCATTCTTAGTTACCATGGAAACTCTCATAACAACAAAGTAAGCAATCAATTTGTGCATGATTGTAGTCGTCGTCGTGGAGATTTGAAATAACCACCTTGATTGTTGAAACAATATAATACATCTAAGCCATCACGTTTTACAAAAACATGTTACAAAATTTCAAACTCGCATATCTCCGTTACTATGGAAGATGCAGAAGTGATTTTACACTCAATGTAATCAGGTCGAAGCTCTCAAGTGGCTCTTCAGAAAAAAATTAATCCATGTGTAATATTCATGCTTAGTTAAAATGGAAACTTTCATAACAATAAAGTAAACAATCAATTTGTACATGATTGTAGTTGTCGTCGTGGAAATGTGAAATAACCACTTTGATTGTTGAAACAATCTAATACATCCTAAGCCATCACGTTTTACAAAAACATTGTATAAAATTTCAAACTCGCATATATCCGTTACTATAGAAGATACATACGTGATTTTACACTCAATATAATCAGGTCGAAGCTCTCTAGTGGCTCTTCAGAAAAAAATTAACCGATGTGTAATATTCATGCTTAGTTAAAATGGAAACTTTCATAACAATAAAGTAAACAATCAATTTGTGCATGTTTGAAGTCGTCGTCGTGGAGATTTGAAATAACCACTTTGATTGTTCAAACAATCTAATACATCCTAAGCCATCACGTTTTACAAAAACATTATATAAAATTTCAAACTCGCATATCTCCGTTACTATAGAAGATACAGACGTGATTTTACACTCAATATCATCAGGTCGAAACTCTCTATTGGGTCAACAAAAAAAATTAAACCATGTTTAATATTCATGCTTAGTTACCTTGGAAACTCTCATAACAATAAAGTAAACAATCAATTTGTGCAAGATTGTAGTTGTCGTGGTGGAGATTTGAAATAAACACTTTGATTGTTGAAACAATCTAATACATCCTAACCATCACGTATTACAAAAACATTATATAAAATTTCAAACTCGCATATCTCCGTTACTATAGAAGATACAGAAGTGATCTTGCACTCAATATCATCAGGTCGAAGCTCACTATTGGGCCATCAGGAAAAATTTAATCAATGTCTAACATTCATTCTTAGTTACCATGGAAACTCTCATAACAACAAAGTAAGCAATCAATTTGTGCATGATTGTAGTCGTCGTCGTGGAGATTTGAAATAACCACCTTGATTGTTGAAACAATATAATACATCCTAAGCCATCACGTTTTACAAAAATATGTTACAAAATTTCAAACTCGCATATCTCCGTTACTATGGAAGATGCAGAAGTGATTTTAGACTCAATGTAATCAGGTCGAAGCTCTCAAGTGGCTCTTCAGAAAAAAATTAATCCATGTGTAATATTCATGCTTAGTTAAAATGGAAACTTTCATAACAATAAAGTAAACAATCAATTTGTACATGATTGTAGTTGTCGTCGTGGAAATGTGAAATAACCACTTTGATTGTTGAAACAATCTAATACATCCTAAGCCATCACGTTTTACAAAAACATGATATAAAATTTCAAACTCGCATATCTCCGTTACTGCAGAAGTTACAGAAGTGATTTTGCACACAATATCATCAGGTCGAAGCTCTCTATTTGGTCATCAAAAAATTTAATCCATGTTTAATATTCATGCTTAGTTACCATGGAAACTCTCATAACAATAAAGTAAACAATCAATTTGTGCATGATTGTAGTCGTCGTCGTGGAGATTTGAAATAAACACTTTGATTGTTGAAACAATGTAACACATCCTAAGGCATCACGTTTTACAAAAACATTATATAAAATTTCAAACTCGCATATCTCCGTTACTATAGAAGATACAGAAGCGATTTTGCACTCAATATCATCAGGTCGAAGCTCTCTATTGGGCCATCAAAAAAAACTTAATCCATGTTTAATATTCATGCTTAGTTACCATGGAAACTCTCATAACAATAAATTAAACAATCAATTTGTGCATGATTGTAGTCGTCGTCGTGGAGATTTGTAATAACCACTTTGATTGTTGAAACAATATAATACATCCTAAGCCATCACGTTTTACAAAAACATGATACAAAATTTCAAACTCGCTTATCTCCGTTACTATGGAAAATACAGAAGTGATTTTTCACTCAATGTAAACAGGTCGGATCTCTGTAGTGGCTCTTCAGAAAAAATTTAATCGATGTGTAATATTCATGCTTAGTTACCATGGAAACTTTCATAACAATAAAGTAAACAATCAATTTGTGCATGATTGTAGTCGTCGTCGTGGAGATTTGAAATAACCACTTTGATTGTTGAAACAATGTAATACATCCTAGGGCATCACGTTTTACAAAAACCTTATATAAAATTTCAAACTCGCATATCTCCGTTACTATAGATGATACAGAAGTGATTTTGCACTCAATATCATCAGGTCGAAGCTCTCTATTGGGTCATCAAAAAAAACTTAATCCATGCTTAATATTCATGCTTAGTTACCATGGAAACTCTCATAACAGTAAAGTAAACAATCAATTTGTGCATGATAGTAGTCGTCGTCGTGGAAATGTGAAATAACAACTTTGATTGTTGAAACAATCTAATACATCCTAAGCCATCACGTTTTACAAAAACATGATATAAAATTTCAAACTCGCATATCTCCGTTACTACAGAAGATACAGAAGTGATTTTGCACACAATATCATCAGGTCGAAGCTCTCTATTGGGCCATCAAAAAAAACTTAATCCATGTTTAATATTCAGGCTTAGTTACGGTGGAAACTCTCATAACAATAAAGTAAACAATCAATTTGTGCATGATTGTAGTCGTCGTCGTGGAGATTTGAAATAACCACCTTGATTGTTGAAACAATATAATACATCCTAAGCCATCACGTTTTACAAAAACATGATACAACATTTCAAACTCGCATATCTCCGTTACTATGGAAGATGCAGAAGTGATTTTACACTCAATGTAATCAGGTCGAAGCTCTCAAGTGCCTCTTCAGAAAAAAATTAATCCTTGTGTAATATTCATGCTTAGTTAAAATGGAAACTTTCATAACAATAAAGTAAACAATCAATTTGTGCATGATTGAAGTCGTCGTCGAAGAGATTTGAAATAACAACTTTGATTGTTGGAGCAATGTAATACATCCTAAGCCATCACGTATTACAAAAACATTCTATAAAATTTCAAACTCGTTTATCGCAGTTACTATGGAAGATACAGAAGTGATTTTGCACTCAATATCATAAGGTCAAAGCTCTCTATTGGCCATCAGGAAAAAATTAATCCATATGTAATATTCAGGCTTTGTTACAATAGAAACTCTCATAACAATAAAGTAAACAATCTATTTGTGCATGATTGTAGTCGACGTTGTGGAGATTTGAAATAACCACTTTGATTGTTGAAACAATTTAATACATTCTGAGCCTTCACGTTTTGCAAAAAACATTATATAAAATTTCAAACTCGCATATCTCCGTTACTTTGGAAGATACAGAAGTGATTTTACACTTAATGTAATCAGGTCGAAGCTCTCTAGTGGCTCTTTTAAAAAAAAAATCCATGGGTAATATTAAGGCTTTGTTACCATGGAAACTCTCAAAAAAATAAAATAAACAATCTATTTGTGCATGATTGTAGTCGTCGTAGTGGAGACTTGAAATAACCACTTTGATTGTTGAAACAATATAATACATCCTAAGCCAACACGTTTTACAAAAACATTATATAAAATTTCAAACTCGCATATCTCCGTTACTATAGAAGATACAGAAGTGATTTTGCACTCAATAT
The DNA here is from genome assembly GCF_977018435.1 of Lepisma saccharinum. Taxonomy (NCBI): domain Eukaryota; kingdom Metazoa; phylum Arthropoda; class Insecta; order Zygentoma; family Lepismatidae; genus Lepisma; species Lepisma saccharinum. Next base: position 186,816 of record NW_028142896.1, read on the forward strand.
AATCAGGTCGAAGCTCTCTATTGGGTCAACAGGAAAAATTTAATCCACGTCTAACATTCATGCTTAGTTACCATGGAAACTCTCATAACATTAAAGTAAGCAATCAATTTGTGCGTGATTTTAGTCGTCGTCGTGGAGATTTGAAATAACCACTTTGATTGTTGAAACAATATAATACATCCTAAGCCATCACGTTTTACAAAAACATGATACAAAATTTCAAACTCGCATGTCTCCGTTACTATGGAAGATGCAGAAGTGATTTTACACTCAATGTAATCAGGTCGAAGCTCTCTAGTTTTCTCTTCAGAAAAAAATTAATCCTTCTGTATAATTCATGCTTAGTTAAAATGGAAACTTTCATAACAATAAAGTAAACAATCAATTTGTGCATGTTTGAAGTCGTCGTCGTGGAGATTTGAAATAACCACTTTGATTGTTCAAACAATCTAATACATCCTAAGCCATCACGTTTTTCAAAAACATTATATAAAATTTCAAACTCGCATATCTCCGTTACTATAGAAGATACAGACGTGATTTTACACTCAATATCATCAGGTCGAAGCTCTCTATTGGGTCAACAAAAAAAATTAAACCATGTTTAATATTCATGCTTAGTTACCTTGGAAACTCTCATAACAATAAAGTAAACAATCTATTTGTGCAAGATTGTAGTTGTCGTGGTGGAGATTTGAAATAAACACTTTGATTGTTGAAACAATCTAATACATCCTAACCATCACGTTTTACAAAAACATTATATAAAATTTCAAACTCGCATATCTCCGTTACTATAGAAGATACAGAAGTGATCTTGCACTCAATATCATCAGGTCGAAGCTCACTATTGGGCCATCAGGAAAAATTTAATCAATGTCTAACATTCATTCTTAGTTACCATGGAAACTCTCATAACAACAAAGTAAGCAATCAATTTGTGCATGATTGTAGTCGTCGTCGTGGAGATTTGAAATAACCACCTTGATTGTTGAAACAATATAATACATCCTAAGCCATATTGTTTTACAAAAACATGTTACAAAATTTCAAACTCGCATATCTCCGTTACTATGGAAGATGCAGAAGTGATTTTAGACTCAATGTAATCAGGTCGAAGCTCTCAAGTGGCTCTTCAGAAAAAAATTAATCCATGTGTAATATTCATGCTTAGTTAAAATGGAAACTTTCATAACAATAAAGTAAACAATCAATTTGTACATGATTGTAGTTGTCGTCGTGGAAATGTGAAATAACCACTTTGATTGTTGAAACAATCTAATACATCCTAAGCCATCACGTTTTACAAAAACATGATATAAAATTTCAAACTCGCATATCTCCGTTACTGCAGAAGTTACAGAAGTGATTTTGCACACAATATCATCAGGTCGAAGCTCTCTATTTGGTCATCAAAAAATTTAATCCATGTTTAATATTCATGCTTAGTTACCATGGAAACTCTCATAACAATAAAGTAAACAATCAATTTGTGCATGATTGTAGTCGTCGTCGTGGAGATTTGAAATAAACACTTTGATTGTTGAAACAATTTAACACATCCTAAGGCATCACGTTTTACAAAAACATTATATAAAATTTCAAATTCGCATATCTCCGTTACTATAGAAGATACAGAAGCGATTTTGCACTCAATATCATCAGGTCGAAGCTCTCTATTGGGCCATCAAAAAAAACTTAATCCATGTTTAATATTCATGCTTAGTTACCATGGAAACTCTCATAACAATAAATTAAACAATCAATTTGTGCATGATTGTAGTCGTCGTCGTGGAGATTTGTAATAACCACTTTGATTGTTGAAACAATATAATACATCCTAAGCCATCACGTTTTACAAAAACATGATACAAAATTTCAAACTCGCTTATCTCCGTTACTATGGAAAATACAGAAGTGATTTTACACTCAATGTAAACAGGTCGGATCTCTGTAGTGGCTCTTCAGAAAAAATTTAATCGATGTGTAATATTCATGCTTAGTTACCATGGAAACTTTCATAACAATAAAGTAAACAATCAATTTGTGCATGATTGTAGTCGTCGTCGTGGAGATTTGAAATAACCACTTTGATTGTTGAAACAATGTAATACATCCTAGGGCATCACGTTTTACAAAAACCTTATATAAAATTTCAAAGTCGCATATCTCCGTTACTATAGATGATACAGAAGTGATTTCGCACTCAATATCATCAGGTCGAAGCTCTCTATTGGGTCATCAAAAAAAACTTAATCCATGTTTAATATTCATGCTTAGTTACCATGGAAACTCTCATAACAGTAAAGTAAACAATCAATTTGTGCATGATAGTAGTCGTCGTCGTGGAAATGTGAAATAACAACATTGATTGTTGAAACAATCTAATACATCCTAAGCCATCACGTTTTACAAAAACATGATATAAAATTTCAAACTCGCATATCTCCGTTACTACAGAAGATACAGAAGTGATTTTGCACACAATATCATCAGGTCGAAGCTCTCTATTGAGCCATCAAAAAAAACTTAATCCATGTTTAATTTTCAGGCTTAGTTACGATGGAAACTCTCATAACAATAAAGTAAACAATCAATTTGTGCATGATTGTAGTCGTCGTCGTGGAGATTTGAAATAACCACCTTGATTGTTGAAACAATATAATACATCCTAAGCCATCACGTTTTACAAAAACATGATACAACATTTCAAACTCGCATATCTCCGTTACTATGGAAGATGCAGAAGTGATTTTACACTCAATGTAATCAGGTCGAAGCTCTCAAGTGCCTCTTCAGAAAAAAATTAATCCTTGTGTAATATTCATGCTTAGTTAAAATGGAAACTTTCATAACAATAAAGTAAACAATCAATTTGTGCATGATTGAAGTCGTCGTCGAAGAGATTTGAAATAACAACTTTGATTGTTGAAACAATGTAATACATCCTAAGCCATCACGTATTACAAAAACATTCTATAAAATTTCAAACTCGTTTATCGCAGTTACTATGGAAGATACAGAAGTGATTTTGCACTCAATATCATAAGGTCAAAGCTCTCTATTGGCCATCAGGAAAAAATTAATCCATATGTAATATTCAGGCTTTGTTACAATAGAAACTCTCATAACAATAAAGTAAACAATCTATTTGTGCATGATTGTAGTCGACGTTGTGGAGATTAGAAATAACCACTTTGATTGTTGAAACAATTTAATACATTCTGAGCCTTCACGTTTTGCAGAAAACATTATATAAAATTTCAAACTCGCATATCTCCGTTACTTTGGAAGATACAGAAGTGATTTTACACTTAATGTAATCAGGTCGAAGCTCTCTAGTGGCTCTTTTAAAAAAAATAATCCATGGGTAATATTAAGGCTTTGTTACCATGGAAACTCTCAAAAAAATAAAATAAACAATCTATTTGTGCATGATTGTAGTCGTCGTAGTGGAGACTTGAAATAACCACTTTGATTGTTGAAACAATATAATACATCCTAAGCCATCACGTTTTACAAAAACATTATATAAAATTTCAAACTCGCATATCTCCGTTACTATAGAAGATACAGAAGTGATTTTGCCTTCAATATCATCAGGTCGAAGCTCTCTATTGGGTCAACAGGAAAAATTTAATCCACGTCTAACATTCATGCTTAGTTACCATGGAAACTCTCATAACATTAAAGTAAGCAATCAATTTGTGCATGATTTTAGTCGTCGTCGTGGAGATTTGAAATAACCACTTTGATTGTTGAAACAATATAATACATCCTAAGCCATCACGTTTTACAAAAACATGATACAAAATTTCAAACTCGCATGTCTCCGTTACTATGGAAGATGCAGAAGTGATTTTACACTCAATGTAATCAGGTCGAAGCTCTCTAGTTTTCTCTTCAGAATAAAATTAATCCTTCTGTATAATTCATGCTTAGTTAAAATGGAAACTTTCATAACAATAAAGTAAACAATTAATTTGTGCACGATTGTAGTCGTCGTCGTAGAGATTTGAAATAAACACCTTGATTGTTGAAACAATATAATACATCCTAAGCCATCACGTTTTACAAAAACATTATATAAAATTTCAAACTCGCATATCTCCGTTACTATAGAAGATACATACGTGATTTTACACTCAATATAATCAGGTCGAAGCTCTCTAGTGGCTCTTCAGAAAAAAATTAATCGATGTGTAATATTCATGCTTAGTTAAAATGGAAACTTTCATAACAATAAAGTAAACAATCAATTTGTGCATGTTTGAAGTCGTCGTCGTGGAGATTTGAAATAACCACTTTGATTGTTGAAACAATCTAATACATCCTAAGCCATCACGTTTTACAAAAACATTATATAAAATTTCAAACTCGCATATCTCCGTTACTATAGAAGATACAGACGTGATTTTACACTCAATATCATCAGGTCGAAGCTCTCTATTGATCCATCAGGAAAAATTTAATCAATGTCTAACATTCATGCTTTGTTACCATGGAAACTCTCATAACAACAAAGTAAGCAATCAATTTGTGCATGATTGTAGTCGTCGTCGTGGAGATTTGAAATAACAACTTTGATTGTTGAAACAATCTATTACATCCTAAGCCATCACGTTTTACAAAAACATTATATAAAATTTCAAACTCGCATATCTCCGTACCTATAGAAGATACAGAAGTGATTTTGCACTCAATATCATTAGGTCGAAGCTCTCTATTGGGTCAACAAAAAAAATTAAACCATGTTTAATATTCATGCTTAGTTACCTTGGAAAATCTCATAACAATAAAGTAAACAATCAATTTGTGCAAGATTGTAGTTGTCGTCGTGGAGATTTGAAATAAACACTTTGATTGTTGAAACAATCTAATACATCCTAACCATCACGTTTTACAAAAACATTATATAAAATTTCAAACTCGCATATCGCCGTTACTATAGAAGATACAGAAGTGATTTTGCACTCAATATCATCAGGTCGAAGCTCACTATTGGGCCATCAGGAAAAATTTAATCAATGTCTAACATTCATTCTTAGTTACCATGGAAACTCTCATAACAACAAAGTAAGCAATCAATTTGTGCATGATTGTAGTCGTCGTCGTGGAGATTTGAAATAACCACCTTGATTGTTGAAACAATATAATACATCTAAGCCATCACGTTTTACAAAAACATGTTACAAAATTTCAAACTCGCATATCTCCGTTACTATGGAAGATGCAGAAGTGATTTTACACTCAATGTAATCAGGTCGAAGCTCTCAAGTGGCTCTTCAGAAAAAAATTAATCCATGTGTAATATTCATGCTTAGTTAAAATGGAAACTTTCATAACAATAAAGTAAACAATCAATTTGTACATGATTGTAGTTGTCGTCGTGGAAATGTGAAATAACCACTTTGATTGTTGAAACAATCTAATACATCCTAAGCCATCACGTTTTACAAAAACATTGTATAAAATTTCAAACTCGCATATATCCGTTACTATAGAAGATACATACGTGATTTTACACTCAATATAATCAGGTCGAAGCTCTCTAGTGGCTCTTCAGAAAAAAATTAACCGATGTGTAATATTCATGCTTAGTTAAAATGGAAACTTTCATAACAATAAAGTAAACAATCAATTTGTGCATGTTTGAAGTCGTCGTCGTGGAGATTTGAAATAACCACTTTGATTGTTCAAACAATCTAATACATCCTAAGCCATCACGTTTTACAAAAACATTATATAAAATTTCAAACTCGCATATCTCCGTTACTATAGAAGATACAGACGTGATTTTACACTCAATATCATCAGGTCGAAACTCTCTATTGGGTCAACAAAAAAAATTAAACCATGTTTAATATTCATGCTTAGTTACCTTGGAAACTCTCATAACAATAAAGTAAACAATCAATTTGTGCAAGATTGTAGTTGTCGTGGTGGAGATTTGAAATAAACACTTTGATTGTTGAAACAATCTAATACATCCTAACCATCACGTATTACAAAAACATTATATAAAATTTCAAACTCGCATATCTCCGTTACTATAGAAGATACAGAAGTGATCTTGCACTCAATATCATCAGGTCGAAGCTCACTATTGGGCCATCAGGAAAAATTTAATCAATGTCTAACATTCATTCTTAGTTACCATGGAAACTCTCATAACAACAAAGTAAGCAATCAATTTGTGCATGATTGTAGTCGTCGTCGTGGAGATTTGAAATAACCACCTTGATTGTTGAAACAATATAATACATCCTAAGCCATCACGTTTTACAAAAATATGTTACAAAATTTCAAACTCGCATATCTCCGTTACTATGGAAGATGCAGAAGTGATTTTAGACTCAATGTAATCAGGTCGAAGCTCTCAAGTGGCTCTTCAGAAAAAAATTAATCCATGTGTAATATTCATGCTTAGTTAAAATGGAAACTTTCATAACAATAAAGTAAACAATCAATTTGTACATGATTGTAGTTGTCGTCGTGGAAATGTGAAATAACCACTTTGATTGTTGAAACAATCTAATACATCCTAAGCCATCACGTTTTACAAAAACATGATATAAAATTTCAAACTCGCATATCTCCGTTACTGCAGAAGTTACAGAAGTGATTTTGCACACAATATCATCAGGTCGAAGCTCTCTATTTGGTCATCAAAAAATTTAATCCATGTTTAATATTCATGCTTAGTTACCATGGAAACTCTCATAACAATAAAGTAAACAATCAATTTGTGCATGATTGTAGTCGTCGTCGTGGAGATTTGAAATAAACACTTTGATTGTTGAAACAATGTAACACATCCTAAGGCATCACGTTTTACAAAAACATTATATAAAATTTCAAACTCGCATATCTCCGTTACTATAGAAGATACAGAAGCGATTTTGCACTCAATATCATCAGGTCGAAGCTCTCTATTGGGCCATCAAAAAAAACTTAATCCATGTTTAATATTCATGCTTAGTTACCATGGAAACTCTCATAACAATAAATTAAACAATCAATTTGTGCATGATTGTAGTCGTCGTCGTGGAGATTTGTAATAACCACTTTGATTGTTGAAACAATATAATACATCCTAAGCCATCACGTTTTACAAAAACATGATACAAAATTTCAAACTCGCTTATCTCCGTTACTATGGAAAATACAGAAGTGATTTTTCACTCAATGTAAACAGGTCGGATCTCTGTAGTGGCTCTTCAGAAAAAATTTAATCGATGTGTAATATTCATGCTTAGTTAAAATGGAAACTTTCATAACAATAAAGTAAACAATCAATTTGTGCATGATTGTAGTCGTCGTCGTGGAGATTTGAAATAACCACTTTGATTGTTGAAACAATGTAATACATCCTAGGGCATCACGTTTTACAAAAACCTTATATAAAATTTCAAACTCGCATATCTCCGTTACTATAGATGATACAGAAGTGATTTTGCACTCAATATCATCAGGTCGAAGCTCTCTATTGGGTCATCAAAAAAAACTTAATCCATGCTTAATATTCATGCTTAGTTACCATGGAAACTCTCATAACAGTAAAGTAAACAATCAATTTGTGCATGATAGTAGTCGTCGTCGTGGAAATGTGAAATAACAACTTTGATTGTTGAAACAATCTAATACATCCTAAGCCATCACGTTTTACAAAAACATGATATAAAATTTCAAACTCGCATATCTCCGTTACTACAGAAGATACAGAAGTGATTTTGCACACAATATCATCAGGTCGAAGCTCTCTATTGGGCCATCAAAAAAAACTTAATCCATGTTTAATATTCAGGCTTAGTTACGGTGGAAACTCTCATAACAATAAAGTAAACAATCAATTTGTGCATGATTGTAGTCGTCGTCGTGGAGATTTGAAATAACCACCTTGATTGTTGAAACAATATAATACATCCTAAGACATCACGTTTTACAAAAACATGATACAACATTTCAAACTCGCATATCTCCGTTACTATGGAAGATGCAGAAGTGATTTTACACTCAATGTAATCAGGTCGAAGCTCTCAAGTGCCTCTTCAGAAAAAAATTAATCCTTGTGTAATATTCATGCTTAGTTAAAATGGAAACTTTCATAACAATAAAGTAAACAATCAATTTGTGCATGATTGAAGTCGTCGTCGAAGAGATTTGAAATAACAACTTTGATTGTTGAAACAATGTAATACATCCTAAGCCATCACGTATTACAAAAACATTCTATAAAATTTCAAACTCGTTTATCGCAGTTACTATGGAAGATACAGAAGTGATTTTGCACTCAATATCATAAGGTCAAAGCTCTCTATTGGCCATCAGGAAAAAATTAATCCATATGTAATATTCAGGCTTTGTTACAATAGAAACTCTCATAACAATAAAGTAAACAATCTATTTGTGCATGATTGTAGTCGACGTTGTGGAGATTTGAAATAACCACTTTGATTGTTGAAACAATTTAATACATTCTGAGCCTTCACGTTTTGCAAAAAACATTATATAAAATTTCAAACTCGCATATCTCCGTTACTTTGGAAGATACAGAAGTGATTTTACACTTAATGTAATCAGGTCGAAGCTCTCTAGTGGCTCTTTTAAAAAAAAAAATCCATGGGTAATATTAAGGCTTTGTTACCATGGAAACTCTCAAAAAAATAAAATAAACAATCTATTTGTGCATGATTGTAGTCGTCGTAGTGGAGACTTGAAATAACCACTTTGATTGTTGAAACAATATAATACATCCTAAGCCATCACGTTTTACAAAAACATTATATAAAATTTCAAACTCGCATATCTCCGTTACTATAGAAGATACAGAAGTGATTTTGCCTTCAATATCATCAGGTCGAAGCTCTCTATTGGGTCAACAGGAAAAATTTAATCCACGTCTAACATTCATGCTTAGTTACCATGGAAACTCTCATAACATTAAAGTAAGCAATCAATTTGTGCATGATTTTAGTCGTCGTCGTGGAGATTTGAAATAACCACTTTGATTGTTGAAACAATATAATACATCCTAAGCCATCACGTTTTACAAAAACATGATACAAAATTTCAAACTCGCATGTCTCCGTTACTATGGAAGATGCAGAAGTGATTTTACACTCAATGTAATCAGGTCGAAGCTCTCTAGTTTTCTCTTCAGAATAAAATTAATCCTTCTGTATAATTCATGCTTAGTTAAAATGGAAACTTTCATAACAATAAAGTAAACAATTAATTTGTGCACGATTGTAGTCGTCGTCGTAGAGATTTGAAATAAACACCTTGATTGTTGAAACAATATAATACATCCTAAGCCATCACGTTTTACAAAAACATTATATAAAATTTCAAACTCGCATATCTCCGTTACTATAGAAGATACATACGTGATTTTACACTCAATATAATCAGGTCGAAGCTCTCTAGTGGCTCTTCAGAAAAAAATTAATCGATGTGTAATATTCATGCTTAGTTAAAATGGAAACTTTCATAACAATAAAGTAAACAATCAATTTGTGCATGTTTGAAGTCGTCGTCGTGGAGATTTGAAATAACCACTTTGATTGTTGAAACAATCTAATACATCCTAAGCCATCACGTTTTACAAAAACATTATATAAAATTTCAAACTCGCATATCTCCGTTACTATAGAAGATACAGACGTGATTTTACACTCAATATCATCAGGTCGAAGCTCTCTATTGATCCATCAGGAAAAATTTAATCAATGTCTAACATTCATGCTTTGTTACCATGGAAACTCTCATAACAACAAAGTAAGCAATCAATTTGTGCATGATTGTAGTCGTCGTCGTGGAGATTTGAAATAACAACTTTGATTGTTGAAACAATCTATTACATCCTAAGCCATCACGTTTTACAAAAACATTATATAAAATTTCAAACTCGCATATCTCCGTACCTATAGAAGATACAGAAGTGATTTTGCACTCAATATCATTAGGTCGAAGCTCTCTATTGGGTCAACAAAAAAAATTAAACCATGTTTAATATTCATGCTTAGTTACCTTGGAAACTCTCATAACAATAAAGTAAACAATCAATTTGTGCAAGATTGTAGTTGTCGTCGTGGAGATTTGAAATAAACACTTTGATTGTTGAAACAATCTAATACATCCTAACCATCACGTTTTACAAAAACATTATATAAAATTTCAAACTCGCATATCGCCGTTACTATAGAAGATGCAGAAGTGATTTTGCACTCAATATCATCAGGTCGAAGCTCACTATTGGGCCATCAGGAAAAATTTAAACCATGTCTAACATTCATTCTTAGTTACCATGGAAACTCTCATAACAACAAAGTAAGCAATCAATTTGTGCATGATTGTAGTGGTCGTCGTGGAGATTTGAAATAACCACCTTGATTGTTGAAACAATATAATACATCCTAAGCCATCACGTTTTACAAAAACATGTTACAAAATTTCAAACTCGCATATCTCCGTTACTATGGAAGATGCAGAAGTGATTTTACACTCAATGTAATCAGGTCGAAGCTCTCTATTTGGTCATCAAAAAATTTAATCCATGTTTAATATTCATGCTTAGTTACCATGGAAACTCTCATAACAATAAAGTAAACAATCAATTTGTACATGATTGTAGTCGTCGTCGTGGAGATTTGAAATAAACACTTTGATTGTTGAAACAATGTAACACATCCTAAGCCATCACGTTTTACAAAAACATGATATAAAATTTCAAACTCGCATATCTCCGTTACTATAGAAGATACAGAAGCGATTTTGCACTCAATATCATCAGGTCGAAGCTCTCTATTTGGTCATCAAAAAATTTAATCCATGTTTAATATTCATGCTTAGTTACCATGGAAACTCTCATAACAATAAAGTAAACAATCAATTTGTGCATGATTGTAGTCGTCGTCGTGGAGATTTGAAATAAACACTTTGATTGTTGAAACAATGTAACACATCCTAAGGCATCACGTTTTACAAAAACATTATATAAAATTTCAAACTCGCATATCTCCGTTACTATAGAAGATACAGAAGCGATTTTGCACTCAATATCATCAGGTCGAAGCTCTCTATTGGGCCATTAAAAAAAACTTTATCCATGTTTAATATTCATGCTTAGTTACCATGGAAACTCTCATAACAATAAAGTAAACAATCAATTTGTGCATGATTGTAGTCGTCGTCGTGGAGATTTGTAATAACCACTTTGATTGTTGAAACAATATAATACATCCTAAGCCATCACGTTTTACAAAAACATGATACAAAATTTCAAACTCGCTTATCTCCGTTACTATGGAAAATACAGAAGTGATTTTACACTCAATGTAAACAGGTCGGATCTCTGTAGTGGCTCTTCAGAAAAAATTTAATCGATGTGTAATATTCATGCTTAGTTACCATGGAAACTTTCATAACAATAAAGTAAACAATCAATTTGTGCATGATTGTAGTCGTCGTCGTGGAGATTTGAAATAACCACTTTGATTGTTGAAACAATGTAATACATCCTAGGGCATCACGTTTTACAAAAACCTTATATAAAATTTCAAACTCGCATATCTCCGTTACTATAGATGATACAGAAGTGATTTTGCACTCAATATCATCAGGTCGAAGCTCTCTATTGGGTCATCAAAAAAAACTTAATCCATGTTTAATATTCATGCTTAGTTACCATGGAAACTCTCATAACAGTAAAGTAAACAATCAATTTGTGCATGATAGTAGTCGTCGTCGTGGAAATGTGAAATAACAACTTTGATTGTTGAAACAATCTAATACATCCTAAGCCATCACGTTTTACAAAAACATGATATAAAATTTCAAACTCGCATATCTCCGTTACTACAGAAGATACAGAAGTGATTTTGCACACAATATCATCAGGTCGAAGCTCTCTATTGGGCCATCAAAAAAATCTTAATCCATGTTTAATATTCAGGCTTAGTTACGATGGAAACTCTCATAACAATAAAGTAAACAATCAATTTGTGCATGATTGTAGTCGTCGTCGTGGAGATTTGAAATAACCACCTTGATTGTTGAAACAATATAATACATCCTAAGCCATCACGTTTTACAAAAACATGATACAACATTTCAAACTCGCATATCTCCGTTACTATGGAAGATGCAGAAGTGATTTTACACTCAATGTAATCAGGTCGAATCTCTCAAGTGCCTCTTCAGAAAAAAATTAATCCTTGTGTAATATGCATGCTTAGTTAAAATGGAAACTTTCATAACAATAAAGTAAACAATCAATTTGTGCATGATTGAAGTCGTCGTCGAAGAGATTTGAAATAACAACTTTGATTGTTGAAACAATGTAATACATCCTAAGCCATCACGTATTACAAAAACATTCTATAAAATTTCAAACTCGTTTATCGCAGTTACTATGGAAGATACAGAAGTGATTTTGCACTCAATATCATAAGGTCAAAGCTCTCTATTGGCCATCAGGAAAAAATTAATCCATATGTAATATTCAGGCTTTGTTACAATAGAAACTCTCATAACAATAAAGTAAACAATCTATTTGTGCATGATTGTAGTCGACGTTGTGGAGATTTGAAATAACCACTTTGATTGTTGAAACAATTTAATACATTCTGAGCCTTCACGTTTTGCAAAAAACATTATATAAAATTTCAAACTCGCATATCTCCGTTACTATGGAAGATACAGAAGTGATTTTACACTTAATGTAATCAGGTCGAAGCTCTCTAGTGGCTCTTTTAAAAAAAATAATCCATGGGTAATATTAAGGCTTTGTTACCATGGAAACTCTCAAAAAAATAAAATAAACAATCTATTTGTGCATGATTGTAGTCGTCGTAGTGGAGACTTGAAATAACCACTTTGATTGTTGAAACAATATAATACATCCTAAGCCATCACGTTTTACAAAAACATTATATAAAATTTCAAACTCGCATATCTCCGTTACTATAGAAGATACAGAAGTGATTTTGCCTTCAATATCATCAGGTCGAAGCTCTCTATTGGGTCAACAGGAAAAATTTAATCCACGTCTAACATTCATGCTTAGTTACCATGGAAACTCTCATAACATTAATGTAAGCAATAAATTTGTGCATGATTTTAGTCGTCGTCGTGGAGATTTGAAATAACCACTTTGATTGTTGAAACAATATAATACATCCTAAGCCATCACGTTTTACAAAAACATGATACAAAATTTCAAACTCGCATGTCTCCGTTACTATGGAAGATGCAGAAGTGATTTTACACTCAATGTAATCAGGTCGAAGCTCTCTAGTTTTCTCTTCAGAATAAAATTAATCCTTCTGTATAATTCATGCTTAGTTAAAATGGAAACTTTCATAACAATAAAGTAAACAATTAATTTGTGCACGATTGTAGTCGTCGTCGTAGAGATTTGAAATAAACACCTTGATTGTTGAAACAATATAATACATCCTAAGCCATCACGTTTTACAAAAACATTATATAAAATTTCAAACTCGCATATCTCCGTTACTATAGAAGATACATACGTGATTTTACACTCAATATAATCAGGTCGAAGCTCTCTAGTGGCTCTTCAGAAAAAAATTAATCGATGTGTAATATTCATGCTTAGTTAAAATGGAAACTTTCATAACAATAAAGTAAGCAATCAATTTGTGCATGATTGTAGTCGTCGTCGTGGAGATTTGAAATAACAACTTTGATTGTTGAAACAATCTAATACATCCTAAGCCATCACGTTTTTCAAAAACATTATATAAAATTTCAAACTCGCATATCTCCGTTACTATAGAAGATACAGACGTGATTTTACACTCAATGTAATCAGGTCGAAGCTCTCTAGTTTTCTCTTCAGAAAAAAATTAATCCTTCTGTATAATTCATGCTTAGTTAAAATGGAAACTTTCATAACAATAAAGTAAACAATCAATTTGTGCATGTTTGAAGTCGTCGTCGTGGAGATTTGAAATAACCACTTTGATTGTTCAAACAATCTAATACATCCTAAGCCATCACGTTTTTCAAAAACATTATATAAAATTTCAAACTCGCATATCTCCGTTACTATAGAAGATACAGACGTGATTTTACACTCAATATCATCAGGTCGAAGCTCTCTATTGGGTCAACAAAAAAAATTAAACCATGTTTAATATTCATGCTTAGTTACCTTGGAAACTCTCATAACAATAAAGTAAACAATCTATTTGTGCAAGATTGTAGTTGTCGTGGTGGAGATTTGAAATAAACACTTTGATTGTTGAAACAATCTAATACATCCTAACCATCACGTTTTACAAAAACATTATATAAAATTTCAAACTCGCATATCTCCGTTACTATAGAAGATACAGAAGTGATCTTGCACTCAATATCATCAGGTCGAAGCTCACTATTGGGCCATCAGGAAAAATTTAATCAATGTCTAACATTCATTCTTAGTTACCATGGAAACTCTCATAACAACAAAGTAAGCAATCAATTTGTGCATGATTGTAGTCGTCGTCGTGGAGATTTGAAATAACCACCTTGATTGTTGAAACAATATAATACATCCTAAGCCATATTGTTTTACAAAAACATGTTACAAAATTTCAAACTCGCATATCTCCGTTACTATGGAAGATGCAGAAGTGATTTTAGACTCAATGTAATCAGGTCGAAGCTCTCAAGTGGCTCTTCAGAAAAAAATTAATCCATGTGTAATATTCATGCTTAGTTAAAATGGAAACTTTCATAACAATAAAGTAAACAATCAATTTGTACATGATTGTAGTTGTCGTCGTGGAAATGTGAAATAACCACTTTGATTGTTGAAACAATCTAATACATCCTAAGCCATCACGTTTTACAAAAACATGATATAAAATTTCAAACTCGCATATCTCCGTTACTGCAGAAGTTACAGAAGTGATTTTGCACACAATATCATCAGGTCGAAGCTCTCTATTTGGTCATCAAAAAATTTAATCCATGTTTAATATTCATGCTTAGTTACCATGGAAACTCTCATAACAATAAAGTAAACAATCAATTTGTGCATGATTGTAGTCGTCGTCGTGGAGATTTGAAATAAACACTTTGATTGTTGAAACAATTTAACACATCCTAAGGCATCACGTTTTACAAAAACATTATATAAAATTTCAAATTCGCATATCTCCGTTACTATAGAAGATACAGAAGCGATTTTGCACTCAATATCATCAGGTCGAAGCTCTCTATTGGGCCATCAAAAAAAACTTAATCCATGTTTAATATTCATGCTTAGTTACCATGGAAACTCTCATAACAATAAATTAAACAATCAATTTGTGCATGATTGTAGTCGTCGTCGTGGAGATTTGTAATAACCACTTTGATTGTTGAAACAATATAATACATCCTAAGCCATCACGTTTTACAAAAACATGATACAAAATTTCAAACTCGCTTATCTCCGTTACTATGGAAAATACAGAAGTGATTTTACACTCAATGTAAACAGGTCGGATCTCTGTAGTGGCTCTTCAGAAAAAATTTAATCGATGTGTAATATTCATGCTTAGTTACCATGGAAACTTTCATAACAATAAAGTAAACAATCAATTTGTGCATGATTGTAGTCGTCGTCGTGGAGATTTGAAATAACCACTTTGATTGTTGAAACAATGTAATACATCCTAGGGCATCACGTTTTACAAAAACCTTATATAAAATTTCAAAGTCGCATATCTCCGTTACTATAGATGATACAGAAGTGATTTCGCACTCAATATCATCAGGTCGAAGCTCTCTATTGGGTCATCAAAAAAAACTTAATCCATGTTTAATATTCATGCTTAGTTACCATGGAAACTCTCATAACAGTAAAGTAAACAATCAATTTGTGCATGATAGTAGTCGTCGTCGTGGAAATGTGAAATAACAACTTTGATTGTTGAAACAATCTAATACATCCTAAGCCATCACGTTTTACAAAAACATGATATAAAATTTCAAACTCGCATATCTCCGTTACTACAGAAGATACAGAAGTGATTTTGCACACAATATCATCAGGTCGAAGCTCTCTATTGAGCCATCAAAAAAAACTTAATCCATGTTTAATTTTCAGGCTTAGTTACGATGGAAACTCTCATAACAATAAAGTAAACAATCAATTTGTGCATGATTGTAGTCGTCGTCGTGGAGATTTGAAATAACCACCTTGATTGTTGAAACAATATAATACATCCTAAGCCATCACGTTTTACAAAAACATGATACAACATTTCAAACTCGCATATCTCCGTTACTATGGAAGATGCAGAAGTGATTTTACACTCAATGTAATCAGGTCGAAGCTCTCAAGTGCCTCTTCAGAAAAAAATTAATCCTTGTGTAATATTCATGCTTAGTTAAAATGGAAACTTTCATAACAATAAAGTAAACAATCAATTTGTGCATGATTGAAGTCGTCGTCGAAGAGATTTGAAATAACAACTTTGATTGTTGAAACAATGTAATACATCCTAAGCCATCACGTATTACAAAAACATTCTATAAAATTTCAAACTCGTTTATCGCAGTTACTATGGAAGATACAGAAGTGATTTTGCACTCAATATCATAAGGTCAAAGCTCTCTATTGGCCATCAGGAAAAAATTAATCCATATGTAATATTCAGGCTTTGTTACAATAGAAACTCTCATAACAATAAAGTAAACAATCTATTTGTGCATGATTGTAGTCGACGTTGTGGAGATTAGAAATAACCACTTTGATTGTTGAAACAATTTAATACATTCTGAGCCTTCACGTTTTGCAGAAAACATTATATAAAATTTCAAACTCGCATATCTCCGTTACTTTGGAAGATACAGAAGTGATTTTACACTTAATGTAATCAGGTCGAAGCTCTCTAGTGGCTCTTTTAAAAAAAATAATCCATGGGTAATATTAAGGCTTTGTTACCATGGAAACTCTCAAAAAAATAAAATAAACAATCTATTTGTGCATGATTGTAGTCGTCGTAGTGGAGACTTGAAATAACCACTTTGATTGTTGAAACAATATAATACATCCTAAGCCATCACGTTTTACAAAAACATTATATAAAATTTCAAACTCGCATATCTCCGTTACTATAGAAGATACAGAAGTGATTTTGCCTTCAATATCATCAGGTCGAAGCTCTCTATAGGGTCAACAGGAAAAATTTAATCCACGTCTAACATTCATGCTTAGTTACCATGGAAACTCTCATAACATTAAAGTAAGCAATCAATTTGTGCATGATTTTAGTCGTCGTCGTGGAGATTTGAAATAACCACTTTGATTGTTGAAACAATATAATACATCCTAAGCCATCACGTTTTACAAAAACATGATACAAAATTTCAAACTCGCATGTCTCCGTTACTATGGAAGATGCAGAAGTGATTTTACACTCAATGTAATCAGGTCGAAGCTCTCTAGTTTTCTCTTCAGAATAAAATTAATCCTTCTGTATAATTCATGCTTAGTTAAAATGGAAACTTTCATAACAATAAAGTAAACAATTAATTTGTGCACGATTGTAGTCGTCGTCGTAGAGATTTGAAATAAACACCTTGATTGTTGAAACAATATAATACATCCTAAGCCATCACGTTTTACAAAAACATTATATAAAATTTCAAACTCGCATATCTCCGTTACTATAGAAGATACATACGTGATTTTACACTCAATATAATCAGGTCGAAGCTCTCTAGTGGCTCTTCAGAAAAAAATTAATCGATGTGTAATATTCATGCTTAGTTAAAATGGAAACTTTCATAACAATAAAGTAAACAATCAATTTGTGCATGTTTGAAGTCGTCGTCGTGGAGATTTGAAATAACCACTTTGATTGTTGAAACAATCTAATACATCCTAAGCCATCACGTTTTACAAAAACATTATATAAAATTTCAAACTCGCATATCTCCGTTACTATAGAAGATACAGACGTGATTTTACACTCAATATCATCAGGTCGAAGCTCTCTATTGATCCATCAGGAAAAATTTAATCAATGTCTAACATTCATGCTTTGTTACCATGGAAACTCTCATAACAACAAAGTAAGCAATCAATTTGTGCATGATTGTAGTCGTCGTCGTGGAGATTTGAAATAACAACTTTGATTGTTGAAACAATCTATTACATCCTAAGCCATCACGTTTTACAAAAACATTATATAAAATTTCAAACTCGCATATCTCCGTACCTATAGAAGATACAGAAGTGATTTTGCACTCAATATCATTAGGTCGAAGCTCTCTATTGGGTCAACAAAAAAAATTAAACCATGTTTAATATTCATGCTTAGTTACCTTGGAAAATCTCATAACAATAAAGTAAACAATCAATTTGTGCAAGATTGTAGTTGTCGTCGTGGAGATTTGAAATAAACACTTTGATTGTTGAAACAATCTAATACATCCTAACCATCACGTTTTACAAAAACATTATATAAAATTTCAAACTCGCATATCGCCGTTACTATAGAAGATACAGAAGTGATTTTGCACTCAATATCATCAGGTCGAAGCTCACTATTGGGCCATCAGGAAAAATTTAATCAATGTCTAACATTCATTCTTAGTTACCATGGAAACTCTCATAACAACAAAGTAAGCAATCAATTTGTGCATGATTGTAGTCGTCGTCGTGGAGATTTGAAATAACCACCTTGATTGTTGAAACAATATAATACATCTAAGCCATCACGTTTTACAAAAACATGTTACAAAATTTCAAACTCGCATATCTCCGTTACTATGGAAGATGCAGAAGTGATTTTACACTCAATGTAATCAGGTCGAAGCTCTCAAGTGGCTCTTCAGAAAAAAATTAATCCATGTGTAATATTCATGCTTAGTTAAAATGGAAACTTTCATAACAATAAAGTAAACAATCAATTTGTACATGATTGTAGTTGTCGTCGTGGAAATGTGAAATAACCACTTTGATTGTTGAAACAATCTAATACATCCTAAGCCATCACGTTTTACAAAAACATTGTATAAAATTTCAAACTCGCATATATCCGTTACTATAGAAGATACATACGTGATTTTACACTCAATATAATCAGGTCGAAGCTCTCTAGTGGCTCTTCAGAAAAAAATTAACCGATGTGTAATATTCATGCTTAGTTAAAATGGAAACTTTCATAACAATAAAGTAAACAATCAATTTGTGCATGTTTGAAGTCGTCGTCGTGGAGATTTGAAATAACCACTTTGATTGTTCAAACAATCTAATACATCCTAAGCCATCACGTTTTACAAAAACATTATATAAAATTTCAAACTCGCATATCTCCGTTACTATAGAAGATACAGACGTGATTTTACACTCAATATCATCAGGTCGAAACTCTCTATTGGGTCAACAAAAAAAATTAAACCATGTTTAATATTCATGCTTTGTTACCTTGGAAACTCTCATAACAATAAAGTAAACAATCAATTTGTGCAAGATTGTAGTTGTCGTGGTGGAGATTTGAAATAAACACTTTGATTGTTGAAACAATCTAATACATCCTAACCATCACGTATTACAAAAACATTATATAAAATTTCAAACTCGCATATCTCCGTTACTATAGAAGATACAGAAGTGATCTTGCACTCAATATCATCAGGTCGAAGCTCACTATTGGGCCATCAGGAAAAATTTAATCAATGTCTAACATTCATTCTTAGTTACCATGGAAACTCTCATAACAACAAAGTAAGCAATCAATTTGTGCATGATTGTAGTCGTCGTCGTGGAGATTTGAAATAACCACCTTGATTGTTGAAACAATATAATACATCCTAAGCCATCACGTTTTACAAAAATATGTTACAAAATTTCAAACTCGCATATCTCCGTTACTATGGAAGATGCAGAAGTGATTTTAGACTCAATGTAATCAGGTCGAAGCTCTCAAGTGGCTCTTCAGAAAAAAATTAATCCATGTGTAATATTCATGCTTAGTTAAAATGGAAACTTTCATAACAATAAAGTAAACAATCAATTTGTACATGATTGTAGTTGTCGTCGTGGAAATGTGAAATAACCACTTTGATTGTTGAAACAATCTAATACATCCTAAGCCATCACGTTTTACAAAAACATGATATAAAATTTCAAACTCGCATATCTCCGTTACTGCAGAAGTTACAGAAGTGATTTTGCACACAATATCATCAGGTCGAAGCTCTCTATTTGGTCATCAAAAAATTTAATCCATGTTTAATATTCATGCTTAGTTACCATGGAAACTCTCATAACAATAAAGTAAACAATCAATTTGTGCATGATTGTAGTCGTCGTCGTGGAGATTTGAAATAAACACTTTGATTGTTGAAACAATGTAACACATCCTAAGGCATCACGTTTTACAAAAACATTATATAAAATTTCAAACTCGCATATCTCCGTTACTATAGAAGATACAGAAGCGATTTTGCACTCAATATCATCAGGTCGAAGCTCTCTATTGGGCCATCAAAAAAAACTTAATCCATGTTTAATATTCATGCTTAGTTACCATGGAAACTCTCATAACAATAAATTAAACAATCAATTTGTGCATGATTGTAGTCGTCGTCGTGGAGATTTGTAATAACCACTTTGATTGTTGAAACAATATAATACATCCTAAGCCATCACGTTTTACAAAAACATGATACAAAATTTCAAACTCGCTTATCTCCGTTACTATGGAAAATACAGAAGTGATTTTTCACTCAATGTAAACAGGTCGGATCTCTGTAGTGGCTCTTCAGAAAAAATTTAATCGATGTGTAATATTCATGCTTAGTTAAAATGGAAACTTTCATAACAATAAAGTAAACAATCAATTTGTGCATGATTGTAGTCGTCGTCGTGGAGATTTGAAATAACCACTTTGATTGTTGAAACAATGTAATACATCCTAGGGCATCACGTTTTACAAAAACCTTATATAAAATTTCAAACTCGCATATCTCCGTTACTATAGATGATACAGAAGTGATTTTGCACTCAATATCATCAGGTCGAAGCTCTCTATTGGGTCATCAAAAAAAACTTAATCCATGCTTAATATTCATGCTTAGTTACCATGGAAACTCTCATAACAGTAAAGTAAACAATCAATTTGTGCATGATAGTAGTCGTCGTCGTGGAAATGTGAAATAACAACTTTGATTGTTGAAACAATCTAATACATCCTAAGCCATCACGTTTTACAAAAACATGATATAAAATTTCAAACTCGCATATCTCCGTTACTACAGAAGATACAGAAGTGATTTTGCACACAATATCATCAGGTCGAAGCTCTCTATTGGGCCATCAAAAAAAACTTAATCCATGTTTAATATTCAGGCTTAGTTACGGTGGAAACTCTCATAACAATAAAGTAAACAATCAATTTGTGCATGATTGTAGTCGTCGTCGTGGAGATTTGAAATAACCACCTTGATTGTTGAAACAATATAATACATCCTAAGACATCACGTTTTACAAAAACATGATACAACATTTCAAACTCGCATATCTCCGTTACTATGGAAGATGCAGAAGTGATTTTACACTCAATGTAATCAGGTCGAAGCTCTCAAGTGCCTCTTCAGAAAAAAATTAATCCTTGTGTAATATTCATGCTTAGTTAAAATGGAAACTTTCATAACAATAAAGTAAACAATCAATTTGTGCATGATTGAAGTCGTCGTCGAAGAGATTTGAAATAACAACTTTGATTGTTGAAACAATGTAATACATCCTAAGCCATCACGTATTACAAAAACATTCTATAAAATTTCAAACTCGTTTATCGCAGTTACTATGGAAGATACAGAAGTGATTTTGCACTCAATATCATAAGGTCAAAGCTCTCTATTGGCCATCAGGAAAAAATTAATCCATATGTAATATTCAGGCTTTGTTACAATAGAAACTCTCATAACAATAAAGTAAACAATCTATTTGTGCATGATTGTAGTCGACGTTGTGGAGA
Organism: Lepisma saccharinum; assembly: GCF_977018435.1. Classification (NCBI taxonomy): domain Eukaryota; kingdom Metazoa; phylum Arthropoda; class Insecta; order Zygentoma; family Lepismatidae; genus Lepisma; species Lepisma saccharinum. The sequence goes on from NW_028142896.1 coordinate 208,811, forward strand.
TTTGAAATAACCACTTTGATTGTTGAAACAATTTAATACATTCTGAGCCTTCACGTTTTGCAAAAAACATTATATAAAATTTCAAACTCGCATATCTCCGTTACTTTGGAAGATACAGAAGTGATTTTACACTTAATGTAATCAGGTCGAAGCTCTCTAGTGGCTCTTTTAAAAAAAAAAATCCATGGGTAATATTAAGGCTTTGTTACCATGGAAACTCTCAAAAAAATAAAATAAACAATCTATTTGTGCATGATTGTAGTCGTCGTAGTGGAGACTTGAAATAACCACTTTGATTGTTGAAACAATATAATACATCCTAAGCCATCACGTTTTACAAAAACATTATATAAAATTTCAAACTCGCATATCTCCGTTACTATAGAAGATACAGAAGTGATTTTGCCTTCAATATCATCAGGTCGAAGCTCTCTATTGGGTCAACAGGAAAAATTTAATCCACGTCTAACATTCATGCTTAGTTACCATGGAAACTCTCATAACATTAAAGTAAGCAATCAATTTGTGCATGATTTTAGTCGTCGTCGTGGAGATTTGAAATAACCACTTTGATTGTTGAAACAATATAATACATCCTAAGCCATCACGTTTTACAAAAACATGATACAAAATTTCAAACTCGCATGTCTCCGTTACTATGGAAGATGCAGAAGTGATTTTACACTCAATGTAATCAGGTCGAAGCTCTCTAGTTTTCTCTTCAGAATAAAATTAATCCTTCTGTATAATTCATGCTTAGTTAAAATGGAAACTTTCATAACAATAAAGTAAACAATTAATTTGTGCACGATTGTAGTCGTCGTCGTAGAGATTTGAAATAAACACCTTGATTGTTGAAACAATATAATACATCCTAAGCCATCACGTTTTACAAAAACATTATATAAAATTTCAAACTCGCATATCTCCGTTACTATAGAAGATACATACGTGATTTTACACTCAATATAATCAGGTCGAAGCTCTCTAGTGGCTCTTCAGAAAAAAATTAATCGATGTGTAATATTCATGCTTAGTTAAAATGGAAACTTTCATAACAATAAAGTAAACAATCAATTTGTGCATGTTTGAAGTCGTCGTCGTGGAGATTTGAAATAACCACTTTGATTGTTGAAACAATCTAATACATCCTAAGCCATCACGTTTTACAAAAACATTATATAAAATTTCAAACTCGCATATCTCCGTTACTATAGAAGATACAGACGTGATTTTACACTCAATATCATCAGGTCGAAGCTCTCTATTGATCCATCAGGAAAAATTTAATCAATGTCTAACATTCATGCTTTGTTACCATGGAAACTCTCATAACAACAAAGTAAGCAATCAATTTGTGCATGATTGTAGTCGTCGTCGTGGAGATTTGAAATAACAACTTTGATTGTTGAAACAATCTATTACATCCTAAGCCATCACGTTTTACAAAAACATTATATAAAATTTCAAACTCGCATATCTCCGTACCTATAGAAGATACAGAAGTGATTTTGCACTCAATATCATTAGGTCGAAGCTCTCTATTGGGTCAACAAAAAAAATTAAACCATGTTTAATATTCATGCTTAGTTACCTTGGAAACTCTCATAACAATAAAGTAAACAATCAATTTGTGCAAGATTGTAGTTGTCGTCGTGGAGATTTGAAATAAACACTTTGATTGTTGAAACAATCTAATACATCCTAACCATCACGTTTTACAAAAACATTATATAAAATTTCAAACTCGCATATCGCCGTTACTATAGAAGATGCAGAAGTGATTTTGCACTCAATATCATCAGGTCGAAGCTCACTATTGGGCCATCAGGAAAAATTTAAACCATGTCTAACATTCATTCTTAGTTACCATGGAAACTCTCATAACAACAAAGTAAGCAATCAATTTGTGCATAATTGTAGTCGTCGTCGTGGAGATTTGAAATAACCACCTTGATTGTTGAAACAATATAATACATCCTAAGCCATCACGTTTTACAAAAACATGTTACAAAATTTCAAACTCGCATATCTCCGTTACTATGGAAGATGCAGAAGTGATTTTACACTCAATGTAATCAGGTCGAAGCTCTCTATTTGGTCATCAAAAAATTTAATCCATGTTTAATATTCATGCTTAGTTACCATGGAAACTCTCATAACAATAAAGTAAACAATCAATTTGTACATGATTGTAGTCGTCGTCGTGGAGATTTGAAATAAACACTTTGATTGTTGAAACAATGTAACACATCCTAAGCCATCACGTTTTACAAAAACATGATATAAAATTTCAAACTCGCATATCTCCGTTACTATAGAAGATACAGAAGCGATTTTGCACTCAATATCATCAGGTCGAAGCTCTCTATTTGGTCATCAAAAAATTTAATCCATGTTTAATATTCATGCTTAGTTACCATGGAAACTCTCATAACAATAAAGTAAACAATCAATTTGTGCATGATTGTAGTCGTCGTCGTGGAGATTTGAAATAAACACTTTGATTGTTGAAACAATGTAACACATCCTAAGGCATCACGTTTTACAAAAACATTATATAAAATTTCAAACTCGCATATCTCCGTTACTATAGAAGATACAGAAGCGATTTTGCACTCAATATCATCAGGTCGAAGCTCTCTATTGGGCCATTAAAAAAAACTTTATCCATGTTTAATATTCATGCTTAGTTACCATGGAAACTCTCATAACAATAAAGTAAACAATCAATTTGTGCATGATTGTAGTCGTCGTCGTGGAGATTTGTAATAACCACTTTGATTGTTGAAACAATATAATACATCCTAAGCCATCACGTTTTACAAAAACATGATACAAAATTTCAAACTCGCTTATCTCCGTTACTATGGAAAATACAGAAGTGATTTTACACTCAATGTAAACAGGTCGGATCTCTGTAGTGGCTCTTCAGAAAAAATTTAATCGATGTGTAATATTCATGCTTAGTTACCATGGAAACTTTCATAACAATAAAGTAAACAATCAATTTGTGCATGATTGTAGTCGTCGTCGTGGAGATTTGAAATAACCACTTTGATTGTTGAAACAATGTAATACATCCTAGGGCATCACGTTTTACAAAAACCTTATATAAAATTTCAAACTCGCATATCTCCGTTACTATAGATGATACAGAAGTGATTTTGCACTCAATATCATCAGGTCGAAGCTCTCTATTGGGTCATCAAAAAAAACTTAATCCATGTTTAATATTCATGCTTAGTTACCATGGAAACTCTCATAACAGTAAAGTAAACAATCAATTTGTGCATGATAGTAGTCGTCGTCGTGGAAATGTGAAATAACAACTTTGATTGTTGAAACAATCTAATACATCCTAAGCCATCACGTTTTACAAAAACATGATATAAAATTTCAAACTCGCATATCTCCGTTACTACAGAAGATACAGAAGTGATTTTGCACACAATATCATCAGGTCGAAGCTCTCTATTGGGCCATCAAAAAAATCTTAATCCATGTTTAATATTCAGGCTTAGTTACGATGGAAACTCTCATAACAATAAAGTAAACAATCAATTTGTGCATGATTGTAGTCGTCGTCGTGGAGATTTGAAATAACCACCTTGATTGTTGAAACAATATAATACATCCTAAGCCATCACGTTTTACAAAAACATGATACAACATTTCAAACTCGCATATCTCCGTTACTATGGAAGATGCAGAAGTGATTTTACACTCAATGTAATCAGGTCGAATCTCTCAAGTGCCTCTTCAGAAAAAAATTAATCCTTGTGTAATATGCATGCTTAGTTAAAATGGAAACTTTCATAACAATAAAGTAAACAATCAATTTGTGCATGATTGAAGTCGTCGTCGAAGAGATTTGAAATAACAACTTTGATTGTTGAAACAATGTAATACATCCTAAGCCATCACGTATTACAAAAACATTCTATAAAATTTCAAACTCGTTTATCGCAGTTACTATGGAAGATACAGAAGTGATTTTGCACTCAATATCATAAGGTCAAAGCTCTCTATTGGCCATCAGGAAAAAATTAATCCATATGTAATATTCAGGCTTTGTTACAATAGAAACTCTCATAACAATAAAGTAAACAATCTATTTGTGCATGATTGTAGTCGACGTTGTGGAGATTTGAAATAACCACTTTGATTGTTGAAACAATTTAATACATTCTGAGCCTTCACGTTTTGCAAAAAACATTATATAAAATTTCAAACTCGCATATCTCCGTTACTATGGAAGATACAGAAGTGATTTTACACTTAATGTAATCAGGTCGAAGCTCTCTAGTGGCTCTTTTAAAAAAAATAATCCATGGGTAATATTAAGGCTTTGTTACCATGGAAACTCTCAAAAAAATAAAATAAACAATCTATTTGTGCATGATTGTAGTCGTCGTAGTGGAGACTTGAAATAACCACTTTGATTGTTGAAACAATATAATACATCCTAAGCCATCACGTTTTACAAAAACATTATATAAAATTTCAAACTCGCATATCTCCGTTACTATAGAAGATACAGAAGTGATTTTGCCTTCAATATCATCAGGTCGAAGCTCTCTATTGGGTCAACAGGAAAAATTTAATCCACGTCTAACATTCATGCTTAGTTACCATGGAAACTCTCATAACATTAATGTAAGCAATAAATTTGTGCATGATTTTAGTCGTCGTCGTGGAGATTTGAAATAACCACTTTGATTGTTGAAACAATATAATACATCCTAAGCCATCACGTTTTACAAAAACATGATACAAAATTTCAAACTCGCATGTCTCCGTTACTATGGAAGATGCAGAAGTGATTTTACACTCAATGTAATCAGGTCGAAGCTCTCTAGTTTTCTCTTCAGAATAAAATTAATCCTTCTGTATAATTCATGCTTAGTTAAAATGGAAACTTTCATAACAATAAAGTAAACAATTAATTTGTGCACGATTGTAGTCGTCGTCGTAGAGATTTGAAATAAACACCTTGATTGTTGAAACAATATAATACATCCTAAGCCATCACGTTTTACAAAAACATTATATAAAATTTCAAACTCGCATATCTCCGTTACTATAGAAGATACATACGTGATTTTACACTCAATATAATCAGGTCGAAGCTCTCTAGTGGCTCTTCAGAAAAAAATTAATCGATGTGTAATATTCATGCTTAGTTAAAATGGAAACTTTCATAACAATAAAGTAAGCAATCAATTTGTGCATGATTGTAGTCGTCGTCGTGGAGATTTGAAATAACAACTTTGATTGTTGAAACAATCTATTACATCCTAAGCCATCACGTTTTACAAAAACATTATATAAAATTTCAATCTCGCATATCTCCGTTACTATAGAAGATACAGAAGTGATTTTGCACTCAATATCATTAGGTCGAAGCTCTCTATTGGGTCAACAAAAAAAATTAAACCATGTTTAATATTCATGCTTAGTTACCTTGGAAACTCTCATAACAATAAAGTAAACAATCAATTTGTGCAAGATTGTAGTTGTCGTCGTGGAGATTTGAAATAAACACTTTGATTGTTGAAACAATCTAATACATCCTAACCATCACGTTTTACAAAAACATTATATAAAATTTCAAACTCGCATATCGCCGTTACTATAGAAGATACAGAAGTGATTTTGCACTCAATATCATCAGGTCGAAGCTCACTATTGGGCCATCAGGAAAAATTTAATCAATGTCTAACATTCATTCTTAGTTACCATGGAAACTCTCATAACAACAAAGTAAGCAATCAATTTGTGCATGATTGTAGTCGTCGTCGTGGAGATTTGAAATAACCACCTTGATTGTTGAAACAATATAATACATCCTAAGCCATCACGTTTTACAAAAACATGTTACAAAATTTCAAACTCGCATATCTCCGTTACTATGGAAGATGCAGAAGTGATTTTACACTCAATGTAATCAGGTCGAAGCTCTCAAGTGGCTCTTCAGAAAAAAATTAATCCATGTGTAATATTCATGCTTAGTTAAAATGGAAACTTTCATAACAATAAAGTAAACAATCAATTTGTACATGATTGTAGTTGTCGTCGTGGAAATGTGAAATAACCACTTTGATTGTTGAAACAATCTAATACATCCTAAGCCATCACGTTTTACAAAAACATGATATAAAATTTCAAACTCGCATATCTCCGTTACTGCAGAAGTTACAGAAGTGATTTTGCACACAATATCATCAGGTCGAAGCTCTCTATTTGGTCATCAAAAAATTTAATCCATGTTTAATATTCATGCTTAGTTACCATGGAAACTCTCATAACAATAAAGTAAACAATCAATTTGTGCATGATTGTAGTCGTCGTCGTGGAGATTTGAAATAAACACTTTGATTGTTGAAACAATGTAACACATCCTAAGGCATCACGTTTTACAAAAACATTATATAAAATTTCAAACTCGCATATCTCCGTTACTATAGAAGATACAGAAGCGATTTTGCACTCAATATCATCAGGTCGAAGCTCTCTATTTTGCCATTAAAAAAAACTTAATCCATGTTTAATATTCATGCTTAGTTACCATGGAAACTCTCATAACAATAAAGTAAACAATCAATTTGTGCATGATTGTAGTCGTCGTCGTGGAGATTTGTAATAACCACTTTGATTGTTGAAACAATATAATACATCCTAAGCCATCACGTTTTACAAAAACATGATACAAAATTTCAAACTCGCTTATCTCCGTTACTATGGAAAATACAGAAGTGATTTTACACTCAATGTAAACAGGTCGGATCTCTGTAGTGGCTCTTCAGAAAAAATTTAATCGATGTGTAATATTCATGCTTAGTTACCATGGAAACTTTCATAACAATAAAGTAAACAATCAATTTGTGCATGATTGTAGTCGTCGTCGTGGAGATTTGAAATAACCACTTTGATTGTTGAAACAATGTAATACATCCTAAGCCATCACGTATTACAAAAACATTCTATAAAATTTCAAACTCGTTTATCGCAGTTACTATGGAAGATACAGAAGTGATTTTGCACTCAATATCATAAGGTCAAAGCTCTCTATTGGCCATCAGGAAAAAATTAATCCATATGTAATATTCAGGCTTTGTTACAATAGAAACTCTCATAACAATAAAGTAAACAATCTATTTGTGCATGATTGTAGTCGACGTTGTGGAGATTTGAAATAACCACTTTGATTGTTGAAACAATTTAATACATTCTGAGCCTTCACGTTTTACAAAAAACATTATATAAAATTTCAAACTCGCATATCTCCGTTACTATGGAAGATACAGAAGTGATTTTACACTTAATGTAATCAGGTCGAAGCTCTCTAGTGGCTCTTTTAAAAAAAATAATCCATGGGTAATATTATGGCTTTGTTACCATGGAAACTCTCAAAAAAATAAAATAAACAATCTATTTGTTCATGATTGTAGTCGTCGTAGTGGAGACTTGAAATAACCACTTTGATTGTTGAAAAAATATAATACATCCTAAGCCATCACGTTTTACAAAAACATTATATAAAATTTCAAACTCGCATATCTCCGTTACTATAGAAGATACAGAAGTGATTTTGCCTTCAATATCATCAGGTCGAAGCTCTCTATTGGGTCAACAGGAAAAATTTAATCCACGTCTAACATTCATGCTTAGTTACCATGGAAACTCTCATAACATTAAAGTAAGCAATCAATTTGTGCATGATTTTAGTCGTCGTCGTGGAGATTTGAAATAACCACTTTGATTGTTGAAACAATATAATACATCCTAAGCCATCACGTTTTACAAAAACATGATACAAAATTTCAAACTCGCATGTCTCCGTTACTATGGAAGATGCAGAAGTGATTTTACACTCAATGTAATCAGGTCGAAGCTCTCTAGTTTTCTCTTCAGAATAAAATTAATCCTTCTGTATAATTCATGCTTAGTTAAAATGGAAACTTTCATAACAATAAAGTAAACAATTAATTTGTGTACGATTGTAGTCGTCGTCGTAGAGATTTGAAATAAACACCTTGATTGTTGAAACAATATAATACATCCCAAGCCATCACGTTTTACAAAAACATTATATAAAATTTCAAACTCGCATATCTCCGTTACTATAGAAGATACATACGTGATTTTACACTCAATATAATCAGGTCGAAGCTCTCTAGTGGCTCTTCAGAAAAAAATTAATCGATGTGTAATATTCATGCTTAGTTAAAATGGAAACTTTCATAACAATAAAGTAAACAATCAATTTGTGCATGTTTGAAGTCGTCGTCGTGGAGATTTGAAATAACCACTTTGATTGTTGAAACAATCTAATACATCCTAAGCCATCACGTTTTACAAAAACATTATATAAAATTTCAAACTCGCATATCTCCGTTACTATAGAAGATACAGACGTGATTTTACACTCAATATCATCAGGTCGAAGCTCTCTATTGATCCATCAGGAAAAATTTAATCAATGTCTAACATTCATGCTTTGTTACCATGGAAACTCTCATAACAACAAAGTAAGCAATCAATTTGTGCATGATTGTAGTCGTCGTCGTGGAGATTTGAAATAACAACTTTGATTGTTGAAACAATCTATTACATCCTAAGCCATCACGTTTTACAAAAACATTATATAAAATTTCAAACTCGCATATCTCCGTACCTATAGAAGATACAGAAGTGATTTTGCACTCAATATCATTAGGTCGAAGCTCTCTATTGGGTCAACAAAAAAAATTAAACCATGTTTAATATTCATGCTTAGTTACCTTGGAAAATCTCATAACAATAAAGTAAACAATCAATTTGTGCAAGATTGTAGTTGTCGTCGTGGAGATTTGAAATAAACACTTTGATTGTTGAAACAATCTAATACATCCTAACCATCACGTTTTACAAAAACATTATATAAAATTTCAAACTCGCATATCGCCGTTACTATAGAAGATACAGAAGTGATTTTGCACTCAATATCATCAGGTCGAAGCTCACTATTGGGCCATCAGGAAAAATTTAATCAATGTCTAACATTCATTCTTAGTTACCATGGAAACTCTCATAACAACAAAGTAAGCAATCAATTTGTGCATGATTGTAGTCGTCGTCGTGGAGATTTGAAATAACCACCTTGATTGTTGAAACAATATAATACATCTAAGCCATCACGTTTTACAAAAACATGTTACAAAATTTCAAACTCGCATATCTCCGTTACTATGGAAGATGCAGAAGTGATTTTACACTCAATGTAATCAGGTCGAAGCTCTCAAGTGGCTCTTCAGAAAAAAATTAATCCATGTGTAATATTCATGCTTAGTTAAAATGGAAACTTTCATAACAATAAAGTAAACAATCAATTTGTACATGATTGTAGTTGTCGTCGTGGAAATGTGAAATAACCACTTTGATTGTTGAAACAATCTAATACATCCTAAGCCATCACGTTTTACAAAAACATTGTATAAAATTTCAAACTCGCATATATCCGTTACTATAGAAGATACATACGTGATTTTACACTCAATATAATCAGGTCGAAGCTCTCTAGTGGCTCTTCAGAAAAAAATTAACCGATGTGTAATATTCATGCTTAGTTAAAATGGAAACTTTCATAACAATAAAGTAAACAATCAATTTGTGCATGTTTGAAGTCGTCGTCGTGGAGATTTGAAATAACCATTTTGATTGTTCAAACAATCTAATACATCCTAAGCCATCACGTTTTACAAAAACATTATATAAAATTTCAAACTCGCATATCTCCGTTACTATAGAAGATACAGACGTGATTTTACACTCAATATCATCAGGTCGAAACTCTCTATTGGGTCAACAAAAAAAATTAAACCATGTTTAATATTCATGCTTAGTTACCTTGGAAACTCTCATAACAATAAAGTAAACAATCAATTTGTGCAAGATTGTAGTTGTCGTGGTGGAGATTTGAAATAAACACTTTGATTGTTGAAACAATCTAATACATCCTAACCATCACGTATTACAAAAACATTATATAAAATTTCAAACTCGCATATCTCCGTTACTATAGAAGATACAGAAGTGATCTTGCACTCAATATCATCAGGTCGAAGCTCACTATTGGGCCATCAGGAAAAATTTAATCAATGTCTAACATTCATTCTTAGTTACCATGGAAACTCTCATAACAACAAAGTAAGCAATCAATTTGTGCATGATTGTAGTCGTCGTCGTGGAGATTTGAAATAACCACCTTGATTGTTGAAACAATATAATACATCCTAAGCCATCACGTTTTACAAAAATATGTTACAAAATTTCAAACTCGCATATCTCCGTTACTATGGAAGATGCAGAAGTGATTTTAGACTCAATGTAATCAGGTCGAAGCTCTCAAGTGGCTCTTCAGAAAAAAATTAATCCATGTGTAATATTCATGCTTAGTTAAAATGGAAACTTTCATAACAATAAAGTAAACAATCAATTTGTACATGATTGTAGTTGTCGTCGTGGAAATGTGAAATAACCACTTTGATTGTTGAAACAATCTAATACATCCTAAGCCATCACGTTTTACAAAAACATGATATAAAATTTCAAACTCGCATATCTCCGTTACTGCAGAAGTTACAGAAGTGATTTTGCACACAATATCATCAGGTCGAAGCTCTCTATTTGGTCATCAAAAAATTTAATCCATGTTTAATATTCATGCTTAGTTACCATGGAAACTCTCATAACAATAAAGTAAACAATCAATTTGTGCATGATTGTAGTCGTCGTCGTGGAGATTTGAAATAAACACTTTGATTGTTGAAACAATGTAACACATCCTAAGGCATCACGTTTTACAAAAACATTATATAAAATTTCAAACTCGCATATCTCCGTTACTATAGAAGATACAGAAGCGATTTTGCACTCAATATCATCAGGTCGAAGCTCTCTATTGGGCCATCAAGAAAAACTTAATCCATGTTTAATATTCATGCTTAGTTACCATGGAAACTCTCATAACAATAAATTAAACAATCAATTTGTGCATGATTGTAGTCGTCGTCGTGGAGATTTGTAATAACCACTTTGATTGTTGAAACAATATAATACATCCTAAGCCATCACGTTTTACAAAAACATGATACAAAATTTCAAACTCGCTTATCTCCGTTACTATGGAAAATACAGAAGTGATTTTTCACTCAATGTAAACAGGTCGGATCTCTGTAGTGGCTCTTCAGAAAAAATTTAATCGATGTGTAATATTCATGCTTAGTTACCATGGAAACTTTCATAACAATAAAGTAAACAATCAATTTGTGCATGATTGTAGTCGTCGTCGTGGAGATTTGAAATAACCACTTTGATTGTTGAAACAATGTAATACATCCTAGGGCATCACGTTTTACAAAAACCTTATATAAAATTTCAAACTCGCATATCTCCGTTACTATAGATGATACAGAAGTGATTTTGCACTCAATATCATCAGGTCGAAGCTCTCTATTGGGTCATCAAAAAAAACTTAATCCATGCTTAATATTCATGCTTAGTTACCATGGAAACTCTCATAACAGTAAAGTAAACAATCAATTTGTGCATGATAGTAGTCGTCGTCGTGGAAATGTGAAATAACAACTTTGATTGTTGAAACAATCTAATACATCCTAAGCCATCACGTTTTACAAAAACATGATATAAAATTTCAAACTCGCATATCTCCGTTACTACAGAAGATACAGAAGTGATTTTGCACACAATATCATCAGGTCGAAGCTCTCTATTGGGCCATCAAAAAAAACTTAATCCATGTTTAATATTCAGGCTTAGTTACGGTGGAAACTCTCATAACAATAAAGTAAACAATCAATTTGTGCATGATTGTAGTCGTCGTCGTGGAGATTTGAAATAACCACCTTGATTGTTGAAACAATATAATACATCTAAGCCATCACGTTTTACAAAAACATGTTACAAAATTTCAAACTCGCATATCTCCGTTACTATGGAAGATGCAGAAGTGATTTTACACTCAATGTAATCAGGTCGAAGCTCTCAAGTGGCTCTTCAGAAAAAAATTAATCCATGTGTAATATTCATGCTTAGTTAAAATGGAAACTTTCATAACAATAAAGTAAACAATCAATTTGTACATGATTGTAGTTGTCGTCGTGGAAATGTGAAATAACCACTTTGATTGTTGAAACAATCTAATACATCCTAAGCCATCACGTTTTACAAAAACATTGTATAAAATTTCAAACTCGCATATATCCGTTACTATAGAAGATACATACGTGATTTTACACTCAATATAATCAGGTCGAAGCTCTCTAGTGGCTCTTCAGAAAAAAATTAACCGATGTGTAATATTCATGCTTAGTTAAAATGGAAACTTTCATAACAATAAAGTAAACAATCAATTTGTGCATGTTTGAAGTCGTCGTCGTGGAGATTTGAAATAACCACTTTGATTGTTGAAACAATCTAATACATCCTAAGCCATCACGTTTTACAAAAACATTATATAAAATTTCAAACTCGCATATCTCCGTTACTATAGAAGATACAGACGTGATTTTACACTCAATATCATCAGGTCGAAGCTCTCTATTGATCCATCAGGAAAAATTTAATCAATGTCTAACATTCATGCTTTGTTACCATGGAAACTCTCATAACAACAAAGTAAGCAATCAATTTGTGCATGATTGTAGTCGTCGTCGTGGAGATTTGAAATAACAACTTTGATTGTTGAAACAATCTATTACATCCTAAGCCATCACGTTTTACAAAAACATTATATAAAATTTCAAACTCGCATATCTCCGTACCTATAGAAGATACAGAAGTGATTTTGCACTCAATATCATTAGGTCGAAGCTCTCTATTGGGTCAACAAAAAAAATTAAACCATGTTTAATATTCATGCTTAGTTACCTTGGAAAATCTCATAACAATAAAGTAAACAATCAATTTGTGCAAGATTGTAGTTGTCGTCGTGGAGATTTGAAATAAACACTTTGATTGTTGAAACAATCTAATACATCCTAACCATCACGTTTTACAAAAACATTATATAAAATTTCAAACTCGCATATCGCCGTTACTATAGAAGATACAGAAGTGATTTTGCACTCAATATCATCAGGTCGAAGCTCACTATTGGGCCATCAGGAAAAATTTAATCAATGTCTAACATTCATTCTTAGTTACCATGGAAACTCTCATAACAACAAAGTAAGCAATCAATTTGTGCATGATTGTAGTCGTCGTCGTGGAGATTTGAAATAACCACCTTGATTGTTGAAACAATATAATACATCCTAAGCCATCACGTTTTACAAAAACATGTTACAAAATTTCAAACTCGCATATCTCCGTTACTATGGAAGATGCAGAAGTGATTTTACACTCAATGTAATCAGGTCGAAGCTCTCAAGTGGCTCTTCAGAAAAAAATTAATCCATGTGTAATATTCATGCTTAGTTAAAATGGAAACTTTCATAACAATAAAGTAAACAATCAATTTGTACATGATTGTAGTTGTCGTCGTGGAAATGTGAAATAACCACTTTGATTGTTGAAACAATCTAATACATCCTAAGCCATCACGTTTTACAAAAACATGATATAAAATTTCAAACTCGCATATCTCCGTTACTGCAGAAGTTACAGAAGTGATTTTGCACACAATATCATCAGGTCGAAGCTCTCTATTTGGTCATCAAAAAATTTAATCCATGTTTAATATTCATGCTTAGTTACCATGGAAACTCTCATAACAATAAAGTAAACAATCAATTTGTGCATGATTGTAGTCGTCGTCGTGGAGATTTGAAATAAACACTTTGATTGTTGAAACAATGTAACACATCCTAAGGCATCACGTTTTACAAAAACATTATATAAAATTTCAAACTCGCATATCTCCGTTACTATAGAAGATACAGAAGCGATTTTGCACTCAATATCATCAGGTCGAAGCTCTCTATTTTGCCATTAAAAAAAACTTAATCCATGTTTAATATTCATGCTTAGTTACCATGGAAACTCTCATAACAATAAAGTAAACAATCAATTTGTGCATGATTGTAGTCGTCGTCGTGGAGATTTGTAATAACCACTTTGATTGTTGAAACAATATAATACATCCTAAGCCATCACGTTTTACAAAAACATGATACAAAATTTCAAACTCGCTTATCTCCGTTACTATGGAAAATACAGAAGTGATTTTACACTCAATGTAAACAGGTCGGATCTCTGTAGTGGCTCTTCAGAAAAAATTTAATCGATGTGTAATATTCATGCTTAGTTACCATGGAAACTTTCATAACAATAAAGTAAACAATCAATTTGTGCATGATTGTAGTCGTCGTCGTGGAGATTTGAAATAACCACTTTGATTGTTGAAACAATGTAATACATCCTAAGCCATCACGTATTACAAAAACATTCTATAAAATTTCAAACTCGTTTATCGCAGTTACTATGGAAGATACAGAAGTGATTTTGCACTCAATATCATAAGGTCAAAGCTCTCTATTGGCCATCAGGAAAAAATTAATCCATATGTAATATTCAGGCTTTGTTACAATAGAAACTCTCATAACAATAAAGTAAACAATCTATTTGTGCATGATTGTAGTCGACGTTGTGGAGATTTGAAATAACCACTTTGATTGTTGAAACAATTTAATACATTCTGAGCCTTCACGTTTTACAAAAAACATTATATAAAATTTCAAACTCGCATATCTCCGTTACTATGGAAGATACAGAAGTGATTTTACACTTAATGTAATCAGGTCGAAGCTCTCTAGTGGCTCTTTTAAAAAAAATAATCCATGGGTAATATTAAGGCTTTGTTACCATGGAAACTCTCAAAAAAATAAAATAAACAATCTATTTGTTCATGATTGTAGTCGTCGTAGTGGAGACTTGAAATAACCACTTTGATTGTTGAAAAAATATAATACATCCTAAGCCATCACGTTTTACAAAAACATTATATAAAATTTCAAACTCGCATATCTCCGTTACTATAGAAGATACAGAAGTGATTTTGCCTTCAATATCATCAGGTCGAAGCTCTCTATTGGGTCAACAGGAAAAATTTAATCCACGTCTAACATTCATGCTTAGTTACCATGGAAACTCTCATAACATTAAAGTAAGCAATCAATTTGTGCATGATTTTAGTCGTCGTCGTGGAGATTTGAAATAACCACTTTGATTGTTGAAACAATATAATACATCCTAAGCCATCACGTTTTACAAAAACATGATACAAAATTTCAAACTCGCATGTCTCCGTTACTATGGAAGATGCAGAAGTGATTTTACACTCAATGTAATCAGGTCGAAGCTCTCTAGTTTTCTCTTCAGAATAAAATTAATCCTTCTGTATAATTCATGCTTAGTTAAAATGGAAACTTTCATAACAATAAAGTAAACAATTAATTTGTGTACGATTGTAGTCGTCGTCGTAGAGATTTGAAATAAACACCTTGATTGTTGAAACAATATAATACATCCCAAGCCATCACGTTTTACAAAAACATTATATAAAATTTCAAACTCGCATATCTCCGTTACTATAGAAGATACATACGTGATTTTACACTCAATATAATCAGGTCGAAGCTCTCTAGTGGCTCTTCAGAAAAAAATTAATCGATGTGTAATATTCATGCTTAGTTAAAATGGAAACTTTCATAACAATAAAGTAAACAATCAATTTGTGCATGTTTGAAGTCGTCGTCGTGGAGATTTGAAATAACCACTTTGATTGTTGAAACAATCTAATACATCCTAAGCCATCACGTTTTACAAAAACATTATATAAAATTTCAAACTCGCATATCTCCGTTACTATAGAAGATACAGACGTGATTTTACACTCAATATCATCAGGTCGAAGCTCTCTATTGATCCATCAGGAAAAATTTAATCAATGTCTAACATTCATGCTTTGTTACCATGGAAACTCTCATAACAACAAAGTAAGCAATCAATTTGTGCATGATTGTAGTCGTCGTCGTGGAGATTTGAAATAACAACTTTGATTGTTGAAACAATCTATTACATCCTAAGCCATCACGTTTTACAAAAACATTATATAAAATTTCAAACTCGCATATCTCCGTACCTATAGAAGATACAGAAGTGATTTTGCACTCAATATCATTAGGTCGAAGCTCTCTATTGGGTCAACAAAAAAAATTAAACCATGTTTAATATTCATGCTTAGTTACCTTGGAAAATCTCATAACAATAAAGTAAACAATCAATTTGTGCAAGATTGTAGTTGTCGTCGTGGAGATTTGAAATAAACACTTTGATTGTTGAAACAATCTAATACATCCTAACCATCACGTTTTACAAAAACGTTATATAAAATTTCAAACTCGCATATCGCCGTTACTATAGAAGATACAGAAGTGATTTTGCACTCAATATCATCAGGTCGAAGCTCACTATTGGGCCATCAGGAAAAATTTAATCAATGTCTAACATTCATTCTTAGTTACCATGGAAACTCTCATAACAACAAAGTAAGCAATCAATTTGTGCATGATTGTAGTCGTCGTCGTGGAGATTTGAAATAACCACCTTGATTGTTGAAACAATATAATACATCTAAGCCATCACGTTTTACAAAAACATGTTACAAAATTTCAAACTCGCATATCTCCGTTACTATGGAAGATGCAGAAGTGATTTTACACTCAATGTAATCAGGTCGAAGCTCTCAAGTGGCTCTTCAGAAAAAAATTAATCCATGTGTAATATTCATGCTTAGTTAAAATGGAAACTTTCATAACAATAAAGTAAACAATCAATTTGTACATGATTGTAGTTGTCGTCGTGGAAATGTGAAATAACCACTTTGATTGTTGAAACAATCTAATACATCCTAAGCCATCACGTTTTACAAAAACATTGTATAAAATTTCAAACTCGCATATATCCGTTACTATAGAAGATACATACGTGATTTTACACTCAATATAATCAGGTCGAAGCTCTCTAGTGGCTCTTCAGAAAAAAATTAACCGATGTGTAATATTCATGCTTAGTTAAAATGGAAACTTTCATAACAATAAAGTAAACAATCAATTTGTGCATGTTTGAAGTCGTCGTCGTGGAGATTTGAAATAACCATTTTGATTGTTCAAACAATCTAATACATCCTAAGCCATCACGTTTTACAAAAACATTATATAAAATTTCAAACTCGCATATCTCCGTTACTATAGAAGATACAGACGTGATTTTACACTCAATATCATCAGGTCGAAACTCTCTATTGGGTCAACAAAAAAAATTAAACCATGTTTAATATTCATGCTTAGTTACCTTGGAAACTCTCATAACAATAAAGTAAACAATCAATTTGTGCAAGATTGTAGTTGTCGTGGTGGAGATTTGAAATAAACACTTTGATTGTTGAAACAATCTAATACATCCTAACCATCACGTATTACAAAAACATTATATAAAATTTCAAACTCGCATATCTCCGTTACTATAGAAGATACAGAAGTGATCTTGCACTCAATATCATCAGGTCGAAGCTCACTATTGGGCCATCAGGAAAAATTTAATCAATGTCTAACATTCATTCTTAGTTACCATGGAAACTCTCATAACAACAAAGTAAGCAATCAATTTGTGCATGATTGTAGTCGTCGTCGTGGAGATTTGAAATAACCACCTTGATTGTTGAAACAATATAATACATCCTAAGCCATCACGTTTTACAAAAATATGTTACAAAATTTCAAACTCGCATATCTCCGTTACTATGGAAGATGCAGAAGTGATTTTAGACTCAATGTAATCAGGTCGAAGCTCTCAAGTGGCTCTTCAGAAAAAAATTAATCCATGTGTAATATTCATGCTTAGTTAAAATGGAAACTTTCATAACAATAAAGTAAACAATCAATTTGTACATGATTGTAGTTGTCGTCGTGGAAATGTGAAATAACCACTTTGATTGTTGAAACAATCTAATACATCCTAAGCCATCACGTTTTACAAAAACATGATATAAAATTTCAAACTCGCATATCTCCGTTACTGCAGAAGTTACAGAAGTGATTTTGCACACAATATCATCAGGTCGAAGCTCTCTATTTGGTCATCAAAAAATTTAATCCATGTTTAATATTCATGCTTAGTTACCATGGAAACTCTCATAACAATAAAGTAAACAATCAATTTGTGCATGATTGTAGTCGTCGTCGTGGAGATTTGAAATAAACACTTTGATTGTTGAAACAATGTAACACATCCTAAGGCATCACGTTTTACAAAAACATTATATAAAATTTCAAACTCGCATATCTCCGTTACTATAGAAGATACAGAAGCGATTTTGCACTCAATATCATCAGGTCGAAGCTCTCTATTGGGCCATCAAAAAAAACTTAATCCATGTTTAATATTCATGCTTAGTTACCATGGAAACTCTCATAACAATAAATTAAACAATCAATTTGTGCATGATTGTAGTCGTCGTCGTGGAGATTTGTAATAACCACTTTGATTGTTGAAACAATATAATACATCCTAAGCCATCACGTTTTACAAAAACATGATACAAAATTTTAAACTCGCTTATCTCCGTTACTATGGAAAATACAGAAGTGATTTTTCACTCAATGTAAACAGGTCGGATCTCTGTAGTGGCTCTTCAGAAAAAATTTAATCGATGTGTAATATTCATGCTTAGTTACCATGGAAACTTTCATAACAATAAAGTAAACAATCAATTTGTGCATGATTGTAGTCGTCGTCGTGGAGATTTGAAATAACCACTTTGATTGTTGAAACAATGTAATACATCCTAGGGCATCACGTTTTACAAAAACCTTATATAAAATTTCAAACTCGCATATCTCCGTTACTATAGATGATACAGAAGTGATTTTGCACTCAATATCATCAGGTCGAAGCTCTCTATTGGGTCATCAAAAAAAACTTAATCCATGCTTAATATTCATGCTTAGTTACCATGGAAACTCTCATAACAGTAAAGTAAACAATCAATTTGTGCATGATAGTAGTCGTCGTCGTGGAAATGTGAAATAACAACTTTGATTGTTGAAACAATCTAATACATCCTAAGCCATCACGTTTTACAAAAACATGATATAAAATTTCAAACTCGCATATCTCCGTTACTACAGAAGATACAGAAGTGATTTTGCACACAATATCATCAGGTCGAAGCTCTCTATTGGGCCATCAAAAAAAACTTAATCCATGTTTAATATTCAGGCTTAGTTACGGTGGAAACTCTCATAACAATAAAGTAAACAATCAATTTGTGCATGATTGTAGTCGTCGTCGTGGAGATTTGAAATAACCACCTTGATTGTTGAAACAATATAATACATCCTAAGCCATCACGTTTTACAAAAACATGATACAACATTTCAAACTCGCATATCTCCGTTACTATGGAAGATGCAGAAGTGATTTTACACTCAATGTAATCAGGTCGAAGCTCTCAAGTGCCTCTTCAGAAAAAAATTAATCCTTGTGTAATATTCATGCTTAGTTAAAATGGAAACTTTCATAACAATAAAGTAAACAATCAATTTGTGCATGATTGAAGTCGTCGTCGAAGAGATTTGAAATAACAACTTTGATTGTTGAAACAATGTAATACATCCTAAGCCATCACGTATTACAAAAACATTCTATAAAATTTCAAACTCGTTTATCGCAGTTACTATGGAAGATACAGAAGTGATTTTGCACTCAATATCATAAGGTCAAAGCTCTCTATTGGCCATCAGGAAAAAATTAATCCATATGTAATATTCAGGCTTTGTTACAATAGAAACTCTCATAACAATAAAGTAAACAATCTATTTGTGCATGATTGTAGTCGACGTTGTGGAGATTTGAAATAACCACTTTGATTGTTGAAACAATTTAATACATTCTGAGCCTTCACGTTTTGCAAAAAACATTATATAAAATTTCAAACTCGCATATCTCCGTTACTTTGGAAGATACAGAAGTGATTTTACACTTAATGTAATCAGGTCGAAGCTCTCTAGTGGCTCTTTTAAAAAAAAAAATCCATGGGTAATATTAAGGCTTTGTTACCATGGAAACTCTCAAAAAAATAAAATAAACAATCTATTTGTGCATGATTGTAGTCGTCGTAGTGGAGACTTGAAATAACCACTTTGATTGTTGAAACAATATAATACATCCTAAGCCATCACGTTTTACAAAAACATTATATAAAATTTCAAACTCGCATATCTCCGTTACTATAGAAAATACAGAAGTGATTTTGCCTTCAATATCATCAGGTCGAAGCTCTCTATTGGGTCAACAGGAAAAATTTAATCCACGTCTAACATTCATGCTTAGTTACCATGGAAACTCTCATAACATTAAAGTAAGCAATCAATTTGTGCATGATTTTAGTCGTCGTCGTGGAGATTTGAAATAACCACTTTGATTGTTGAAACAATATAATACATCCTAAGCCATCACGTTTTACAAAAACATGATACAAAATTTCAAACTCGCATGTCTCCGTTACTATGGAAGATGCAGAAGTGATTTTACACTCAATGTAATCAGGTCGAAGCTCTCTAGTTTTCTCTTCAGAATAAAATTAATCCTTCTGTATAATTCATGCTTAGTTAAAATGGAAACTTTCATAACAATAAAGTAAACAATTAATTTGTGCACGATTGTAGTCGTCGTCGTAGAGATTTGAAATAAACACCTTGATTGTTGAAACAATATAATACATCCTAAGCCATCACGTTTTACAAAAACATTATATAAAATTTCAAACTCGCATATCTCCGTTACTATAGAAGATATATACGTGATTTTACACTCAATATAATCAGGTCGAAGCTCTCTAGTGGCTCTTCAGAAAAAAATTAATCGATGTGTAATATTCATGCTTAGTTAAAATGGAAACTTTCATAACAATAAAGTAAACAATCAATTTGTGCATGTTTGAAGTCGTCGTCGTGGAGATTTGAAATAACCACTTTGATTGTTGAAACAATCTAATACATCCTAAGCCATCACGTTTTACAAAAACATTATATAAAATTTCAAACTCGCATATCTCCGTTACTATAGAAGATACAGACGTGATTTTACACTCAATATCATCAGGTCGAAGCTCTCTATTGATCCATCAGGAAAAATTTAATCAATGTCTAACATTCATGCTTTGTTACCATGGAAACTCTCATAACAACAAAGTAAGCAATCAATTTGTGCATGATTGTAGTCGTCGTCGTGGAGATTTGAAATAACAACTTTGATTGTTGAAACAATCTATTACATCCTAAGCCATCACGTTTTACAAAAACATTATATAAAATTTCAAACTCGCATATCTCCGTACCTATAGAAGATACAGAAGTGATTTTGCACTCAATATCATTAGGTCGAAGCTCTCTATTGGGTCAACAAAAAAAATTAAACCATGTTTAATATTCATGCTTAGTTACCTTGGAAACTCTCATAACAATAAAGTAAACAATCAATTTGTGCAAGATTGTAGTTGTCGTCGTGGAGATTTGAAATAAACACTTTGATTGTTGAAACAATCTAATACATCCTAACCATCACGGTTTACAAAAACATTATATAAAATTTCAAACTCGCATATCGCCGTTACTATAGAAGATGCAGAAGTGATTTTGCACTCAATATCATCAGGTCGAAGCTCACTATTGGGCCATCAGGAAAAATTTAAACCATGTCTAACATTCATTCTTAGTTACCATGGAAACTCTCATAACAACAAAGTAAGCAATCAATTTGTGCATGATTGTAGTCGTCGTCGTGGAGATTTGAAATAACCACCTTGATTGTTGAAACAATATAATACATCCTAAGCCATCACGTTTTACAAAAACATGTTACAAAATTTCAAACTCGCATATCTCCGTTACTATGGAAGATGCAGAAGTGATTTTACACTCAATGTAATCAGGTCGAAGCTCTCTATTTGGTCATCAAAAAATTTAATCCATGTTTAATATTCATGCTTAGTTACCATGGAAACTCTCATAACAATAAAGTAAACAATCAATTTGTGCATGATTGTAGTCGTCGTCGTGGAGATTTGAAATAAACACTTTGATTGTTGAAACAATGTAACACATCCTAAGCCATCACGTTTTACAAAAACATGATATAAAATTTCAAACTCGCATATCTCCGTTACTATAGAAGATACAGAAGCGATTTTGCACTCAATATCATCAGGTCGAAGCTCTCTATTTGGTCATCAAAAAATTTAATCCATGTTTAATATTCATGCTTAGTTACCATGGAAACTCTCATAACAATAAAGTAAACAATCAATTTGTGCATGATTGTAGTCGTCGTCGTGGAGATTTGAAATAAACACTTTGATTGTTGAAACAATGTAACACATCCTAAGGCATCACGTTTTACAAAAACATTATATAAAATTTCAAACTCGCATATCTCCGTTACTATAGAAGATACAGAAGCGATTTTGCACTCAATATCATCAGGTCGAAGCTCTCTATTGGGCCATTAAAAAAAACTTTATCCATGTTTAATATTCATGCTTAGTTACCATGGAAACTCTCATAACAATAAAGTAAACAATCAATTTGTGCATGATTGTAGTCGTCGTCGTGGAGATTTGTAATAACCACTTTGATTGTTGAAACAATATAATACATCCTAAGCCATCACGTTTTACAAAAACATGATACAAAATTTCAAACTCGCTTATCTCCGTTACTATGGAAAATACAGAAGTGATTTTACACTCAATGTAAACAGGTCGGATCTCTGTAGTGGCTCTTCAGAAAAAATTTAATCGATGTGTAATATTCATGCTTAGTTACCATGGAAACTTTCATAACAATAAAGTAAACAATCAATTTGTGCATGATTGTAGTCGTCGTCGTGGAGATTTGAAATAACCACTTTGATTGTTGAAACAATGTAATACATCCTAGGGCATCACGTTTTACAAAAACCTTATATAAAATTTCAAACTCGCATATCTCCGTTACTATAGATGATACAGAAGTGATTTTGCACTCAATATCATCAGGTCGAAGCTCTCTATTGGGTCATCAAAAAAAACTTAATCCATGTTTAATATTCATGCTTAGTTACCATGGAAACTCTCATAACAGTAAAGTAAACAATCAATTTGTGCATGATAGTAGTCGTCGTCGTGGAAATGTGAAATAACAACTTTGATTGTTGAAACAATCTAATACATCCTAAGCCATCACGTTTTACAAAAACATGATATAAAATTTCAAACTCGCATATCTCCGTTACTACAGAAGATACAGAAGTGATTTTGCACACAATATCATCAGGTCGAAGCTCTCTATTGGGCCATCAAAAAAATCTTAATCCATGTTTAATATTCAGGCTTAGTTACGATGGAAACTCTCATAACAATAAAGTAAACAATCAATTTGTGCATGATTGTAGTCGTCGTCGTGGAGATTTGAAATAACCACCTTGATTGTTGAAACAATATAATACATCCTAAGCCATCACGTTTTACAAAAACATGATACAACATTTCAAACTCGCATATCTCCGTTACTATGGAAGATGCAGAAGTGATTTTACACTCAATGTAATCAGGTCGAATCTCTCAAGTGCCTCTTCAGAAAAAAATTAATCCTTGTGTAATATGCATGCTTAGTTAAAATGGAAACTTTCATAACAATAAAGTAAACAATCAATTTGTGCATGATTGAAGTCGTCGTCGAAGAGATTTGAAATAACAACTTTGATTGTTGAAACAATGTAATACATCCTAAGCCATCACGTATTACAAAAACATTCTATAAAATTTCAAACTCGTTTATCGCAGTTACTATGGAAGATACAGAAGTGATTTTGCACTCAATATCATAAGGTCAAAGCTCTCTATTGGCCATCAGGAAAAAATTAATCCATATGTAATATTCAGGCTTTGTTACAATAGAAACTCTCATAACAATAAAGTAAACAATCTATTTGTGCATGATTGTAGTCGACGTTGTGGAGATTTGAAATAACCACTTTGATTGTTGAAACAATTTAATACATTCTGAGCCTTCACGTTTTGCAAAAAACATTATATAAAATTTCAAACTCGCATATCTCCGTTACTATGGAAGATACAGAAGTGATTTTACACTTAATGTAATCAGGTCGAAGCTCTCTAGTGGCTCTTTTAAAAAAAATAATCCATGGGTAATATTAAGGCTTTGTTACCATGGAAACTCTCAAAAAAATAAAATAAACAATCTATTTGTGCATGATTGTAGTCGTCGTAGTGGAGACTTGAAATAACCACTTTGATTGTTGAAACAATATAATACATCCTAAGCCATCACGTTTTACAAAAACATTATATAAAATTTCAAACTCGCATATCTCCGTTACTATAGAAGATACAGAAGTGATTTTGCCTTCAATATCATCAGGTCGAAGCTCTCTATTGGGTCAACAGGAAAAATTTAATCCACGTCTAACATTCATGCTTAGTTACCATGGAAACTCTCATAACATTAATGTAAGCAATAAATTTGTGCATGATTTTAGTCGTCGTCGTGGAGATTTGAAATAACCACTTTGATTGTTGAAACAATATAATACATCCTAAGCCATCACGTTTTACAAAAACATGATACAAAATTTCAAACTCGCATGTCTCCGTTACTATGGAAGATGCAGAAGTGATTTTACACTCAATGTAATCAGGTCGAAGCTCTCTAGTTTTCTCTTCAGAATAAAATTAATCCTTCTGTATAATTCATGCTTAGTTAAAATGGAAACTTTCATAACAATAAAGTAAACAATTAATTTGTGCACGATTGTAGTCGTCGTCGTAGAGATTTGAAATAAACACCTTGATTGTTGAAACAATATAATACATCCTAAGCCATCACGTTTTACAAAAACATTATATAAAATTTCAAACTCGCATATCTCCGTTACTATAGAAGATACATACGTGATTTTACACTCAATATAATCAGGTCGAAGCTCTCTAGTGGCTCTTCAGAAAAAAATTAATCGATGTGTAATATTCATGCTTAGTTAAAATGGAAACTTTCATAACAATAAAGTAAGCAATCAATTTGTGCATGATTGTAGTCGTCGTCGTGGAGATTTGAAATAACAACTTTGATTGTTGAAACAATCTATTACATCCTAAGCCATCACGTTTTACAAAAACATTATATAAAATTTCAATCTCGCATATCTCCGTTACTATAGAAGATACAGAAGTGATTTTGCACTCAATATCATTAGGTCGAAGCTCTCTATTGGGTCAACAAAAAAAATTAAACCATGTTTAATATTCATGCTTAGTTACCTTGGAAACTCTCATAACAATAAAGTAAACAATCAATTTGTGCAAGATTGTAGTTGTCGTCGTGGAGATTTGAAATAAACACTTTGATTGTTGAAACAATCTAATACATCCTAACCATCACGTTTTACAAAAACATTATATAAAATTTCAAACTCGCATATCGCCGTTACTATAGAAGATACAGAAGTGATTTTGCACTCAATATCATCAGGTCGAAGCTCACTATTGGGCCATCAGGAAAAATTTAATCAATGTCTAACATTCATTCTTAGTTACCATGGAAACTCTCATAACAACAAAGTAAGCAATCAATTTGTGCATGATTGTAGTCGTCGTCGTGGAGATTTGAAATAACCACCTTGATTGTTGAAACAATATAATACATCCTAAGCCATCACGTTTTACAAAAACATGTTACAAAATTTCAAACTCGCATATCTCCGTTACTATGGAAGATGCAGAAGTGATTTTACACTCAATGTAATCAGGTCGAAGCTCTCAAGTGGCTCTTCAGAAAAAAATTAATCCATGTGTAATATTCATGCTTAGTTAAAATGGAAACTTTCATAACAATAAAGTAAACAATCAATTTGTACATGATTGTAGTTGTCGTCGTGGAAATGTGAAATAACCACTTTGATTGTTGAAACAATCTAATACATCCTAAGCCATCACGTTTTACAAAAACATGATATAAAATTTCAAACTCGCATATCTCCGTTACTGCAGAAGTTACAGAAGTGATTTTGCACACAATATCATCAGGTCGAAGCTCTCTATTTGGTCATCAAAAAATTTAATCCATGTTTAATATTCATGCTTAGTTACCATGGAAACTCTCATAACAATAAAGTAAACAATCAATTTGTGCATGATTGTAGTCGTCGTCGTGGAGATTTGAAATAAACACTTTGATTGTTGAAACAATGTAACACATCCTAAGGCATCACGTTTTACAAAAACATTATATAAAATTTCAAACTCGCATATCTCCGTTACTATAGAAGATACAGAAGCGATTTTGCACTCAATATCATCAGGTCGAAGCTCTCTATTGGGCCATTAAAAAAAACTTAATCCATGTTTAATATTCATGCTTAGTTACCATGGAAACTCTCATAACAATAAAGTAAACAATCAATTTGTGCATGATTGTAGTCGTCGTCGTGGAGATTTGTAATAACCACTTTGATTGTTGAAACAATATAATACATCCTAAGCCATCACGTTTTACAAAAACATGATACAAAATTTCAAACTCGCTTATCTCCGTTACTATGGAAAATACAGAAGTGATTTTACACTCAATGTAAACAGGTCGGATCTCTGTAGTGGCTCTTCAGAAAAAATTTAATCGATGTGTAATATTCATGCTTAGTTACCATGGAAACTTTCATAACAATAAAGTAAACAATCAATTTGTGCATGATTGTAGTCGTCGTCGTGGAGATTTGAAATAACCACTTTGATTGTTGAAACAATGTAATACATCCTAAGCCATCACGTATTACAAAAACATTCTATAAAATTTCAAACTCGTTTATCGCAGTTACTATGGAAGATACAGAAGTGATTTTGCACTCAATATCATAAGGTCAAAGCTCTCTATTGGCCATCAGGAAAAAATTAATCCATATGTAATATTCAGGCTTTGTTACAATAGAAACTCTCATAACAATAAAGTAAACAATCTATTTGTGCATGATTGTAGTCGACGTTGTGGAGATTTGAAATAACCACTTTGATTGTTGAAACAATTTAATACATTCTGAGCCTTCACGTTTTACAAAAAACATTATATAAAATTTCAAACTCGCATATCTCCGTTACTATGGAAGATACAGAAGTGATTTTACACTTAATGTAATCAGGTCGAAGCTCTCTAGTGGCTCTTTTAAAAAAAATAATCCATGGGTAATATTAAGGCTTTGTTACCATGGAAACTCTCAAAAAAATAAAATAAACAATCTATTTGTTCATGATTGTAGTCGTCGTAGTGGAGACTTGAAATAACCACTTTGATTGTTGAAAAAATATAATACATCCTAAGCCATCACGTTTTACAAAAACATTATATAAAATTTCAAACTCGCATATCTCCGTTACTATAGAAGATACAGAAGTGATTTTGCCTTCAATATCATCAGGTCGAAGCTCTCTATTGGGTCAACAGGAAAAATTTAATCCACGTCTAACATTCATGCTTAGTTACCATGGAAACTCTCATAACATTAAAGTAAGCAATCAATTTGTGCATGATTTTAGTCGTCGTCGTGGAGATTTGAAATAACCACTTTGATTGTTGAAACAATATAATACATCCTAAGCCATCACGTTTTACAAAAACATGATACAAAATTTCAAACTCGCATGTCTCCGTTACTATGGAAGATGCAGAAGTGATTTTACACTCAATGTAATCAGGTCGAAGCTCTCTAGTTTTCTCTTCAGAATAAAATTAATCCTTCTGTATAATTCATGCTTAGTTAAAATGGAAACTTTCATAACAATAAAGTAAACAATTAATTTGTGTACGATTGTAGTCGTCGTCGTAGAGATTTGAAATAAACACCTTGATTGTTGAAACAATATAATACATCCCAAGCCATCACGTTTTACAAAAACATTATATAAAATTTCAAACTCGCATATCTCCGTTACTATAGAAGATACATACGTGATTTTACACTCAAAATAATCAGGTCGAAGCTCTCTAGTGGCTCTTCAGAAAAAAATTAATCGATGTGTAATATTCATGCTTAGTTAAAATGGAAACTTTCATAACAATAAAGTAAACAATCAATTTGTGCATGTTTGAAGTCGTCGTCGTGGAGATTTGAAATAACCACTTTGATTGTTGAAACAATCTAATACATCCTAAGCCATCACGTTTTACAAAAACATTATATAAAATTTCAAACTCGCATATCTCCGTTACTATAGAAGATACAGACGTGATTTTACACTCAATATCATCAGGTCGAAGCTCTCTATTGATCCATCAGGAACAATTTAATCAATGTCTAACATTCATGCTTTGTTACCATGGAAACTCTCATAACAACAAAGTAAGCAATCAATTTGTGCATGATTGTAGTCGTCGTCGTGGAGATTTGAAATAACAACTTTGATTGTTGAAACAATCTATTACATCCTAAGCCATCACGTTTAACAAAAACATTATATAAAATTTCAAACTCGCATATCTCCGTACCTATAGAAGATACAGAAGTGATTTTGCACTCAATATCATTAGGTCGAAGCTCTCTATTGGGTCAACAAAAAAAATTAAACCATGTTTAATATTCATGCTTAGTTACCTTGGAAACTCTCATAACAATAAAGTAAACAATCAATTTGTGCAAGATTGTAGTTGTCGTCGTGGAGATTTGAAATAAACACTTTGATTGTTGAAACAATCTAATACATCCTAACCATCACGGTTTACAAAAACATTATATAAAATTTCAAACTCGCATATCGCCGTTACTATAGAAGATGCAGAAGTGATTTTGCACTCAATATCATCAGGTCGAAGCTCACTATTGGGCCATCAGGAAAAATTTAAACCATGTCTAACATTCATTCTTAGTTACCATGGAAACTCTCATAACAACAAAGTAAGCAATCAATTTGTGCATGATTGTAGTCGTCGTCGTGGAGATTTGAAATAACCACCTTGATTGTTGAAACAATATAATACATCCTAAGCCATCACGTTTTACAAAAACATGTTACAAAATTTCAAACTCGCATATCTCCGTTACTATGGAAGATGCAGAAGTGATTTTACACTCAATGTAATCAGGTCGAAGCTCTCTATTTGGTCATCAAAAAATTTAATCCATGTTTAATATTCATGCTTAGTTACCATGGAAACTCTCATAACAATAAAGTAAACAATCAATTTGTGCATGATTGTAGTCGTCGTCGTGGAGATTTGAAATAAACACTTTGATTGTTGAAACAATGTAACACATCCTAAGCCATCACGTTTTACAAAAACATGATATAAAATTTCAAACTCGCATATCTCCGTTACTATAGAAGATACAGAAGCGATTTTGCACTCAATATCATCAGGTCGAAGCTCTCTATTTGGTCATCAAAAAATTTAATCCATGTTTAATATTCATGCTTAGTTACCATGGAAACTCTCATAACAATAAAGTAAACAATCAATTTGTGCATGATTGTAGTCGTCGTCGTGGAGATTTGAAATAAACACTTTGATTGTTGAAACAATGTAACACATCCTAAGGCATCACGTTTTACAAAAACATTATATAAAATTTCAAACTCGCATATCTCCGTTACTATAGAAGATACAGAAGCGATTTTGCACTCAATATCATCAGGTCGAAGCTCTCTATTGGGCCATTAAAAAAAACTTTATCCATGTTTAATATTCATGCTTAGTTACCATGGAAACTCTCATAACAATAAAGTAAACAATCAATTTGTGCATGATTGTAGTCGTCGTCGTGGAGATTTGTAATAACCACTTTGATTGTTGAAACAATATAATACATCCTAAGCCATCACGTTTTACAAAAACATGATACAAAATTTCAAACTCGCTTATCTCCGTTACTATGGAAAATACAGAAGTGATTTTACACTCAATGTAAACAGGTCGGATCTCTGTAGTGGCTCTTCAGAAAAAATTTAATCGATGTGTAATATTCATGCTTAGTTACCATGGAAACTTTCATAACAATAAAGTAAACAATCAATTTGTGCATGATTGTAGTCGTCGTCGTGGAGATTTGAAATAACCACTTTGATTGTTGAAACAATGTAATACATCCTAGGGCATCACGTTTTACAAAAACCTTATATAAAATTTCAAACTCGCATATCTCCGTTACTATAGATGATACAGAAGTGATTTTGCACTCAATATCATCAGGTCGAAGCTCTCTATTGGGTCATCAAAAAAAACTTAATCCATGTTTAATATTCATGCTTAGTTACCATGGAAACTCTCATAACAGTAAAGTAAACAATCAATTTGTGCATGATAGTAGTCGTCGTCGTGGAAATGTGAAATAACAACTTTGATTGTTGAAACAATCTAATACATCCTAAGCCATCACGTTTTACAAAAACATGATATAAAATTTCAAACTCGCATATCTCCGTTACTACAGAAGATACAGAAGTGATTTTGCACACAATATCATCAGGTCGAAGCTCTCTATTGGGCCATCAAAAAAATCTTAATCCATGTTTAATATTCAGGCTTAGTTACGATGGAAACTCTCATAACAATAAAGTAAACAATCAATTTGTGCATGATTGTAGTCGTCGTCGTGGAGATTTGAAATAACCACCTTGATTGTTGAAACAATATAATACATCCTAAGCCATCACGTTTTACAAAAACATGATACAACATTTCAAACTCGCATATCTCCGTTACTATGGAAGATGCAGAAGTGATTTTACACTCAATGTAATCAGGTCGAATCTCTCAAGTGCCTCTTCAGAAAAAAATTAATCCTTGTGTAATATGCATGCTTAGTTAAAATGGAAACTTTCATAACAATAAAGTAAACAATCAATTTGTGCATGATTGAAGTCGTCGTCGAAGAGATTTGAAATAACAACTTTGATTGTTGAAACAATGTAATACATCCTAAGCCATCACGTATTACAAAAACATTCTATAAAATTTCAAACTCGTTTATCGCAGTTACTATGGAAGATACAGAAGTGATTTTGCACTCAATATCATAAGGTCAAAGCTCTCTATTGGCCATCAGGAAAAAATTAATCCATATGTAATATTCAGGCTTTGTTACAATAGAAACTCTCATAACAATAAAGTAAACAATCTATTTGTGCATGATTGTAGTCGACGTTGTGGAGATTTGAAATAACCACTTTGATTGTTGAAACAATTTAATACATTCTGAGCCTTCACGTTTTGCAAAAAACATTATATAAAATTTCAAACTCGCATATCTCCGTTACTATGGAAGATACAGAAGTGATTTTACACTTAATGTAATCAGGTCGAAGCTCTCTAGTGGCTCTTTTAAAAAAAATAATCCATGGGTAATATTAAGGCTTTGTTACCATGGAAACTCTCAAAAAAATAAAATAAACAATCTATTTGTGCATGATTGTAGTCGTCGTAGTGGAGACTTGAAATAACCACTTTGATTGTTGAAACAATATAATACATCCTAAGCCATCACGTTTTACAAAAACATTATATAAAATTTCAAACTCGCATATCTCCGTTACTATAGAAGATACAGAAGTGATTTTGCCTTCAATATCATCAGGTCGAAGCTCTCTATTGGGTCAACAGGAAAAATTTAATCCACGTCTAACATTCATGCTTAGTTACCATGGAAACTCTCATAACATTAATGTAAGCAATAAATTTGTGCATGATTTTAGTCGTCGTCGTGGAGATTTGAAATAACCACTTTGATTGTTGAAACAATATAATACATCCTAAGCCATCACGTTTTACAAAAACATGATACAAAATTTCAAACTCGCATGTCTCCGTTACTATGGAAGATGCAGAAGTGATTTTACACTCAATGTAATCAGGTCGAAGCTCTCTAGTTTTCTCTTCAGAATAAAATTAATCCTTCTGTATAATTCATGCTTAGTTAAAATGGAAACTTTCATAACAATAAAGTAAACAATTAATTTGTGCACGATTGTAGTCGTCGTCGTAGAGATTTGAAATAAACACCTTGATTGTTGAAACAATATAATACATCCTAAGCCATCACGTTTTACAAAAACATTATATAAAATTTCAAACTCGCATATCTCCGTTACTATAGAAGATACATACGTGATTTTACACTCAATATAATCAGGTCGAAGCTCTCTAGTGGCTCTTCAGAAAAAAATTAATCGATGTGTAATATTCATGCTTAGTTAAAATGGAAACTTTCATAACAATAAAGTAAGCAATCAATTTGTGCATGATTGTAGTCGTCGTCGTGGAGATTTGAAATAACAACTTTGATTGTTGAAACAATCTATTACATCCTAAGCCATCACGTTTTACAAAAACATTATATAAAATTTCAATCTCGCATATCTCCGTTACTATAGAAGATACAGAAGTGATTTTGCACTCAATATCATTAGGTCGAAGCTCTCTATTGGGTCAACAAAAAAAATTAAACCATGTTTAATATTCATGCTTAGTTACCTTGGAAACTCTCATAACAATAAAGTAAACAATCAATTTGTGCAAGATTGTAGTTGTCGTCGTGGAGATTTGAAATAAACACTTTGATTGTTGAAACAATCTAATACATCCTAACCATCACGTTTTACAAAAACATTATATAAAATTTCAAACTCGCATATCGCCGTTACTATAGAAGATACAGAAGTGATTTTGCACTCAATATCATCAGGTCGAAGCTCACTATTGGGCCATCAGGAAAAATTTAATCAATGTCTAACATTCATTCTTAGTTACCATGGAAACTCTCATAACAACAAAGTAAGCAATCAATTTGTGCATGATTGTAGTCGTCGTCGTGGAGATTTGAAATAACCACCTTGATTGTTGAAACAATATAATACATCCTAAGCCATCACGTTTTACAAAAACATGTTACAAAATTTCAAACTCGCATATCTCCGTTACTATGGAAGATGCAGAAGTGATTTTACACTCAATGTAATCAGGTCGAAGCTCTCAAGTGGCTCTTCAGAAAAAAATTAATCCATGTGTAATATTCATGCTTAGTTAAAATGGAAACTTTCATAACAATAAAGTAAACAATCAATTTGTACATGATTGTAGTTGTCGTCGTGGAAATGTGAAATAACCACTTTGATTGTTGAAACAATCTAATACATCCTAAGCCATCACGTTTTACAAAAACATGATATAAAATTTCAAACTCGCATATCTCCGTTACTGCAGAAGTTACAGAAGTGATTTTGCACACAATATCATCAGGTCGAAGCTCTCTATTTGGTCATCAAAAAATTTAATCCATGTTTAATATTCATGCTTAGTTACCATGGAAACTCTCATAACAATAAAGTAAACAATCAATTTGTGCATGATTGTAGTCGTCGTCGTGGAGATTTGAAATAAACACTTTGATTGTTGAAACAATGTAACACATCCTAAGGCATCACGTTTTACAAAAACATTATATAAAATTTCAAACTCGCATATCTCCGTTACTATAGAAGATACAGAAGCGATTTTGCACTCAATATCATCAGGTCGAAGCTCTCTATTGGGCCATTAAAAAAAACTTAATCCATGTTTAATATTCATGCTTAGTTACCATGGAAACTCTCATAACAATAAAGTAAACAATCAATTTGTGCATGATTGTAGTCGTCGTCGTGGAGATTTGTAATAACCACTTTGATTGTTGAAACAATATAATACATCCTAAGCCATCACGTTTTACAAAAACATGATACAAAATTTCAAACTCGCTTATCTCCGTTACTATGGAAAATACAGAAGTGATTTTACACTCAATGTAAACAGGTCGGATCTCTGTAGTGGCTCTTCAGAAAAAATTTAATCGATGTGTAATATTCATGCTTAGTTACCATGGAAACTTTCATAACAATAAAGTAAACAATCAATTTGTGCATGATTGTAGTCGTCGTCGTGGAGATTTGAAATAACCACTTTGATTGTTGAAACAATGTAATACATCCTAAGCCATCACGTATTACAAAAACATTCTATAAAATTTCAAACTCGTTTATCGCAGTTACTATGGAAGATACAGAAGTGATTTTGCACTCAATATCATAAGGTCAAAGCTCTCTATTGGCCATCAGGAAAAAATTAATCCATATGTAATATTCAGGCTTTGTTACAATAGAAACTCTCATAACAATAAAGTAAACAATCTATTTGTGCATGATTGTAGTCGACGTTGTGGAGATTTGAAATAACCACTTTGATTGTTGAAACAATTTAATACATTCTGAGCCTTCACGTTTTACAAAAAACATTATATAAAATTTCAAACTCGCATATCTCCGTTACTATGGAAGATACAGAAGTGATTTTACACTTAATGTAATCAGGTCGAAGCTCTCTAGTGGCTCTTTTAAAAAAAATAATCCATGGGTAATATTAAGGCTTTGTTACCATGGAAACTCTCAAAAAAATAAAATAAACAATCTATTTGTTCATGATTGTAGTCGTCGTAGTGGAGACTTGAAATAACCACTTTGA
Organism: Lepisma saccharinum; assembly: GCF_977018435.1. Lineage (NCBI taxonomy): Eukaryota > Metazoa > Arthropoda > Insecta > Zygentoma > Lepismatidae > Lepisma > Lepisma saccharinum. Next base: position 243,406 of record NW_028142896.1, read on the forward strand.
TTGTTGAAAAAATATAATACATCCTAAGCCATCACGTTTTACAAAAACATTATATAAAATTTCAAACTCGCATATCTCCGTTACTATAGAAGATACAGAAGTGATTTTGCCTTCAATATCATCAGGTCGAAGCTCTCTATTGGGTCAACAGGAAAAATTTAATCCACGTCTAACATTCATGCTTAGTTACCATGGAAACTCTCATAACATTAAAGTAAGCAATCAATTTGTGCATGATTTTAGTCGTCGTCGTGGAGATTTGAAATAACCACTTTGATTGTTGAAACAATATAATACATCCTAAGCCATCACGTTTTACAAAAACATGATACAAAATTTCAAACTCGCATGTCTCCGTTACTATGGAAGATGCAGAAGTGATTTTACACTCAATGTAATCAGGTCGAAGCTCTCTAGTTTTCTCTTCAGAATAAAATTAATCCTTCTGTATAATTCATGCTTAGTTAAAATGGAAACTTTCATAACAATAAAGTAAACAATTAATTTGTGTACGATTGTAGTCGTCGTCGTAGAGATTTGAAATAAACACCTTGATTGTTGAAACAATATAATACATCCCAAGCCATCACGTTTTACAAAAACATTATATAAAATTTCAAACTCGCATATCTCCGTTACTATAGAAGATACATACGTGATTTTACACTCAAAATAATCAGGTCGAAGCTCTCTAGTGGCTCTTCAGAAAAAAATTAATCGATGTGTAATATTCATGCTTAGTTAAAATGGAAACTTTCATAACAATAAAGTAAACAATCAATTTGTGCATGTTTGAAGTCGTCGTCGTGGAGATTTGAAATAACCACTTTGATTGTTGAAACAATCTAATACATCCTAAGCCATCACGTTTTACAAAAACATTATATAAAATTTCAAACTCGCATATCTCCGTTACTATAGAAGATACAGACGTGATTTTACACTCAATATCATCAGGTCGAAGCTCTCTATTGATCCATCAGGAACAATTTAATCAATGTCTAACATTCATGCTTTGTTACCATGGAAACTCTCATAACAACAAAGTAAGCAATCAATTTGTGCATGATTGTAGTCGTCGTCGTGGAGATTTGAAATAACAACTTTGATTGTTGAAACAATCTATTACATCCTAAGCCATCACGTTTAACAAAAACATTATATAAAATTTCAAACTCGCATATCTCCGTACCTATAGAAGATACAGAAGTGATTTTGCACTCAATATCATTAGGTCGAAGCTCTCTATTGGGTCAACAAAAAAAATTAAACCATGTTTAATATTCATGCTTAGTTACCTTGGAAACTCTCATAACAATAAAGTAAACAATCAATTTGTGCAAGATTGTAGTTTTCGTCGTGGAGATTTGAAATAAACACTTTGATTGTTGAAACAATCTAATACATCCTAACCATCACGTTTTACAAAAACATTATATAAAATTTCAAACTCGCATATCGCCGTTACTATAGAAGATACAGAAGTGATTTTGCACTCAATATCATCAGGTCGAAGCTCACTATTGGGCCATCAGGAAAAATTTAATCAATGTCTAACATTCATTCTTAGTTACCATGGAAACTCTCATAACAACAAAGTAAGCAATCAATTTGTGCATGATTGTAGTCGTCGTCGTGGAGATTTGAAATAACCACCTTGATTGTTGAAACAATATAATACATCCTAAGCCATCACGTTTTACAAAAACATGTTACAAAATTTCAAACTCGCATATCTCCGTTACTATGGAAGATGCAGAAGTGATTTTACACTCAATGTAATCAGGTCGAAGCTCTCAAGTGGCTCTTCAGAAAAAAATTAATCCATGTGTAATATTCATGCTTAGTTAAAATGGAAACTTTCATAACAATAAAGTAAACAATCAATTTGTACATGATTGTAGTTGTCGTCGTGGAAATGTGAAATAACCACTTTGATTGTTGAAACAATCTAATACATCCTAAGCCATCACGTTTTACAAAAACATGATATAAAATTTCAAACTCGCATATCTCCGTTACTGCAGAAGTTACAGAAGTGATTTTGCACACAATATCATCAGGTCGAAGCTCTCTATTTGGTCATCAAAAAATTTAATCCATGTTTAATATTCATGCTTAGTTACCATGGAAACTCTCATAACAATAAAGTAAACAATCAATTTGTGCATGATTGTAGTCGTCGTCGTGGAGATTTGAAATAAACACTTTGATTGTTGAAACAATGTAACACATCCTAAGGCATCACGTTTTACAAAAACATTATATAAAATTTCAAACTCTCATATCTCCGTTACTATAGAAGATACAGAAGCGATTTTGCACTCAATATCATCAGGTCGAAGCTCTCTATTGAGCCATTAAAAAAAACTTAATCCATGTTTAATATTCATGCTTAGTTACCATGGAAACTCTCATAACAATAAAGTAAACAATCAATTTGTGCATGATTGTAGTCGTCGTCGTGGAGATTTGTAATAACCACTTTGATTGTTGAAACAATATAATACATCCTAAGCCATCACGTTTTACAAAAACATGATACAAAATTTCAAACTCGCTTATCTCCGTTACTATGGAAAATACAGAAGTGATTTTACACTCAATGTAAACAGGTCGGATCTCTGTAGTGGCTCTTCAGAAAAAATTTAATCGATGTGTAATATTCATGCTTAGTTACCATGGAAACTCTCATAACAATAAAGTAAACAATCAATTTGTGCATGATTGTAGTCGTCGTCGTGGAGATTTGAAATAACCACTTTGATTGTTGAAACAATGTAATACATCCTAAGCCATCACGTATTACAAAAACATTCTATAAAATTTCAAACTCGTTTATCGCAGTTACTATGGAAGATACAGAAGTGATTTTGCACTCAATATCATAAGGTCAAAGCTCTCTATTGGCCATCAGGAAAAAATTAATCCATATGTAATATTCAGGCTTTGTTACAATAGAAACTCTCATAACAATAAAGTAAACAATCTATTTGTGCATGATTGTAGTCGACGTTGTGGAGATTTGAAATAACCACTTTGATTGTTGAAACAATTTAATACATTCTGAGCCTTCACGTTTTACAAAAATCATTATATAAAATTTCAAACTCGCATATCTCCGTTACTATGGAAGATACAGAAGTGATTTTACACTTAATGTAATCAGGTCGAAGCTCTCTAGTGGCTCTTTTAAAAAAAATAATCCATGGGTAATATTAAGGCTTTGTTACCATGGAAACTCTCAAAAAAATAAAATAAACAATCTACTTGTGCATGATTGTAGTCGTCGTAGTGGAGACTTGAACTAACCACTTTGATTGTTGAAAAAATATAATACATCCTAAGCCATCACGTTTTACAAAAACATTATATAAAATTTCAAACTCGCATATCTCCGTTACTATAGAAGATACAGAAGTGATTTTGCCTTCAATATCATCAGGTCGAAGCTCTCTATTGGGTCAACAGGAAAAATTTAATCCACGTCTAACATTCATGCTTAGTTACCATGGAAACTCTCATAACATTAAAGTAAGCATTCAATTTGTGCATGATTTTAGTCGTCGTCGTGGAGATTTGAAATAACCACTTTGATTGTTGAAACAATATAATACATCCTAAGCCATCACGTTTTACAAAAACATGATACAAAATTTCAAACTCGCATGTCTCCGTTACTATGGAAGATGCAGAAGTGATTTTACACTCAATGTAATCAGGTCGAAGCTCTCTAGTTTTCTCTTCAGAATAAAATTAATCCTTCTGTATAATTCATGCTTAGTTAAAATGGAAACTTTCATAACAATAAAGTAAACAATTAATTTGTGTACGATTGTAGTCGTCGTCGTAGAGATTTGAAATAAACACCTTGATTGTTGAAACAATATAATACATCCTAAGCCATCACGTTTTACAAAAACATTATATAAAATTTCAAACTCGCATATCTCCGTTACTATAGAAGATACATACGTGATTTTACACTCAATATAATCAGGTCGAAGCTCTCTAGTGGCTCTTCAGAAAAAAATTAATCGATGTGTAATATTCATGCTTAGTTAAAATGGAAACTTTCATAACAATAAAGTAAACAATCAATTTGTGCATGTTTGAAGTCGTCGTCGTGGAGATTTGAAATAACCACTTTGATTGTTGAAACAATCTAATACATCCTAAGCCATCACGTTTTACAAAAACATGATACAAAATTTCAAACTCGCATGTCTCCGTTACTATGGAAGATGCAGAAGTGATTTTACACTCAATGTAATCAGGTCGAAGCTCTCTAGTTTTCTCTTCAGAATAAAATTAATCCTTCTGTATAATTCATGCTTAGTTAAAATGGAAACTTTCATAACAATAAAGTAAACAATTAATTTGTGTACGATTGTAGTCGTCGTCGTAGAGATTTGAAATAAACACCTTGATTGTTGAAACAATATAATACATCCCAAGCCATCACGTTTTACAAAAACATTATATAAAATTTCAAACTCGCATATCTCCGTTACTATAGAAGATACATACGTGATTTTACACTCAAAATAATCAGGTCGAAGCTCTCTAGTGGCTCTTCAGAAAAAAATTAATCGATGTGTAATATTCATGCTTAGTTAAAATGGAAACTTTCATAACAATAAAGTAAACAATCAATTTGTGCATGTTTGAAGTCGTCGTCGTGGAGATTTGAAATAACCACTTTGATTGTTGAAACAATCTAATACATCCTAAGCCATCACGTTTTACAAAAACATTATATAAAATTTCAAACTCGCATATCTCCGTTACTATAGAAGATACAGACGTGATTTTACACTCAATATCATCAGGTCGAAGCTCTCTATTGATCCATCAGGAACAATTTAATCAATGTCTAACATTCATGCTTTGTTACCATGGAAACTCTCATAACAACAAAGTAAGCAATCAATTTGTGCATGATTGTAGTCGTCGTCGTGGAGATTTGAAATAACAACTTTGATTGTTGAAACAATCTATTACATCCTAAGCCATCACGTTTAACAAAAACATTATATAAAATTTCAAACTCGCATATCTCCGTACCTATAGAAGATACAGAAGTGATTTTGCACTCAATATCATTAGGTCGAAGCTCTCTATTGGGTCAACAAAAAAAATTAAACCATGTTTAATATTCATGCTTAGTTACCTTGGAAACTCTCATAACAATAAAGTAAACAATCAATTTGTGCAAGATTGTAGTTTTCGTCGTGGAGATTTGAAATAAACACTTTGATTGTTGAAACAATCTAATACATCCTAACCATCACGTTTTACAAAAACATTATATAAAATTTCAAACTCGCATATCGCCGTTACTATAGAAGATACAGAAGTGATTTTGCACTCAATATCATCAGGTCGAAGCTCACTATTGGGCCATCAGGAAAAATTTAATCAATGTCTAACATTCATTCTTAGTTACCATGGAAACTCTCATAACAACAAAGTAAGCAATCAATTTGTGCATGATTGTAGTCGTCGTCGTGGAGATTTGAAATAACCACCTTGATTGTTGAAACAATATAATACATCCTAAGCCATCACGTTTTACAAAAACATGTTACAAAATTTCAAACTCGCATATCTCCGTTACTATGGAAGATGCAGAAGTGATTTTACACTCAATGTAATCAGGTCGAAGCTCTCAAGTGGCTCTTCAGAAAAAAATTAATCCATGTGTAATATTCATCCTTAGTTAAAATGGAAACTTTCATAACAATAAAGTAAACAATCAATTTGTACATGATTGTAGTTGTCGTCGTGGAAATGTGAAATAACCACTTTGATTGTTGAAACAATCTAATACATCCTAAGCCATCACGTTTTACAAAAACATGATATAAAATTTCAAACTCGCATATCTCCGTTACTGCAGAAGTTACAGAAGTGATTTTGCACACAATATCATCAGGTCGAAGCTCTCTATTTGGTCATCAAAAAATTTAATCCATGTTTAATATTCATGCTTAGTTACCATGGAAACTCTCATAACAATAAAGTAAACAATCAATTTGTGCATGATTGTAGTCGTCGTCGTGGAGATTTGAAATAAACACTTTGATTGTTGAAACAATGTAACACATCCTAAGGCATCACGTTTTACAAAAACATTATATAAAATTTCAAACTCTCATATCTCCGTTACTATAGAAGATACAGAAGCGATTTTGCACTCAATATCATCAGGTCGAAGCTCTCTATTGAGCCATTAAAAAAAACTTAATCCATGTTTAATATTCATGCTTAGTTACCATGGAAACTCTCATAACAATAAAGTAAACAATCAATTTGTGCATGATTGTAGTCGTCGTCGTGGAGATTTGTAATAACCACTTTGATTGTTGAAACAATATAATACATCCTAAGCCATCACGTTTTACAAAAACATGATACAAAATTTCAAACTCGCTTATCTCCGTTACTATGGAAAATACAGAAGTGATTTTACACTCAATGTAAACAGGTCGGATCTCTGTAGTGGCTCTTCAGAAAAAATTTAATCGATGTGTAATATTCATGCTTAGTTACCATGGAAACTTTCATAACAATAAAGTAAACAATCAATTTGTGCATGATTGTAGTCGTCGTCGTGGAGATTTGAAATAACCACTTTGATTGTTGAAACAATGTAATACATCCTAAGCCATCACGTATTACAAAAACATTCTATAAAATTTCAAACTCGTTTATCGCAGTTACTATGGAAGATACAGAAGTGATTTTGCACTCAATATCATAAGGTCAAAGCTCTCTATTGGCCATCAGGAAAAAATTAATCCATATGTAATATTCAGGCTTTGTTACAATAGAAACTCTCATAACAATAAAGTAAACAATCTATTTGTGCATGATTGTAGTCGACGTTGTGGAGATTTGAAATAACCACTTTGATTGTTGAAACAATTTAATACATTCTGAGCCTTCACGTTTTACAAAAATCATTATATAAAATTTCAAACTCGCATATCTCCGTTACTATGGAAGATACAGAAGTGATTTTACACTTAATGTAATCAGGTCGAAGCTCTCTAGTGGCTCTTTTAAAAAAAATAATCCATGGGTAATATTAAGGCTTTGTTACCATGGAAACTCTCAAAAAAATAAAATAAACAATCTACTTGTGCATGATTGTAGTCGTCGTAGTGGAGACTTGAACTAACCACTTTGATTGTTGAAAAAATATAATACATCCTAAGCCATCACGTTTTACAAAAACATTATATAAAATTTCAAACTCGCATATCTCCGTTACTATAGAAGATACAGAAGTGATTTTGCCTTCAATATCATCAGGTCGAAGCTCTCTATTGGGTCAACAGGAAAAATTTAATCCACGTCTAACATTCATGCTTAGTTACCATGGAAACTCTCATAACATTAAAGTAAGCAATCAATTTGTGCATGATTTTAGTCGTCGTCGTGGAGATTTGAAATAACCACTTTGATTGTTGAAACAATATAATACATCCTAAGCCATCACGTTTTACAAAAACATGATACAAAATTTCAAACTCGCATGTCTCCGTTACTATGGAAGATGCAGAAGTGATTTTACACTCAATGTAATCAGGTCGAAGCTCTCTAGTTTTCTCTTCAGAATAAAATTAATCCTTCTGTATAATTCATGCTTAGTTAAAATGGAAACTTTCATAACAATAAAGTAAACAATTAATTTGTGTACGATTGTAGTCGTCGTCGTAGAGATTTGAAATAAACACCTTGATTGTTGAAACAATATAATACATCCTAAGCCATCACGTTTTACAAAAACATTATATAAAATTTCAAACTCGCATATCTCCGTTACTATAGAAGATACATACGTGATTTTACACTCAATATAATCAGGTCGAAGCTCTCTAGTGGCTCTTCAGAAAAAAATTAATCGATGTGTAATATTCATGCTTAGTTAAAATGGAAACTTTCATAACAATAAAGTAAACAATCAATTTGTGCATGTTTGAAGTCGTCGTCGTGGAGATTTGAAATAACCACTTTGATTGTTGAAACAATCTAATACATCCTAAGCCATCACGTTTTACAAAAACATTATATAAAATTTCAAACTCGCATATCTCCGTTACTATAGAAGATACAGACGTGATTTTACACTCAATATCATCAGGTCGAAGCTCTCTATTGATCCATCAGGAAAAATTTAATCAATGTCTAACATTCATGCTTTGTTACCATGGAAACTCTCATAACAACAAAGTAAGCAATCAATTTGTGCATGATTGTAGTCGTCGTCGTGGAGATTTGAAATAACAACTTTGATTGTTGAAACAATCTATTACATCCTAAGCCATCACGTTTAACAAAAACATTATATAAAATTTCAAACTCGCATATCTCCGTACCTATAGAAGATACAGAAGTGATTTTGCACTCAATATCATTAGGTCGAAGCTCTCTATTGGGTCAACAAAAAAAATTAAACCATGTTTAATATTCATGCTTAGTTACCTTGGAAACTCTCATAACAATAAAGTAAACAATCAATTTGTGCAAGATTGTAGTTTTCGTCTTGGAGATTTGAAATAAACACTTTGATTGTTGAAACAATCTAATACATCCTAACCATCACGTTTTACAAAAACATTATATAAAATTTCAAACTCGCATATCGCCGTTACTATAGAAGATACAGAAGTGATTTTGCACTCAATATCATCAGGTCGAAGCTCACTATTGGGCCATCAGGAAAAATTTAATCAATGTCTAACATTCATTCTTAGTTACCATGGAAACTCTCATAACAACAAAGTAAGCAATCAATTTGTGCATGATTGTAGTCGTCGTCGTGGAGATTTGAAATAACCACCTTGATTGTTGAAACAATATAATACATCCTAAGCCATCACGTTTTACAAAAACATGTTACAAAATTTCAAACTCGCATATCTCCGTTACTATGGAAGATGCAGAAGTGATTTTACACTCAATGTAATCAGGTCGAAGCTCTCAAGTGGCTCTTCAGAAAAAAATTAATCCATGTGTAATATTCATGCTTAGTTAAAATGGAAACTTTCATAACAATAAAGTAAACAATCAATTTGTACATGATTGTAGTTGTCGTCGTGGAAATGTGAAATAACCACTTTGATTGTTGAAACAATCTAATACATCCTAAGCCATCACGTTTTACAAAAACATGATATAAAATTTCAAACTCGCATATCTCCGTTACTGCAGAAGTTACAGAAGTGATTTTGCACACAATATCATCAGGTCGAAGCTCTCTATTTGGTCATCAAAAAATTTAATCCATGTTTAATATTCATGCTTAGTTACCATGGAAACTCTCATAACAATAAAGTAAACAATCAATTTGTGCATGATTGTAGTCGTCGTCGTGGAGATTTGAAATAAACACTTTGATTGTTGAAACAATGTAACACATCCTAAGGCATCACGTTTTACAAAAACATTATATAAAATTTCAAACTCGCATATCTCCGTTACTATAGAAGATACAGAAGCGATTTTGCACTCAATATCATCAGGTCGAAGCTCTCTATTGGGCCATTAAAAAAAACTTAATCCATGTTTAATATTCATGCTTAGTTACCATGGAAACTCTCATAACAATAAAGTAAACAATCAATTTGTGCATGATTGTAGTCGTCGTCGTGGAGATTTGAAATAACCACTTTGATTGTTGAAACAATATAATACATCCTAAGCCATCACGTTTTACAAAAACATGATACAAAATTTCAAACTCGCATATCTCCGTTACTATGGAAGATGCAGAAGTGATTTTACACTCAATGTAATCAGGTCGAAGCTCTCTAGTGGCTCTTCAGAAAGAAATTAATCCATGTGTAATATTCATGCTTAGTTAAAATGGAAACTTTCATAACAATAAAGTAAACAATCAATTTGTGCATGATTGAAGTCGTCGTCGTGGAGATTTGAAATAACCACTTTGATTGTTGAAACAATCTAATACATCCTTAACCATCACGTTTTACAAAAACATGATACAAAATTTCAAACTCGCTTATCTCCGTTACTATGGAAAATACAGAAGTGATTTTACACTCAATGTAAACAGGTCGGATCTCTGTAGTGGCTCTTCAGAAAAAATTTAATCGATGTGTAATATTCATGCTTAGTTACCATGGAAACTTTCATAACAATAAAGTAAACAATCAATTTGTGCATGATTGTAGTCGTCGTCGTGGAGATTTGAAATAACCACTTTGATTGTTGAAACAATGTAATACATCCTAGGGCATCACGTTTTACAAAAACCTTATATAAAATTTCAAAGTCGCATATCTCCGTTACTATAGATGATACAGAAGTGATTTTGCACTCAATATCATCAGGTCGAAGCTCTCTATTGGGTCATCAAAGAAAACTTAATCCATGTTTAATATTCATGCTTAGTTACCATGGAAACTCTCATAACAGTAAAGTAAACAATCAATTTGTGCATGATAGTAGTCGTCGTCGTGGAAATGTGAAATAACCACTTTGATTGTTGAAACAATATAATACATCCTAAGCCATCACGTTTTACAAAAACATGATATAAAATTTCAAACTCGCATATCTCCGTTACTACAGAAGATACAGAAGTGATTTTGCACACAATATCATCAAGTTGAAGCTCTCTATTGGGCCATCAAAAAAAACTTAATCCATGTTTAATATTCATGCTTAGTTACGATGGAAACTCTCATAACAATAAAGTAAACAATCAATTTGTGCATGATTGTAGTCGTCGTCGTGGAGATTTGAAATAACCACCTTGATTGTTGAAACAATATAATACATCCTAAGCCATCACGTTTTACAAAAACATGATACAACATTTCAAACTCGCATATCTCCGTTACTATGGAAGATGCAGAAGTGATTTTACACTCAATGTAATCAGGTCGAAGCTCTCAAGTGCCTCTTCAGAAAAAAATTAATCCATGTGTAATATTCATGCTTAGTTAAAATGGAAACTTTCATAACAATAAAGTAAACAATCAATTTGTGCATGATTGACGTCGTCGTCGAAGAGATTTGAAATAACAACTTTGATTGTTGAAACAATCTAATACATCCTAAGCCATCACGTATTACAAAAACATTCTATAAAATTTCAAACTCGTTTATCGCAGTTACTATGGAAGATACAGAATTGATTTTGCACTCAATATCATAAGGTCAAAGCTCTCTATTGGCCATCAGGAAAAAATTAATCCATATGTAATATTCAGGCTTTGTTACAATAGAAACTCTCATAACAATAAAGTAAACAATCTATTTGTGCATGATTGTAGTCGACGTTGTGGAGATTTGAAATAACCACTTTGATTGTTGAAACAATTTAATACATTCTGAGCCTTCACGTTTTACAAAAACATTATATAAAATTTCAAACTCGCATATCTCCGTTACTATGGAAGATACAGAAGTGATTTTACACTTAATTTAATCAGGTCGAAGCTCTCTAGTGGCTCTTTAATAAATAATAATCCATTGGTAATATTAAGGTCTTTGTTACCATGGAAACTCTCAAAAAAATAAAATAAACAATCTATTTGTGCATGATTGTAGTCGTCGTCGTGGAGATTTGAAATAACCACTTTGATTGTTGAAACAATCTAATACATCCTAAGCCATCACGTTTTACAAAAACATTATATAAAATTTCAAACTCGCATATCGCCTTTACTATAGAAGATACAGAAGTGATTTTGCACTCAATATAATCAGGTCGAAGCTCTCTATTGGGTCAACAGGAAAAATTTAATCCACGTCTAACATTCATGCTTAGTTACCATGGAAACTCTCATAACATTAAAGTAAGCAATCAATTTGTGCATGATTTTAGTCGTCGTCGTGGAGATTTGAAATAACCACTTTGATTGTTGAAACAATATAATACATCCTAAGCCATCACGTTTTACAAAAACATGATACAAAATTTCAAACTCGCATGTCTCCGTTACTATGGAAGATGCAGAAGTGATTTTACACTCAATGTAATCAGGTCGAAGCTCTCTAGTTTTCTCTTCAGAATAAAATTAATCCTTCTGTATAATTCATGCTTAGTTAAAATGGAAACTTTCATAACAATAAAGTAAACAATTAATTTGTGTACGATTGTAGTCGTCGTCGTAGAGATTTGAAATAAACACCTTGATTGTTGAAACAATATAATACATCCTAAGCCATCACGTTTTACAAAAACATTATATAAAATTTCAAACTCGCATATCTCCGTTACTATAGAAGATACATACGTGATTTTACACTCAATATAATCAGGTCGAAGCTCTCTAGTGGCTCTTCAGAAAAAAATTAATCGATGTGTAATATTCATGCTTAGTTAAAATGGAAACTTTCATAACAATAAAGTAAACAATCAATTTGTGCATGTTTGAAGTCGTCGTCGTGGAGATTTGAAATAACCACTTTGATTGTTGAAACAATCTAATACATCCTAAGCCATCACGTTTTACAAAAACATTATATAAAATTTCAAACTCGCATATCTCCGTTACTATAGAAGATACAGACGTGATTTTACACTCAATATCATCAGGTCGAAGCTCTCTATTGATCCATCAGGAAAAATTTAATCAATGTCTAACATTCATGCTTTGTTACCATGGAAACTCTCATAACAACAAAGTAAGCAATCAATTTGTGCATGATTGTAGTCGTCGTCGTGGAGATTTGAAATAACAACTTTGATTGTTGAAACAATCTATTACATCCTAAGCCATCACGTTTAACAAAAACATTATATAAAATTTCAAACTCGCATATCTCCGTACCTATAGAAGATACAGAAGTGATTTTGCACTCAATATCATTAGGTCGAAGCTCTCTATTGGGTCAACAAAAAAAATTAAACCATGTTTAATATTCATGCTTAGTTACCTTGGAAACTCTCATAACAATAAAGTAAACAATCAATTTGTGCAAGATTGTAGTTTTCGTCTTGGAGATTTGAAATAAACACTTTGATTGTTGAAACAATCTAATACATCCTAACCATCACGTTTTACAAAAACATTATATAAAATTTCAAACTCGCATATCGCCGTTACTATAGAAGATACAGAAGTGATTTTGCACTCAATATCATCAGGTCGAAGCTCACTATTGGGCCATCAGGAAAAATTTAATCAATGTCTAACATTCATTCTTAGTTACCATGGAAACTCTCATAACAACAAAGTAAGCAATCAATTTGTGCATGATTGTAGTCGTCGTCGTGGAGATTTGAAATAACCACCTTGATTGTTGAAACAATATAATACATCCTAAGCCATCACGTTTTACAAAAACATGTTACAAAATTTCAAACTCGCATATCTCCGTTACTATGGAAGATGCAGAAGTGATTTTACACTCAATGTAATCAGGTCGAAGCTCTCAAGTGGCTCTTCAGAAAAAAATTAATCCATGTGTAATATTCATGCTTAGTTAAAATGGAAACTTTCATAACAATAAAGTAAACAATCAATTTGTACATGATTGTAGTTGTCGTCGTGGAAATGTGAAATAACCACTTTGATTGTTGAAACAATCTAATACATCCTAAGCCATCACGTTTTACAAAAACATGATATAAAATTTCAAACTCGCATATCTCCGTTACTGCAGAAGTTACAGAAGTGATTTTGCACACAATATCATCAGGTCGAAGCTCTCTATTTGGTCATCAAAAAATTTAATCCATGTTTAATATTCATGCTTAGTTACCATGGAAACTCTCATAACAATAAAGTAAACAATCAATTTGTGCATGATTGTAGTCGTCGTCGTGGAGATTTGAAATAAACACTTTGATTGTTGAAACAATGTAACACATCCTAAGGCATCACGTTTTACAAAAACATTATATAAAATTTCAAACTCGCATATCTCCGTTACTATAGAAGATACAGAAGCGATTTTGCACTCAATATCATCAGGTCGAAGCTCTCTATTGGGCCATTAAAAAAAACTTAATCCATGTTTAATATTCATGCTTAGTTACCATGGAAACTCTCATAACAATAAAGTAAACAATCAATTTGTGCATGATTGTAGTCGTCGTCGTGGAGATTTGAAATAACCACTTTGATTGTTGAAACAATATAATACATCCTAAGCCATCACGTTTTACAAAAACATGATACAAAATTTCAAACTCGCATATCTCCGTTACTATGGAAGATGCAGAAGTGATTTTACACTCAATGTAATCAGGTCGAAGCTCTCTAGTGGCTCTTCAGAAAGAAATTAATCCATGTGTAATATTCATGCTTAGTTAAAATGGAAACTTTCATAACAATAAAGTAAACAATCAATTTGTGCATGATTGAAGTCGTCGTCGTAGAGATTTGAAATAACCACTTTGATTGTTGAAACAATCTAATACATCCTTAACCATCACGTTTTACAAAAACATGATACAAAATTTCAAACTCGCTTATCTCCGTTACTATGGAAAATACAGAAGTGATTTTACACTCAATGTAAACAGGTCGGATCTCTGTAGTGGCTCTTCAGAAAAAATTTAATCGATGTGTAATATTCATGCTTAGTTACCATGGAAACTTTCATAACAATAAAGTAAACAATCAATTTGTGCATGATTGTAGTCGTCGTCGTGGAGATTTGAAATAACCACTTTGATTGTTGAAACAATGTAATACATCCTAGGGCATCACGTTTTACAAAAACCTTATATAAAATTTCAAAGTCGCATATCTCCGTTACTATAGATGATACAGAAGTGATTTTGCACTCAATATCATCAGGTCGAAGCTCTCTATTGGGTCATCAAAGAAAACTTAATCCATGTTTAATATTCATGCTTAGTTACCATGGAAACTCTCATAACAGTAAAGTAAACAATCAATTTGTGCATGATAGTAGTCGTCGTCGTGGAAATGTGAAATAACCACTTTGATTGTTGAAACAATATAATACATCCTAAGCCATCACGTTTTACAAAAACATGATATAAAATTTCAAACCCGCATATCTCCGTTACTACAGAAGATACAGAAGTGATTTTGCACACAATATCATCAGGTCGAAGCTCTCTATTGGGCCATCAAAAAAAACTTAATCCATGTTTAATATTCATGCTTAGTTACGATGGAAACTCTCATAACAATAAAGTAAACAATCAATTTGTGCATGATTGTAGTCGTCGTCGTGGAGATTTGAAATAACCACCTTGATTGTTGAAACAATATAATACATCCTAAGCCATCACGTTTTACAAAAACATGATACAACATTTCAAACTCGCATATCTCCGTTACTATGGAAGATGCAGAAGTGATTTTACACTCAATGTAATCAGGTCGAAGCTCTCAAGTGCCTCTTCAGAAAAAAATTAATCCATGTGTAATATTCATGCTTAGTTAAAATGGAAACTTTCATAACAATAAAGTAAACAATCAATTTGTGCATGATTGACGTCGTCGTCGAAGAGATTTGAAATAACAACTTTGATTGTTGAAACAATCTAATACATCCTAAGCCATCACGTATTACAAAAACATTCTATAAAATTTCAAACTCGTTTATCGCAGTTACTATGGAAGATACAGAATTGATTTTGCACTCAATATCATAAGGTCAAAGCTCTCTATTGGCCATCAGGAAAAAATTAATCCATATGTAATATTCAGGCTTTGTTACAATAGAAACTCTCATAACAATAAAGTAAACAATCTATTTGTGCATGATTGTAGTCGACGTTGTGGAGATTTGAAATAACCACTTTGATTGTTGAAACAATTTAATACATTCTGAGCCTTCACGTTTTACAAAAACATTATATAAAATTTCAAACTCGCATATCTCCGTTACTATGGAAGATACAGAAGTGATTTTACACTTAATGTAATCAGGTCGAAGCTCTCTAGTGGCTCTTTAATAAATAATAATCCATTGGTAATATTAAGGTCTTTGTTACCATGGAAACTCTCAAAAAAATAAAATAAACAATCTATTTGTGCATGATTGTAGTCGTCGTCGTGGAGATTTGAAATAACCACTTTGATTGTTGAAACAATCTAATACATCCTAAGCCATCACGTTTTACAAAAACATTATATAAAATTTCAAACTCGCATATCGCCTTTACTATAGAAGATACAGAAGTGATTTTGCACTCAATATAATCAGGTCGAAGCTCTCTATTGGGTCAACAGGAAAAATTTAATCCACGTCTAACATTCATGTTTAGTTAAAATGGAAACTTTCATAACAATAAAGTAAACAATCAATTTGTGCATGATTGAAGTCGTCGTCGTAGAGATTTGAAATAACCACTTTGATTGTTGAAACAATCTAATACATCCTTAACCATCACGTTTTACAAAAACATTATATAAAATTTCAAACTCGCATATCTCCGTTACTATGGAAGATACAGAAGTGATTTTACACTTAATGTAATCAGGTCGAAGCTCTCTAGTGGCTCTTTTAAAAAAAATAATCCATGGGTAATATTAAGGCTTTGTTACCATGGAAACTCTCAAAAAAATAAAATAAACAATCTATTTGTGCATGATTGTAGTCGTCGTAGTGGAGACTTGAAATAACCACTTTGATTGTTGAAACAATATAATACATCCTAAGCCATCACGTTTTACAAAAACATTATATAAAATTTCAAACTCGCATATCTCCGTTACTATAGAAGATACAGAAGTGATTTTGCCTTCAATATCATCAGGTCGAAGCTCTCTATTGGGTCAACAGGAAAAATTTAATCCACGTCTAACATTCATGCTTAGTTACCATGGAAACTCTCATAACATTAAAGTAAGCAATCAATTTGTGCATGATTTTAGTCGTCGTCGTGGAGATTTGAAATAACCACTTTGATTGTTGAAACAATATAATACATCCTAAGCCATCACGTTTTACAAAAACATGATACAAAATTTCAAACTCGCATGTCTCCGTTACTATGGAAGATGCAGAAGTGATTTTACACTCAATGTAATCAGGTCGAAGCTCTCTAGTTTTCTCTTCAGAATAAAATTAATCCTTCTGTATAATTCATGCTTAGTTAAAATGGAAACTTTCATAACAATAAAGTAAACAATTAATTTGTGTACGATTGTAGTCGTCGTCGTAGAGATTTGAAATAAACACCTTGATTGTTGAAACAATATAATACATCCTAAGCCATCACGTTTTACAAAAACATTATATAAAATTTCAAACTCGCATATCTCCGTTACTATAGAAGATACATACGTGATTTTACACTCAATATAATCAGGTCGAAGCTCTCTAGTGGCTCTTCAGAAAAAAATTAATCGATGTGTAATATTCATGCTTAGTTAAAATGGAAACTTTCATAACAATAAAGTAAACAATCAATTTGTGCATGTTTGAAGTCGTCGTCGTGGAGATTTGAAATAACCACTTTGATTGTTGAAACAATCTAATACATCCTAAGCCATCACGTTTTACAAAAACATTATATAAAATTTCAAACTCGCATATCTCCGTTACTATAGAAGATACAGACGTGATTTTACACTCAATATCATCAGGTCGAAGCTCTCTATTGATCCATCAGGAAAAATTTAATCAAT
This sequence comes from Lepisma saccharinum, assembly GCF_977018435.1. NCBI lineage: Eukaryota > Metazoa > Arthropoda > Insecta > Zygentoma > Lepismatidae > Lepisma > Lepisma saccharinum. The sequence goes on from NW_028142896.1 coordinate 261,009, forward strand.
GTCTAACATTCATGCTTTGTTACCATGGAAACTCTCATAACAACAAAGTAAGCAATCAATTTGTGCATGATTGTAGTCGTCGTCGTGGAGATTTGAAATAACAACTTTGATTGTTGAAACAATCTATTACATCCTAAGCCATCACGTTTAACAAAAACATTATATAAAATTTCAAACTCGCATATCTCCGTACCTATAGAAGATACAGAAGTGATTTTGCACTCAATATCATTAGGTCGAAGCTCTCTATTGGGTCAACAAAAAAAATTAAACCATGTTTAATATTCATGCTTAGTTACCTTGGAAACTCTCATAACAATAAAGTAAACAATCAATTTGTGCAAGATTGTAGTTTTCGTCGTGGAGATTTGAAAAAAACACTTTGATTGTTGAAACAATCTAATACATCCTAACCATCACGTTTTACAAAAACATTATATAAAATTTCAAACTCGCATATCGCCGTTACTATAGAAGATACAGAAGTGATTTTGCACTCAATATCATCAGGTCGAAGCTCACTATTGGGCCATCAGGAAAAATTTAATCAATGTCTAACATTCATTCTTAGTTACCATGGAAACTCTCATAACAACAAAGTAAGCAATCAATTTGTGCATGATTGTAGTCGTCGTCGTGGAGATTTGAAATAACCACCTTGATTGTTGAAACAATATAATACATCCTAAGCCATCACGTTTTACAAAAACATGTTACAAAATTTCAAACTCGCATATCTCCGTTACTATGGAAGATGCAGAAGTGATTTTACACTCAATGTAATCAGGTCGAAGCTCTCAAGTGGCTCTTCAGAAAAAAATTAATCCATGTGTAATATTCATGCTTAGTTAAAATGGAAACTTTCATAACAATAAAGTAAACAATCAATTTGTACATGATTGTAGTTGTCGTCGTGGAAATGTGAAATAACCACTTTGATTGTTGAAACAATCTAATACATCCTAAGCCATCACGTTTTACAAAAACATGATATAAAATTTCAAACTCGCATATCTCCGTTACTGCAGAAGTTACAGAAGTGATTTTGCACACAATATCATCAGGTCGAAGCTCTCTATTTGGTCATCAAAAAATTTAATCCATGTTTAATATTCATGCTTAGTTACCATGGAAACTCTCATAACAATAAAGTAAACAATCAATTTGTGCATGATTGTAGTCGTCGTCGTGGAGATTTGAAATAAACACTTTGATTGTTGAAACAATGTAACACATCCTAAGGCATCACGTTTTACAAAAACATTATATAAAATTTCAAACTCTCATATCTCCGTTACTATAGAAGATACAGAAGCGATTTTGCACTCAATATCATCAGGTCGAAGCTCTCTATTGAGCCATTAAAAAAAACTTAATCCATGTTTAATATTCATGCTTAGTTACCATGGAAACTCTCATAACAATAAAGTAAACAATCAATTTGTGCATGATTGTAGTCGTCGTCGTGGAGATTTGTAATAACCACTTTGATTGTTGAAACAATATAATACATCCTAAGCCATCACGTTTTACAAAAACATGATACAAAATTTCAAACCCGCTTATCTCCGTTACTATGGAAAATACAGAAGTGATTTTACACTCAATGTAAACAGGTCGGATCTCTGTAGTGGCTCTTCAGAAAAAATTTAATCGATGTGTAATATTCATGCTTAGTTACCATGGAAACTTTCATAACAATAAAGTAAACAATCAATTTGTGCATGATTGTAGTCGTCGTCGTGGAGATTTGAAATAACCACTTTGATTGTTGAAACAATGTAATACATCCTAAGCCATCACGTATTACAAAAACATTCTATAAAATTTCAAACTCGTTTATCGCAGTTACTATGGAAGATACAGAAGTGATTTTGCACTCAATATCATAAGGTCAAAGCTCTCTATTGGCCATCAGGAAAAAATTAATCCATATGTAATATTCAGGCTTTGTTACAATAGAAACTCTCATAACAATAAAGTAAACAATCTATTTGTGCATGATTGTAGTCGACGTTGTGGAGATTTGAAATAACCACTTTGATTGTTGAAACAATTTAATACATTCTGAGCCTTCACGTTTTACAAAAATCATTATATAAAATTTCAAACTCGCATATCTCCGTTACTATGGAAGATACAGAAGTGATTTTACACTTAATGTAATCAGGTCGAAGCTCTCTAGTGGCTCTTTTAAAAAAAATAATCCATGGGTAATATTAAGGCTTTGTTACCATGGAAACTCTCAAAAAAATAAAATAAACAATCTACTTGTGCATGATTGTAGTCGTCGTAGTGGAGACTTGAACTAACCACCTTGATTGTTGAAAAAATATAATACATCCTAAGCCATCACGTTTTACAAAAACATTATATAAAATTTCAAACTCGCATATCTCCGTTACTATAGAAGATACAGAAGTGATTTTGCCTTCAATATCATCAGGTCGAAGCTCTCTATTGGGTCAACAGGAAAAATTTAATCCACGTCTAACATTCATGCTTAGTTACCATGGAAACTCTCATAACATTAAAGTAAGCAATCAATTTGTTCATGATTTTAGTCGTCGTCGTGGAGATTTGAAATAACCACTTTGATTGTTGAAACAATATAATACATCCTAAGCCATCACGTTTTACAAAAACATGATACAAAATTTCAAACTCGCATGTCTCCGTTACTATGGAAGATGCAGAAGTGATTTTACACTCAATGTAATCAGGTCGAAGCTCTCTAGTTTTCTCTTCAGAATAAAATTAATCCTTCTGTATAATTCATGCTTAGTTAAAATGGAAACTTTCATAACAATAAAGTAAACAATTAATTTGTGTACGATTGTAGTCGTCGTCGTAGAGATTTGAAATAAACACCTTGATTGTTGAAACAATATAATACATCCTAAGCCATCACGTTTTACAAAAACATTATATAAAATTTCAAACTCGCATATCTCCGTTACTATAGAAGATACATACGTGATTTTACACTCAATATAATCAGGTCGAAGCTCTCTAGTGGCTCTTCAGAAAAAAATTAATCGATGTGTAATATTCATGCTTAGTTAAAATGGAAACTTTCATAACAATAAAGTAAACAATCAATTTGTGCATGTTTGAAGTCGTCGTCGTGGAGATTTGAAATAACCACTTTGATTGTTGAAACAATCTAATACATCCTAAGCCATCACGTTTTACAAAAACATTATATAAAATTTCAAACTCGCATATCTCCGTTACTATAGAAGATACAGACGTGATTTTACACTCAATATCATCAGGTCGAAGCTCTCTATTGATCCATCAGGAAAAATTTAATCAATGTCTAACATTCATGCTTTGTTACCATGGAAACTCTCATAACAACAAAGTAAGCAATCAATTTGTGCATGATTGTAGTCGTCGTCGTGGAGATTTGAAATAACAACTTTGATTGTTGAAACAATCTATTACATCCTAAGCCATCACGTTTAACAAAAACATTATATAAAATTTCAAACTCGCATATCTCCGTACCTATAGAAGATACAGAAGTGATTTTGCACTCAATATCATTAGGTCGAAGCTCTCTATTGGGTCAACAAAAAAAATTAAACCATGTTTAATATTCATGCTTAGTTACCTTGGAAACTCTCATAACAATAAAGTAAACAATCAATTTGTGCAAGATTGTAGTTTTCGTCTTGGAGATTTGAAATAAACACTTTGATTGTTGAAACAATCTAATACATCCTAACCATCACGTTTTACAAAAACATTATATAAAATTTCAAACTCGCATATCGCCGTTACTATAGAAGATACAGAAGTGATTTTGCACTCAATATCATCAGGTCGAAGCTCACTATTGGGCCATCAGGAAAAATTTAATCAATGTCTAACATTCATTCTTAGTTACCATGGAAACTCTCATAACAACAAAGTAAGCAATCAATTTGTGCATGATTGTAGTCGTCGTCGTGGAGATTTGAAATAACCACCTTGATTGTTGAAACAATATAATACATCCTAAGCCATCACGTTTTACAAAAACATGTTACAAAATTTCAAACTCGCATATCTCCGTTACTATGGAAGATGCAGAAGTGATTTTACACTCAATGTAATCAGGTCGAAGCTCTCAAGTGGCTCTTCAGAAAAAAATTAATCCATGTGTAATATTCATGCTTAGTTAAAATGGAAACTTTCATAACAATAAAGTAAACAATCAATTTGTACATGATTGTAGTTGTCGTCGTGGAAATGTGAAATAACCACTTTGATTGTTGAAACAATCTAATACATCCTAAGCCATCACGTTTTACAAAAACATGATATAAAATTTCAAACTCGCATATCTCCGTTACTGCAGAAGTTACAGAAGTGATTTTGCACACAATATCATCAGGTCGAAGCTCTCTATTTGGTCATCAAAAAATTTAATCCATGTTTAATATTCATGCTTAGTTACCATGGAAACTCTCATAACAATAAAGTAAACAATCAATTTGTGCATGATTGTAGTCGTCGTCGTGGAGATTTGAAATAAACACTTTGATTGTTGAAACAATGTAACACATCCTAAGGCATCACGTTTTACAAAAACATTATATAAAATTTCAAACTCGCATATCTCCGTTACTATAGAAGATACAGAAGCGATTTTGCACTCAATATCATCAGGTCGAAGCTCTCTATTGGGCCATTAAAAAAAACTTAATCCATGTTTAATATTCATGCTTAGTTACCATGGAAACTCTCATAACAATAAAGTAAACAATCAATTTGTGCATGATTGTAGTCGTCGTCGTGGAGATTTGAAATAACCACTTTGATTGTTGAAACAATATAATACATCCTAAGCCATCACGTTTTACAAAAACATGATACAAAATTTCAAACTCGCATATCTCCGTTACTATGGAAGATGCAGAAGTGATTTTACACTCAATGTAATCAGGTCGAAGCTCTCTAGTGGCTCTTCAGAAAAAAATTAATCCATGTGTAATATTCATGCTTAGTTAAAATGGAAACTTTCATAACAATAAAGTAAACAATCAATTTGTGCATGATTGAAGTCGTCGTCGTAGAGATTTGAAATAACCACTTTGATTGTTGAAACAATCTAATACATCCTTAACCATCACGTTTTACAAAAACATGATACAAAATTTCAAACTCGCTTATCTCCGTTACTATGGAAAATACAGAAGTGATTTTACACTCAATGTAAACAGGTCGGATCTCTGTAGTGGCTCTTCAGAAAAAATTTAATCGATGTGTAATATTCATGCTTAGTTACCATGGAAACTTTCATAACAATAAAGTAAACAATCAATTTGTGCATGATTGTAGTCGTCGTCGTGGAGATTTGAAATAACCACTTTGATTGTTGAAACAATGTAATACATCCTAGGGCATCACGTTTTACAAAAACCTTATATAAAATTTCAAAGTCGCATATCTCCGTTACTATAGATGATACAGAAGTGATTTTGCACTCAATATCATCAGGTCGAAGCTCTCTATTGGGTCATCAAAGAAAACTTAATCCATGTTTAATATTCATGCTTAGTTACCATGGAAACTCTCATAACAGTAAAGTAAACAATCAATTTGTGCATGATAGTAGTCGTCGTCGTGGAAATGTGAAATAACCACTTTGATTGTTGAAACAATATAATACATCCTAAGCCATCACGTTTTACAAAAACATGATATAAAATTTCAAACTCGCATATCTCCGTTACTACAGAAGATACAGAAGTGATTTTGCACACAATATCATCAGGTCGAAGCTCTCTATTGGGCCATCAAAAAAAACTTAATCCATGTTTAATATTCATGCTTAGTTACGATGGAAACTCTCATAACAATAAAGTAAACAATCAATTTGTGCATGATTGTAGTCGTCGTCGTGGAGATTTGAAATAACCACCTTGATTGTTGAAACAATATAATACATCCTAAGCCATCACGTTTTACAAAAACATGATACAACATTTCAAACTCGCATATCTCCGTTACTATGGAAGATGCAGAAGTGATTTTACACTCAATGTAATCAGGTCGAAGCTCTCAAGTGCCTCTTCAGAAAAAAATTAATCCATGTGTAATATTCATGCTTAGTTAAAATGGAAACTTTCATAACAATAAAGTAAACAATCAATTTGTGCATGATTGACGTCGTCGTCGAAGAGATTTGAAATAACAACTTTGATTGTTGAAACAATCTAATACATCCTAAGCCATCACGTATTACAAAAACATTCTATAAAATTTCAAACTCGTTTATCGCAGTTACTATGGAAGATACAGAATTGATTTTGCACTCAATATCATAAGGTCAAAGCTCTCTATTGGCCATCAGGAAAAAATTAATCCATATGTAATATTCAGGCTTTGTTACAATAGAAACTCTCATAACAATAAAGTAAACAATCTATTTGTGCATGATTGTAGTCGACGTTGTGGAGATTTGAAATAACCACTTTGATTGTTGAAACAATTTAATACATTCTGAGCCTTCACGTTTTACAAAAACATTATATAAAATTTCAAACTCGCATATCTCCGTTACTATGGAAGATACAGAAGTGATTTTACACTTAATGTAATCAGGTCGAAGCTCTCTAGTGGCTCTTTAATAAATAATAATCCATTGGTAATATTAAGGTCTTTGTTACCATGGAAACTCTCAAAAAAATAAAATAAACAATCTATTTGTGCATGATTGTAGTCGTCGTCGTGGAGATTTGAAATAACCACTTTGATTGTTGAAACAATCTAATACATCCTAAGCCATCACGTTTTACAAAAACATTATATAAAATTTCAAACTCGCATATCGCCTTTACTATAGAAGATACAGAAGTGATTTTGCACTCAATATAATCAGGTCGAAGCTCTCTATTGGGTCAACAGGAAAAATTTAATCCACGTCTAACATTCATGTTTAGTTACCATGGATACTCTCATAACAATAAAGTAAGCAATCAATTTGTGCATGATTGTAGTCGTCGTCGTGGAGATTTGAAATAACCACTTTGATTGTTGAAACAATATAATACATCCTAAGCCATCACGTTTTACAAAAACATGATACAAAATTTCAAACTCGCATATCTCCGTTACTATGGAAGATGCAGAAGTGATTTTACACTCAATGTAATCAGGTCGAAGCTCTCTAGTGGCTCTTCAGAAAAAAATTAATCCATGTGTAATATTCATGCTTAGTTAAAATGGAAACTTTCATAACAATAAAGTAAACAATCAATTTGTGCATGATTGAAGTCGTCGTCGTAGAGATTTGAAATAACCACTTTGATTGTTGAAACAATCTAATACATCCTTAACCATCACGTTTTACAAAAACATTATATAAAATTTCAAACTCGCATATCTCCGTTACTATGGAAGATACAGAAGTGATTTTACACTTAATGTAATCAGGTCGAAGCTCTCTAGTGGCTCTTTTAAAAAAAATAATCCATGGGTAATATTAAGGCTTTGTTACCATGGAAACTCTCAAAAAAATAAAATAAACAATCTATTTGTGCATGATTGTAGTCGTCGTAGTGGAGACTTGAAATAACCACTTTGATTGTTGAAACAATATAATACATCCTAAGCCATCACGTTTTACAAAAACATTATATAAAATTTCAAACTCGCATATCTCCGTTACTATAGAAGATACAGAAGTGATTTTGCCTTCAATATCATCAGGTCGAAGCTCTCTATTGGGTCAACAGGAAAAATTTAATCCACGTCTAACATTCATGCTTAGTTACCATGGAAACTCTCATAACATTAAAGTAAGCAATCAATTTGTGCATGATTTTAGTCGTCGTCGTGGAGATTTGAAATAACCACTTTGATTGTTGAAACAATATAATACATCCTAAGCCATCACGTTTTACAAAAACATGATACAAAATTTCAAACTCGCATGTCTCCGTTACTATGGAAGATGCAGAAGTGATTTTACACTCAATGTAATCAGGTCGAAGCTCTCTAGTTTTCTCTTCAGAATAAAATTAATCCTTCTGTATAATTCATGCTTAGTTAAAATGGAAACTTTCATAACAATAAAGTAAACAATTAATTTGTGTACGATTGTAGTCGTCGTCGTAGAGATTTGAAATAAACACCTTGATTGTTGAAACAATATAATACATCCTAAGCCATCACGTTTTACAAAAACATTATATAAAATTTCAAACTCGCATATCTCCGTTACTATAGAAGATACATACGTGATTTTACACTCAATATAATCAGGTCGAAGCTCTCTAGTGGCTCTTCAGAAAAAAATTAATCGATGTGTAATATTCATGCTTAGTTAAAATGGAAACTTTCATAACAATAAAGTAAACAATCAATTTGTGCATGTTTGAAGTCGTCGTCGTGGAGATTTGAAATAACCACTTTGATTGTTGAAACAATCTAATACATCCTAAGCCATCACGTTTTACAAAAACATTATATAAAATTTCAAACTCGCATATCTCCGTTACTATAGAAGATACAGACGTGATTTTACACTCAATATCATCAGGTCGAAGCTCTCTATTGATCCATCAGGAAAAATTTAATCAATGTCTAACATTCATGCTTTGTTACCATGGAAACTCTCATAACAACAAAGTAAGCAATCAATTTGTGCATGATTGTAGTCGTCGTCGTGGAGATTTGAAATAACAACTTTGATTGTTGAAACAATCTATTACATCCTAAGCCATCACGTTTAACAAAAACATTATATAAAATTTCAAACTCGCATATCTCCGTACCTATAGAAGATACAGAAGTGATTTTGCACTCAATATCATTAGGTCGAAGCTCTCTATTGGGTCAACAAAAAAAATTAAACCATGTTTAATATTCATGCTTAGTTACCTTGGAAACTCTCATAACAATAAAGTAAACAATCAATTTGTGCAAGATTGTAGTTTTCGTCGTGGAGATTTGAAATAAACACTTTGATTGTTGAAACAATCTAATACATCCTAACCATCACGTTTTACAAAAACATTATATAAAATTTCAAACTCGCATATCGCCGTTACTATAGAAGATACAGAAGTGATTTTGCACTCAATATCATCAGGTCGAAGCTCACTATTGGGCCATCAGGAAAAATTTAATCAATGTCTAACATTCATTCTTAGTTACCATGGAAACTCTCATAACAACAAAGTAAGCAATCAATTTGTGCATGATTGTAGTCGTCGTCGTGGAGATTTGAAATAACCACCTTGATTGTTGAAACAATATAATACATCCTAAGCCATCACGTTTTACAAAAACATGTTACAAAATTTCAAACTCGCATATCTCCGTTACTATGGAAGATGCAGAAGTGATTTTACACTCAATGTAATCAGGTCGAAGCTCTCAAGTGGCTCTTCAGAAAAAAATTAATCCATGTGTAATATTCATGCTTAGTTAAAATGGAAACTTTCATAACAATAAAGTAAACAATCAATTTGTACATGATTGTAGTTGTCGTCGTGGAAATGTGAAATAACCACTTTGATTGTTGAAACAATCTAATACATCCTAAGCCATCACGTTTTACAAAAACATGATATAAAATTTCAAACTCGCATATCTCCGTTACTGCAGAAGTTACAGAAGTGATTTTGCACACAATATCATCAGGTCGAAGCTCTCTATTTGGTCATCAAAAAATTTAATCCATGTTTAATATTCATGCTTAGTTACCATGGAAACTCTCATAACAATAAAGTAAACAATCAATTTGTGCATGATTGTAGTCGTCGTCGTGGAGATTTGAAATAAACACTTTGATTGTTGAAACAATGTAACACATCCTAAGGCATCACGTTTTACAAAAACATTATATAAAATTTCAAACTCGCATATCTCCGTTACTATAGAAGATACAGAAGCGATTTTGCACTCAATATCATCAGGTCGAAGCTCTCTATTGGGCCATTAAAAAAAACTTAATCCATGTTTAATATTCATGCTTAGTTACCATGGAAACTCTCATAACAATAAAGTAAACAATCAATTTGTGCATGATTGTAGTCGTCGTCGTGGAGATTTGAAATAACCACTTTGATTGTTGAAACAATATAATACATCCTAAGCCATCACGTTTTACAAAAACATGATACAAAATTTCAAACTCGCATATCTCCGTTACTATGGAAGATGCAGAAGTGATTTTACACTCAATGTAATCAGGTCGAAGCTCTCTAGTGGCTCTTCAGAAAAAAATTAATCCATGTGTAATATTCATGCTTAGTTAAAATGGAAACTTTCATAACAATAAAGTAAACAATCAATTTGTGCATGATTGAAGTCGTCGTCGTAGAGATTTGAAATAACCACTTTGATTGTTGAAACAATATAATACATCCTTAACCATCACGTTTTACAAAAACATGATACAAAATTTCAAACTCGCTTATCTCCGTTACTATGGAAAATACAGAAGTGATTTTACACTCAATGTAAACAGGTCGGATCTCTGTAGTGGCTCTTCAGAGAAAATTTAATCGATGTGTAATATTCATGCTTAGTTACCATGGAAACTTTCATAACAATAAAGTAAACAATCAATTTGTGCATGATTGTAGTCGTCGTCGTGGAGATTTGAAATAACCACTTTGATTGTTGAAACAATGTAATACATCCTAGGGCATCACGTTTTACAAAAACCTTATATAAAATTTCAAACTCGCATATCTCCGTTACTATAGATGATACAGAAGTGATTTTGCACTCAATATCATCAGGTCGAAGCTCTCTATTGGGTCATCAAAGAAAACTTAATCCATGTTTAATATTCATGCTTAGTTACCATGGAAACTCTCATAACAATAAAGTAAACAATCAATTTGTGCATGATTGTAGTCGTCGTCGTGGAGATTTGAAATAACCACCTTGATTGTTGAAACAATATAATACATCCTAAGCCATCACGTTTTACAAAAACATGATACAACATTTCAAACTCGCATATCTCCGTTACTATGGAAGATGCAGAAGTGATTTTACACTCAATGTAATCAGGTCGAAGCTCTCAAGTGCCTCTTCAGAAAAAATTTAATCAATGTCTAACATTCATGCTTTGTTACCATGGAAACTCTCATAACAACAAAGTAAGCAATCAATTTGTGCATGATTGTAGTCGTCGTCGTTGAGATTTGAAATAACAACTTTGATTGTTGAAACAATCTATTACATCCTAAGCCATCACGTTTAACAAAAACATTATATAAAATTTCAAACTCGCATATCTCCGTACCTATAGAAGATACAGAAGTGATTTTGCACTCAATATCATTAGGTCGAAGCTCTCTATTGGGTCAACAAAAAAAATTAAACCATGTTTAATATTCATGCTTAGTTACCTTGGAAACTCTCATAACAATAAAGTAAACAATCAATTTGTGCAAGATTGTAGTTTTCGTCGTGGAGATTTGAAATAAACACTTTGATTGTTGAAACAATCTAATACATCCTAACCATCACGTTTTACAAAAACATTATATAAAATTTCAAACTCGCATATCGCCGTTACTATAGAAGATACAGAAGTGATTTTGCACTCAATATCATCAGGTCGAAGCTCACTATTGGGCCATCAGGAAAAATTTAATCAATGTCTAACATTCATTCTTAGTTACCATGGAAACTCTCATAACAACAAAGTAAGCAATCAATTTGTGCATGATTGTAGTCGTCGTCGTGGAGATTTGAAATAACCACCTTGATTGTTGAAACAATATAATACATCCTAAGCCATCACGTTTTACAAAAACATGTTACAAAATTTCAAACTCGCATATCTCCGTTACTATGGAAGATGCAGAAGTGATTTTACACTCAATGTAATCAGGTCGAAGCTCTCAAGTGGCTCTTCAGAAAAAAATTAATCCATGTGTAATATTCATGCTTAGTTAAAATGGAAACTTTCATAACAATAAAGTAAACAATCAATTTGTACATGATTGTAGTTGTCGTCGTGGAAATGTGAAATAACCACTTTGATTGTTGAAACAATCTAATACATCCTAAGCCATCACGTTTTACAAAAACATGATATAAAATTTCAAACTCGCATATCTCCGTTACTGCAGAAGTTACAGAAGTGATTTTGCACACAATATCATCAGGTCGAAGCTCTCTATTTGGTCATCAAAAAATTTAATCCATGTTTAATATTCATGCTTAGTTACCATGGAAACTCTCATAACAATAAAGTAAACAATCAATTTGTGCATGATTGTAGTCGTCGTCGTGGAGATTTGAAATAAACACTTTGATTGTTGAAACAATGTAACACATCCTAAGGCATCACGTTTTACAAAAACATTATATAAAATTTCAAACTCGCATATCTCCGTTACTATAGAAGATACAGAAGCGATTTTGCACTCAATATCATCAGGTCGAAGCTCTCTATTGGGCCATTAAAAAAAACTTAATCCATGTTTAATATTCATGCTTAGTTACCATGGAAACTCTCATAACAATAAAGTAAACAATCAATTTGTGCATGATTGTAGTCGTCGTCGTGGAGATTTGAAATAACCACTTTGATTGTTGAAACAATATAATACATCCTAAGCCATCACGTTTTACAAAAACATGATACAAAATTTCAAACTCGCATATCTCCGTTACTATGGAAGATGCAGAAGTGATTTTACACTCAATGTAATCAGGTCGAAGCTCTCTAGTGGCTCTTCAGAAAAAAATTAATCCATGTGTAATATTCATGCTTAGTTAAAATGGAAACTTTCATAACAATAAAGTAAACAATCAATTTGTGCATGATTGAAGTCGTCGTCGTAGAGATTTGAAATAACCACTTTGATTGTTGAAACAATCTAATACATCCTTAACCATCACGTTTTACAAAAACATGATACAAAATTTCAAACTCGCTTATCTCCGTTACTATGGAAAATACAGAAGTGATTTTACACTCAATGTAAACAGGTCGGATCTCTGTAGTGGCTCTTCAGAAAAAATTTAATCGATGTGTAATATTCATGCTTAGTTACCATGGAAACTTTCATAACAATAAAGTAAACAATCAATTTGTGCATGATTGTAGTCGTCGTCGTGGAGATTTGAAATAACCACTTTGATTGTTGAAACAATGTAATACATCCTAGGGCATCACGTTTTACAAAAACCTTATATAAAATTTCAAAGTCGCATATCTCCGTTACTATAGATGATACAGAAGTGATTTTGCACTCAATATCATCAGGTCGAAGCTCTCTATTGGGTCATCAAAGAAAACTTAATCCATGTTTAATATTCATGCTTAGTTACCATGGAAACTCTCATAACAGTAAAGTAAACAATCAATTTGTGCATGATAGTTGTCGTCGTCGTGGAAATGTGAAATAACCACTTTGATTGTTGAAACAATGTAATACATCCTAAGCCATCACGTTTTACAAAAACATGATATAAAATTTCAAACTCGCATATCTCCGTTACTACAGAAGATACAGAAGTGATTTTGCACACAATATCATCAGGTCGAAGCTCTCTATTGGGCCATCAAAAAAAACTTAATCCATGTTTAATATTCATGCTTAGTTACGATGGAAACTCTCATAACAATAAAGTAAGCAATCAATTTGTGCATGATTGTAGTCGTCGTCGTGGAGATTTGAAATAACCACTTTGATTGTTGAAACAATATAATACATCCTAAGCCATCACGTTTTACAAAAACATGATACAAAATTTCAAACTCGCATATCTCCGTTACTATGGAAGATGCAGAAGTGATTTTACACTCAATGTAATCAGGTCGAAGCTCTCTAGTGGCTCTTCAGAAAAAAATTAATCCATGTGTAATATTCATGCTTAGTTAAAATGGAAACTTTCATAACAATAAAGTAAACAATCAATTTGTGCATGATTGAAGTCGTCGTCGTAGAGATTTGAAATAACCACTTTGATTGTTGAAACAATATAATACATCCTTAACCATCACGTTTTACAAAAACATGATACAAAATTTCAAACTCGCTTATCTCCGTTACTATGGAAAATACAGAAGTGATTTTACACTCAATGTAAACAGGTCGGATCTCTGTAGTGGCTCTTCAGAGAAAATTTAATCGATGTGTAATATTCATGCTTAGTTACCATGGAAACTTTCATAACAATAAAGTAAACAATCAATTTGTGCATGATTGTAGTCGTCGTCGTGGAGATTTGAAATAACCACTTTGATTGTTGAAACAATGTAATACATCCTAGGGCATCACGTTTTACAAAAACCTTATATAAAATTTCAAACTCGCATATCTCCGTTACTATAGATGATACAGAAGTGATTTTGCACTCAATATCATCAGGTCGAAGCTCTCTATTGGGTCATCAAAGAAAACTTAATCCATGTTTAATATTCATGCTTAGTTACCATGGAAACTCTCATAACAATAAAGTAAACAATCAATTTGTGCATGATTGTAGTCGTCGTCGTGGAGATTTGAAATAACCACCTTGATTGTTGAAACAATATAATACATCCTAAGCCATCACGTTTTACAAAAACATGATACAACATTTCAAACTCGCATATCTCCGTTACTATGGAAGATGCAGAAGTGATTTTACACTCAATGTAATCAGGTCGAAGCTCTCAAGTGCCTCTTCAGAAAAAAATTAATCCATGTGTAATATTCATGCTTAGTTAAAATGGAAACTTTCATAACAATAAAGTAAACAATCAATTTGTGCATGATTGAAGTCGTCGTCGAAGAGATTTGAAATAACAACTTTGATTGTTGAAACAATCTAATACATCCTAAGCCATCACGTATTACAAAAACATTCTATAAAATTTCAAACTCGTTTATCGCAGTTACTATGGAAGATACAGAATTGATTTTGCACTCAATATCATAAGGTCAAAGCTCTCTATTGGCCATCAGGAAAAAATTAATCCATATGTAATATTCAGGCTTTGTTACAATAGAAACTCTCATAACAATAAAGTAAACAATCTATTTGTGCATGATTGTAGTCGACGTTGTGGAGATTTGAAATAACCACTTTGATTGTTGAAACAATTTAATACATTCTGAGCCTTCACGTTTTACAAAAACATTATATAAAATTTCAAACTCGCATATCTCCGTTACTATGGAAGATACAGAAGTGATTTTACACTTAATGTAATCAGGTCGAAGCTCTCTAGTGGCTCTTTGAAAAATAATAATCCATGGGTAATATTAAGGTCTTTGTTACCATGGAAACTCTCAAAAAAATAAAATAAACAATCTATTTGTGCATGATTGTAGTCGTCGTCGTGGAGATTTGAAATAACCACTTTGATTGTTGAAACAATATAATACATCCTAAGCCATCACGTTTTACAAAAACATTATATAAAATTTCAAACTCGCATATCGCCTTTACTATAGAAGATACAGAAGTGATTTTGCACTCAATATAATCAGGTCGAAGCTCTCTATTGGGTCAACAGGAAAAATTTAATCCACGTCTAACATTCATGCTTAGTTACCATGGATACTCTCATAACAATAAAGTTAGCAATCAATTTGTGCATGATTGTAGTCGTCGTCGTGGAGATTTGAAATAACCACTTTGATTGTTGAAACAATATAATACATCCTAAGCCATCACGTTTTACAAAAACATGATACAACATTTCAAACTCGCATATCTCCGTTACTATGGAAGATGCAGAAGTGATTTTACACTCAATGTAATCAGGTCGAAGCTCTCTAGTGGCTCTTCAGAAAAAAATTAATCCATGTGTAATATTCATGCTTAGTTAAAATGGAAACTTTCATAACAATAAAGTAAACAATCAATTTGTGCATGATTGAAGTCGTCGTCGTAGAGATTTGAAATAACCACTTTGATTGTTGAAACAATCTAATACATCCTTAACCATCACGTTTTACAAAAACATTATATAAAATTTCAAACTCGCATATCTCCGTTACTATAGAAGATACAGACGTGATTTTACACTCAATATCATCAGGTCGAAGCTCTCTATTGGGTCATCGAAAGACACTAATTCATTCTATGTAATATTAAGGCTTAGTTACCATGGAAACTCTAATAACAATAAAGTAAACAATCAATTTGTGCACGATTGTAGTCGTTGTCGTGGAGATTTGAAATAAACACTTTGATTGCTGAAACAATGCAATACATCCTAAGGCATCACGTTTTAGAAAAATATTATATAAAATTTCAAAATCGCATATCTCCGTTACTATAGAAGATACAGAAGTCATTTTACACTCAATGAAATCAGATCGAAGCTCTCTAGTGGCTCTTCAGAAAAAATTTTATCAATGTGTAATATTCATGCTTAGTTACCATGGAAACTTTCATAACAATAATGTAAACAATCAATTTGTGCATGATTGTAGTCGTCGTCGTGGAGATTTGAAATAAACACTTTGATTGTTGAAACAATCTAATACATCCTAAGCCATCACGTTTTACAAAAACATTATATAAAATTTCAAACTCGCATATCTCCGTTACTATAGAAGATACAGAAGTGATTTTGCACTCAATATTATCAGGTCGAAGCTCTCTATTGGGTCATCAAAAAAATTTAATCCATGTTTAATATTCATGCTTAGTTACCTTGGAAACTCTCATAACAATAAAGTCAACAATCTATTTGTGCATGATTGTAGTCGTCGTCGTAAAGATTTGAAATAAACACTTTGATTGTTGAAACAATCTAATACATCCCAAGCCATCACGTTTTACAAAAACATTATATAAAATTTCAAACTCGCATATCTCCGTACCTGTAGAAGATACAGAAATGATTTTACACTCAATATCATTAGGTCGAAGCTCTCTATTGGGTCAACAAAAAAAATTAAACCATGTTTAATATTCATGCTTAGTTACCTTGGAAACTCTCATAACAATAAAGTAAACAATTAATTTGTGCACGATTGTAGTCGTCGTCGTGGAGATTTGAAATAAACACCTTGATTGTTGAAACAATATAATACATCCTAAGCCATGACGTTTTACAAAAACATTATATAAAATTTCAAACTCGCATGTCTCCGTTACTATGGAAGATGCAGAAGTGATTTTACACTCAATGTAATCAGGTCGAAGCTCTCTAGTTTTCTCTTCAGAAAAAAATTAATCCTTGTGTATAATTCATGCTTAGTTAAAATGGAAACTTTCTAACAATAAAGTAAACAATCAATTTGTGCATGATTGAAGTCGTCGTCGTAGAGATTTGAAATAACCACTTTGAATGTTGAAACAATCTAATAGATCCTAAGCCATCACGTTTTACCGAAACATTATATAAAATTTCAAACTCGCATATCTCCGTTACTAAAGAAGATACAGACGTGATTTTACACTCAATATCATCAGGCCGAAGCTGACTATTGGGTCATCGAAAGAAATTAATCCATTCTATGTAATATTCAGGCTTAGTTACCATGGAAACTCTCATAACAATAAAGTAAACAATTAATTTGTGCACGATTGTAGTCGTCGTCGTGGAGATTTGAAATAAACACCTTGATTGTTGAAACAATCTAATACATCCTAAGCCATCACGTTTTACAAAAACATTATATAAAATTTCAAACTCGCATATCTCCGTTACTATAGAAGATACAGACGTGATTTTACACTCAATATCATCAGGTCGAAGCTCTCTATTGGGCCATCAGGAAAAATTTAATCAATGTCTAACATTCATGCTTTGTTACCATGGAAACTCTCATAACAACAAAGTAAGCAATCAATTTGTGCATGATTGTAGTCGTCGTCGTGGAGATTTGAAATAACCACTTTGATTGTTGAAACAATCTATTACATCCTAAGCCATCACGTTTTACAAAAACATGATACAACATTTCAAACTCGCATATCTCCGTTACTATGGAAGATGCAGAAGTGATTTTACACTCAATGTAATCAGGTCGAAGCTCTCTAGTGGCTCTTCAGAAAAAAATTAATCCATGTGTAATATTCATGCTTAGTTAAAATGGAAACTTTCATAACAATAAAGTAAACAATCAATTTGTGCATGATTGAAGTCGTCGTCGTAGAGATTTGAAATAACCACTTTGATTGTTGAAACAATCTAATACATCCTTAACCATCACGTTTTACAAAAACATTATATAAAATTTCAAACTCGCATATCTCCGTTACTATAGAAGATACAGACGTGATTTTACACTCAATATCATCAGGTCGAAGCTCTCTATTGGGTCATCGAAAGACACTAATTCATTCTATGTAATATTAAGGCTTAGTTACCATGGAAACTCTAATAACAATAAAGTAAACAATCAATTTGTGCACGATTGTAGTCGTTGTCGTGGAGATTTGAAATAAACACTTTGATTGCTGAAACAATGCAATACATCCTAAGGCATCACGTTTTAGAAAAATATTATATAAAATTTCAAAATCGCATATCTCCGTTACTATAGAAGATACAGAAGTCATTTTACACTCAATGAAATCAGATCGAAGCTCTCTAGTGGCTCTTCAGAAAAAATTTAATCAATGTGTAATATTCATGCTTAGTTACCATGGAAACTTTCATAACAATAATGTAAACAATCAATTTGTGCATGATTGTAGTCGTCGTCGTGGAGATTTGAAATAAACACTTTGATTGTTGAAACAATCTAATACATCCTAAGCCATCACGTTTTACAAAAACATTATATAAAATTTCAAACTCGCATATCTCCGTTACTATAGAAGATACAGAAGTGATTTTGCACTCAATATTATCAGGTCGAAGCTCTCTATTGGGTCATCAAAAAAATTTAATCCATGTTTAATATTCATGCTTAGTTACCTTGGAAACTCTCATAACAATAAAGTCAACAATCTATTTGTGCATGATTGTAGTCGTCGTCGTAAAGATTTGAAATAAACACTTTGATTGTTGAAACAATCTAATACATCCCAAGCCATCACGTTTTACAAAAACATTATATAAAATTTCAAACTCGCATATCTCCGTACCTGTAGAAGATACAGAAATGATTTTACACTCAATATCATTAGGTCGAAGCTCTCTATTGGGTCAACAAAAAAAATTAAACCATGTTTAATATTCATGCTTAGTTACCTTGGAAACTCTCATAACAATAAAGTAAACAATTAATTTGTGCACGATTGTAGTCGTCGTCGTGGAGATTTGAAATAAACACCTTGATTGTTGAAACAATATAATACATCCTAAGCCATCACGTTTTACAAAAACATTATATAAAATTTCAAACTCGCATGTCTCCGTTACTATGGAAGATGCAGAAGTGATTTTACACTCAATGTAATCAGGTCGAAGCTCTCTAGTTTTCTCTTCAGAAAAAAATTAATCCTTGTGTATAATTCATGCTTAGTTAAAATGGAAACTTTCTAACAATAAAGTAAACAATCAATTTGTGCATGATTGAAGTCGTCGTCGTAGAGATTTGAAATAACCACTTTGAATGTTGAAACAATCTAATAGATCCTAAGCCATCACGTTTTACCGAAACATTATATAAAATTTCAAACTCGCATATCTCCGTTACTAAAGAAGATACAGACGTGATTTTACACTCAATATCATCAGGCCGAAGCTGACTATTGGGTCATCGAAAGAAATTAATCCATTCTATGTAATATTCAGGCTTAGTTACCATGGAAACTCTCATAACAATAAAGTAAACAATTAATTTGTGCACGATTGTAGTCGTCGTCGTGGAGATTTGAAATAAACACCTTGATTGTTGAAACAATCTAATACATCCTAAGCCATCACGTTTTACAAAAACATTATATAAAATTTCAAACTCGCATATCTCCGTTACTATAGAAGATACAGACGTGATTTTACACTCAATATCATCAGGTCGAAGCTCTCTATTGGGCCATCAGGAAAAATTTAATCAATGTCTAACATTCATGCTTTGTTACCATGGAAACTCTCATAACAACAAAGTAAGCAATCAATTTGTGCATGATTGTAGTCGTCGTCGTGGAGATTTGAAATAACCACTTTGATTGTTGAAACAATCTATTACATCCTAAGCCATCACGTTTTACAAAAACATTATATAAAATTTCAAACTCGCATATCGCCGTTAGTATGGATGATACAGAATTGATTTTACACTCAATATAATCAGGTCGAAGTTCTCTAGTGGGTCTTCAGAAAAAAACTAATCCATGTGTAATATTCAGGCTTTGTAACCATGGAAACACTCATAACAATAAAGTAAACAATCTATTTGTGCATGATTGTAGTCGTCGTCGTGGAGATTTGAAATAACCACTTTGATTGTTGAAACAATCTAATACATCCTAAGCCATCACGTTTTACAAAAACATTATACAAAATTTCAAACTCGCATATCTCCGTTACTATAGAAGATACAGAAGTGATTTTGCACTCAATATTATCAGGTCGAAGCTCTCTATTGGGTCATCAAAAAAATTTAATCCATGTTTAATATTCATGCTTAGTTACCTTGGAAACTCTCATAACAATAAAGTCAACAATCTATTTGTGCATGATTGTAGTCGTCGTCGTAAAGATTTGAAATAAACACTTTGATTGTTGAAACAATCTAATACATCCCAAGCCATCACGTTTTACAAAAACATTATATAAAATTTCAAACTCGCATATCTCCGTACCTGTAGAAGATACAGAAATGATTTTACACTCAATATCATTAGGTCGAAGCTCTCTATTGGGTCAACAAAAAAAATTAAACCATGTTTAATATTCATGCTTAGTTACCTTGGAAACTCTCATAACAATAAAGTAAACAATTAATTTGTGCACGATTGTAGTCGTCGTCGTGGAGATTTGAAATAAACACCTTGATTGTTGAAACAATATAATACATCCTAAGCCATCACGTTTTACAAAAACATTATATAAAATTTCAAACTCGCATGTCTCCGTTACTATGGAAGATGCAGAAGTGATTTTACACTCAATGTAATCAGGTCGAAGCTCTCTAGTTTTCTCTTCAGAAAAAAATTAATCCTTGTGTATAATTCATGCTTAGTTAAAATGGAAACTTTCTAACAATAAAGTAAACAATCAATTTGTGCATGATTGAAGTCGTCGTCGTAGAGATTTGAAATAACCACTTTGAATGTTGAAACAATCTAATAGATCCTAAGCCATCACGTTTTACCGAAACATTATATAAAATTTCAAACTCGCATATCTCCGTTACTAAAGAAGATACAGACGTGATTTTACACTCAATATCATCAGGCCGAAGCTGACTATTGGGTCATCGAAAGAAATTAATCCATTCTATGTAATATTCAGGCTTAGTTACCATGGAAACTCTCATAACAATAAAGTAAACAATTAATTTGTGCACGATTGTAGTCGTCGTCGTGGAGATTTGAAATAAACACCTTGATTGTTGAAACAATCTATTACATCCTAAGCCATCACGTTTTACAAAAACATTATATAAAATTTCAAACTCGCATATCTACGTACCTATAGAAGATACAGAAGTGATTTTGCACTCAATATCATTAGGTCGAAGCTCTCTATTGGGTCAACAAAAAAATTAAACCATGTTTAATATTCATGCTTAGTTACCTTGGAAACTCTCATAACAATAAAGTAAACAATCAATTTGTGCAAGATTGTAGTCGTCGTCGTGGAGATTTGAAATAAACACTTTGATTGTTGAAACAATCTAATACATCTTAACCATCACGTTTTACAAAAACATTATATAAAATTTCAAACTCGCATATCGCCGTTACTATAGAAGATACAGAAGTGATTTTGCACTCAATATCATCAGGTCGAAGCTCACTATTGGGCCATCAGGAAAAATTTAATCAATGTCTAACATTCATTCTTAGTTACCATGGAAACTCTCATAACAACAAAGTAAGCAATCAATTTGTGCATGATTGTAGTCGTCGTCGTGGAGATTTGAAATAACCACCTTGATTGTTGAAACAATATAATACATCCTAAGCCATCACGTTTTACAAAAACATGTTACAAAATTTCAAACTCGCATATCTCCGTTAGTATGGATGATACAGAATTGATTTTACACTCAATATAATCAGGTCGAAGTTCTCTAGTGGGTCTTCAGAAAAAAACTAATCCATGTGTAATATTCAGGCTTTGTAACCATGGAAACACTCATAACAATAAAGTAAACAATCTATTTGTGCATGATTGTAGTCGTCGTCGTGGAGATTTGAAATAACCACTTTGATTGTTGAAACAATCTAATACATCCTAAGCCATCACGTTTTACAAAAACATTATACAAAATTTCAAACTCGCATATCTCCGTTACTATAGAAGATACAGAAGTGATTTTGCACTCAATATTATCAGGTCGAAGCTCTCTATTGGGTCATCAAAAAAATTTAATCCATGTTTAATATTCATGCTTAGTTACCTTGGAAACTCTCATAACAATAAAGTCAACAATCTATTTGTGCATGATTGTAGTCGTCGTCGTAAAGATTTGAAATAAACACTTTGATTGTTGAAACAATCTAATACATCCCAAGCCATCACGTTTTACAAAAACATTATATAAAATTTCAAACTCGCATATCTCCGTACCTGTAGAAGATACAGAAATGATTTTACACTCAATATCATTAGGTCGAAGCTCTCTATTGGGTCAACAAAAAAAATTAAACCATGTTTAATATTCATGCTTAGTTACCTTGGAAACTCTCATAACAATAAAGTAAACAATTAATTTGTGCACGATTGTAGTCGTCGTCGTGGAGATTTGAAATAAACACCTTGATTGTTGAAACAATATAATACATCCTAAGCCATCACGTTTTACAAAAACATTATATAAAATTTCAAACTCGCATGTCTCCGTTACTATGGAAGATGCAGAAGTGATTTTACACTCAATGTAATCAGGTCGAAGCTCTCTAGTTTTCTCTTCAGAAAAAAATTAATCCTTGTGTATAATTCATGCTTAGTTAAAATGGAAACTTTCTAACAATAAAGTAAACAATCAATTTGTGCATGATTGAAGTCGTCGTCGTAGAGATTTGAAATAACCACTTTGAATGTTGAAACAATCTAATAGATCCTAAGCCATCACGTTTTACCGAAACATTATATAAAATTTCAAACTCGCATATCTCCGTTACTAAAGAAGATACAGACGTGATTTTACACTCAATATCATCAGGCCGAAGCTGACTATTGGGTCATCGAAAGAAATTAATCCATTCTATGTAATATTCAGGCTTAGTTACCATGGAAACTCTCATAACAATAAAGTAAACAATTAATTTGTGCACGATTGTAGTCGTCGTCGTGGAGATTTGAAATAAACACCTTGATTGTTGAAACAATCTAATACATCCTAAGCCATCACGTTTTACAAAAACATTATATAAAATTTCAAACTCGCATATCTCCGTTACTATAGAAGATACAGACGTGATTTTACACTCAATATCATCAGGTCGAAGCTCTCTATTGGGCCATCAGGAAAAATTTAATCAATGTCTAACATTCATGCTTTGTTACCATGGAAACTCTCATAACAACAAAGTAAGCAATCAATTTGTGCATGATTGTAGTCGTCGTCGTGGAGATTTGAAATAACCACTTTGATTGTTGAAACAATCTATTACATCCTAAGCCATCACGTTTTACAAAAACATTATATAAAATTTCAAACTCGCATATCTCCGTACCTATAGAAGATACAGAAGTGATTTTGCACTCAATATCATTAGGTCGAAGCTCTCTATTGGGTCAACAAAAAAAATTAAACCATGTTTAATATTCATGCTTAGTTACCTTGGAAACTCTCATAACAATAAAGTAAACAATCAGTTTGTGCAAGATTGTAGTCGTCGTCGTGGAGATTTGAAATAAACACTTTGATTGTTGAAACAATCTAATACATCCCAAGCCATCACGTTTTACAAAAACATTATATAAAATTTCAAACTCGCATATCTCCGTACCTGTAGAAGATACAGAAATGATTTTACACTCAATATCATTAGGTCGAAGCTCTCTATTGGGTCAACGAAAAAAATTAAACCATGTTTAATATTCATGCTTAGTTACCTTGGAAACTCTCATAACAATAAAGTAAACAATTAATTTGTGCACGATTGTAGTCGTCGTCGTGGAGATTTGAAATAACCACCTTGATTGTTTAAACAATATAATACATCCTAAGCCATCACGTTTTACAAAAACATGTTACAAAATTTCAAACTCGCATATCTCCGTTAGTATGGATGATACAGAATTGATTTTACACTCAATATAATCAGGTCGAAGTTCTCTAGTGGGTCTTCAGAAAAAAACTAATCCATGTGTAATATTCAGGCTTTGTTACCATGGAAACACTCATAACAATAAAGTAAACAATCTATTTGTGCATGATTGTAGTCGTCGTCGTGGAGATTTGAAATAACCACTTTGATTGTTGAAACAATCTAATACATCCTAAGCCATCACGTTTTACAAAAACATTATACAAAATTTCAAATTCGCATATCTCCGTTACTATAGAAGATACAGAAGTGATTTTGCACTCAATATTATCAGGTCGAAGCTCTCCTTTGGGTCATCAAAAAAATTTAATCCATGTTTAATATTCATGCTTAGTTACCTTGGAAACTCTCATAACAATAAAGTCAACAATCTATTTGTGCATGATTGTAGTCGTCGTCGTAAAGATTTGAAATAAACACTTTGATTGTTGAAACAATCTAATACATCCCAAGCCATCACGTTTTACAAAAACATTATATAAAATTTCAAACTCGCATATCTCCGTACCTATAGAAGATACAGAAGTGATTTTACACTCAATATCACTAGGTCGAAGCTCTCTATTGGGTCAACAAAAAAAATTAAACCATGTTTAATATTCATGCTTAGTTACCTTGGAAACTCTCATAACAATAAAGTAAACAATCAATTTGTGCAAGATTGTAGTCGTCGTCGTGGAGATTTGAAATAAACACTTTGATTGTTGAAACAATCTAATACATCCTAACCATCACGTTTTACAAAAACATTATATAAAATTTCAAACTCGCATATCGCCGTTACTATAGAAGATACAGAAGCGATTTTGCACTCAATATTATCAGGTGGAAGCTCTCTAGTGGCTCTTTTAAAAAAAATAATCCATGGGTAATATTAAGGCTTTGTTACCATGGAAACTCTCAAAAAAATAAAATAAACAATCTATTTGTGCATGATTGTAGTCGTCGTAGTGGAGACTTGAAATAACCACTTTGATTGTTGAAACAATCTAATACATCCTAAGCCATCACGTTTTACAAAAACATTATATAAAATTTCAAACTCACATATCTCCGTTACTATAGAAGATACAGAAGTGATTTTGCCTTCAATATCATCAGGTCGAAGCTCTCTAGTTTTCTCTTCAGAAAAAAATTAATCCTTGTGTATAATTCATGCTTAGTTAAAATGGAAACTTTCATAACAATAAAGTAAACAATCAATTTGTGCATGATTGAAGTCGTCGTCGTAGAGATTTGAAATAACCACTTTGATTGTTGAAACAATCTAATACATCCTAAGCCATCACGTCTTACCGAAACATTATATAAAATTTCAAACTCGCATATCTCCGTTACTAAAGAAGATACAGACGTGATTTTACACTCAATATCATCAGGTCGAAGCTCTCTATTGGGTCAACAAAAAAAATTAAACCATGTTTAATATTCATGCTTAGTTACCTTGGAAACTCTCATAACAATAAAGTAAACAATCAATTTGTGCAAGATTGTAGTCGTGGTCGTGGAGATTTGAAATAAACACTTTGATTGTTGAAACAATCTAATACATCTTAACCATCACGTTTTACAAAAACATTATATAAAATTTCAAACTCGCATATCGCCGTTACTATAGAAGATACAGAAGTGATTTTGCACTCAATATCATCAGGTCGAAGCTCACTATTGGGCCATCAGGAAAAATTTAATCAATGTCTAACATTCATTATTAGTTAACATGGAAACTCTCATAACAACAAAGTAAGCAATCAATTTGTGCATGATTGTAGTCGTCGTCGTGGAGATTTGAAATAACCACCTTGATTGTTGAAACAATATAATACATCCTAAGCCATCACGTTTTACAAAAACATGTTACAAAATTTCAAACTCGCATATCTCCGTTACTATGGAAGATGCAGAAGTGATTTTACACTCAATGTAATCAGGTCGAAGCTCTCAAGTGTCTCTTCAGAAAAAAATTAATCCATGTGTAATATTCATGCTTAGTTAAAATGGAAACTTTCATAACAATAAAGTAAACAATCAATTTGTACATGATTGTAGTTGTCGTCGTGGAAATGTGACATAACCACTTTGATTGTTGAAACAATCTAATACATCCTAAGCCATCACGTTTTACAAAAACATGATATAAAATTTCAAACTCGCATATCTCCGTTACTGCAGAAGTTACAGAAGTGATTTTGCACACAATATCATCAGGTCGAAGCTCTCTATTTGGTCATCAAAAAATTTAATCCATGTTTAATATTCATGCCTAGTTACCATGGAAACTCTCATAACAATAAAGTAAACAATCAATTTGTGCATGATTGTAGTCGTCGTCGTGGAGATTTGATATAAACACTTTGATTGTTGAAACAATGTAACACATCCTAAGGCATCACGTTTTACAAAAACATTATATAAAATTTCAAATTCGCATATCTCCGTTACTATAGAAGATACAGAAGCGATTTTGCACTCAATATCATCAGGTCGAAGCTCTCTATTGGGCCATCAAAAAAAACTTAATCCATGTTTAATATTCATGCTTAGTTACCATGGAAACTCTCATAACAATAAAGTAAACAATCAATTTGTGCATGATTGTAGTCGTCGTCGTGGAGATTTGTAATAACCACTTTGATTGTTGAAACAATATAATACATCCTAAGCCATCACGTTTTACAAGAACATGATACAAAATTTCAAACTCGCTTATCTCCGTTACTATGGAAAATACAGAAGTGATTTTACACTCAATGTAAACAGGTCGGATCTCTGTAGTGGCTCTTAAGAAAAAATTTAATCGATGTGTAATATTCAAGCTTAGTTACCATGGAAACTTTCATAACAATAAAGTAAACAATCAATTTGTGCATGATTGTAGTCGTCGTCGTGGAGATTTGAAATAACCACTTTGATTGTTGAAACAATGTAATACATCCTAGGGCATCACGTTTTACAAAAACCTTATATAAAATTTCAAAGTCGCATATCTCCGTTACTATAGATGATACAGAAGTGATTTTGCACTCAATATCATCAGGTCGAAGCTCTCTATTGGGTCATCAAAAAAAACTTAATCCATGTTTAATATTCATGCTAAGTTACCAAGGAAACTCTCATAACAGTAAAGTAAACAATCAATTTGTGCATGATAGTAGTCGTCGTCGTGGAAATGTGAAATAACCACTTTGATTGTTGAAACAATATAATACATCCTAAGCCATCACGTTTTACAAAAACATTATATAAAATTTCAAACTCGCATATCTAAGTTACTACAGAAGATACAGAAGTGATTTTGCACACAATATCATCAGGTCGAAGCTCTCTATTGGGCCATCAAAAAAAACTTAATCCATGTTTAATATTCATGCTTAGTTACGATGGAAACTCTCATAACAATAAAGTAAACAATCAATTTGTGCATGATTGTAGTCGTCGTCGTGGAGATTTGAAATAACCACCTTGATTGTTGAAACAATATAATACATCCTAAGCCATCACGTTTTACAAAAACATGATACAACATTTCAAACTCGCATATCTCCGTTACTATGGAAGATGCAGAAGTGATTTTACACTCAATGTAATCAGGTCGAAGCTCTCAAGTGCCTCTTCAGAAAAAAATTAATCCTTGTGTAATATTCATGCTTAGTTAAAATGGAAACTTTCATAACAATAAAGTAAACAATCAATTTGTGCATGATTGAAGTCGTCGTCGAAGAGATTTGAAATAACAACTTTGATTCTTGAAACAATCTAATACATCCTAAGCCATCACGTATTACAAAAACATTCTATAAAATTTCAAACTCGTTTATCGCTGTTACTATGGAAGATACAGAAGTGATTTTGAACTCAATATCATAAGGTCAAAGCTCTCTATTGGCCATCAGGAAAAAATCAATCCATATGTAATATTCAGGCTTTGTTACAATAGAAACTCTCATAACAATAAAGTAAACAATCTATTTGTGCATGATTGTAGTCGACGTTGTGGAGATTTGAAATAACCACTTTGATTGTTGAAACAATTTAGTACATTCTGAGCCTTCACGTTTTACAAAAACATTATATAAAATTTCAAACTCGCATATCTCCGTTACTATAGAAGATACAGAAGTGATTTTGCCTTCAATATCATCAGGTCGAAGCTCTCTATTGGGTCAACAGGAAAAATTTAATCCACGTCTAACATTCATGCTTAGTTACCATGGAAACTCTCATAACATTAAAGTAAGCAATCAATTTGTGCATGATTTTAGTCGTCGTCGTGGAGATTTGAAATAACCTCTTTGATTGTTGAAACAATATAATACATCCTAAGCCATCACGTTTTACAAAAACATGATACAAAATTTCAAACTCGCATGTCTCCGTTACTATGGAAGATGCAGAAGTGATTTTACACTCAATGTAATCAGGTCGAAGCTCTCTAGTTTTCTCTTCAGAAAAAAATTAATCCTTCTGTATAATTCATGCTTAGTTAAAATGGAAACTTTCATAACAATAAAGTAAACAATTAATTTGTCCACGATTGTAGTCGTCGTCGTGGAGATTTGAAATAAACACCTTGATTGTTGAAACAATATAATACATCCTAAGCCATCACGTTTTATAAAAACATTATATAAAATTTCAAACTCGCATATCTAAGTTACTACAGAAGATACAGAAGTGATTTTGCACACAATATCATCAGGTCGAAGCTCTCTATTGGGTCAACAAAAAAAATTAAACCATGTTTAATATTCATGCTTAGTTACCTTGGAAACTCTCATAACAATAAAGTAAACAATCAATTTGTGCAAGATTGTAGTTGTCGTCGTGGAAATTTGAAATAAACAGTTTGATTGTTGAAACAATCTAATACATCCTAACCATCACGTTTTACAAAAACATTATATAAAATTTCAAACTCGCATATCGCCGTTACTATAGAAGATACAGAAGCGATTTTGCACTCAATATAATCAGGTCGAAGCTCACTATTGGGCCATCAGGAAAAATTTAATCAATGTCTAACATTCATTCTTAGTTACCTTGGAAACTCTCATAACAACAAAGTAAGCAATCAATTTGTGCATGATTGTAGTCGTCGTCGTGGAGATTTGAAATAACCACCTTGATTGTTGAAACAATATAATACATCCTAAGCCATCACGTTTTACAAAAACATGTTACAAAATTTCAAACTCGCATATCTCCGTTACTATGAAAGATGCAGAAGTGATTTTACACTCAATGTAATCAGGTCGAAGCTCTCAAGTGGCTCTTCAGAAAAAAATTAATCCATGTGTAATATTCATGCTTAGTTAAAATGGAAACTTTCATAACAATAAAGTAAACAATCAATTTGTACATGAATGTAGTTGTCGTCGTGGAAATGTGAAATAACCACTTTGATTGTTGAAACAATCTAATACATCCTAAGCCATCACGTTTTACAAAAACATGATATAAAATTTCAAACTCGCATATCTCCGTTACTGCAGAAGTTACAGAAGTGATTTTGCACACAATATCATCTGGTCGAAGCTCTCTATTTGGTCATCAAAAAACTTAATCCATGTTTAATATTCATGCTTAGTTACCATGGAAACTCTCATAACAATAAAGTAAACAATCAATTTGTGCATGATTGTAGTCGTCGTCGTGGAGATTTGTAATAACCACTTGGATTGTTGAAACAATATAATACATCCTAAGCCATCACGTTTTACAAAAACATGATACAAAATTTCAAACTCGCTTATCTCCGTTACTATGGAAAATACAGAAGTGATTTTACACTCAATGTAAACAGGTCGGATCTCTGTAGTTTCTCTTCAGAAAAAATTTAATCGATGTGTAATATTCATGCTTAGTTACCATGGAAACTTTCATAACTTTCAATTTGTGCATGATTGTAGTCGTCGTCGTGGAGATTTGAAATAACCACTTTGATTGTTGAAACAATGTAATACATCCTAGGGCATCACGTTTTACAAAAACCTTATATAAAATTTCAAACTCGCATATCTCCGTTACTATAGATGATACAGAAGTGATTTTGCACTCAATATCATCAGGTCGAAGCTCTCTATTGGGTCATCAAAAAAAACTTATTCCATGTTTAATATTCATGCTTAGTTACCATGGAAATTCTCATAACAGTAAAGTAAACAATCAATTTGTGCATGATAGTAGTCGTCGTCGTGGAAATGTGAAATAACCACTTTGATTGTTGAAACAATCTAATACATCCTAAGCCATCACGTTTTACAAAAACATGATATAAAATTTCAAACTCGCATATCTCCGTTACTACAGAAGATACAGAAGTGATTTTGCACACAATATCATCAGGTCGAAGCTCTCTATTGGGCCATCAAAAAAAACTTAATCCATGTTTAATATTCATGCTTAGTTACGATGGAAACTCTCATAACAATAAAGTAAACAATCAATTTGTGCATGATTGTAGTCGTCGTCGTGGAGATTTGAAATAACAACTTTGATTGTTGAAACAATCTAATACATCCTAAGCCATCACGTTTTACAAAAACATGATACAACATTTCAAACTCGCATATCTCCGTTACTATGGAAGATGCAGAAGTGATTTTACACTCAATGTAATCAGGTCGAAGCTCTCAAGTGCCTCTTCAGAAAAAAATTAATCCATGTGTAATATTCATGCTTAGTTAAAATGGAAACTTTCATAACAATAAAGTAAACAATCAATTTGTGCATGATTGAAGTCGTCGTCGAAGAGATTTGAAATAACAACTTTGATTGTTGAAACAATCTAATACATCCTAAGCCATCACGTATTACAAAAACATTCTATAAAATTTCAAACTCGTTTATCGCAGTTACTATGGAAGATACAGAAGTGATTTTGCACTCAATATCATAAGGTCAAAGCTCTCTATTGGCCATAAGGAAAAAATTAATCCATATGTAATATTCAGGCTTTGTTACAATAGAAAATCTCATAACAATAAAGTAAACAATCTATTTGTGCATGATTGTAGTCGACGTTGTGGAGATTTTAAATAACCACTTTGATTGTTGAAACAATTTAATACATTCTGAGCCTTCACGTTTTACAAAAACATTATATAAAATTTCAAACTCGCATATCTCCATTACTATGGAAGATACAGAAGTGATTTTACACTTAATGTAATCAGGTCGAAGCTCTCTAGTGGCTCTTTAAAAAATAATAATCCATGGGTAATATTAAGGTCTTTGTTACCATGGAAACTCTCAAAAAAATAAAATAAACAATCTATTTGTGCATGATTGTAGTCGTCGTCGTGGAGATTTGAAATAACCACTTTGATTGTTGAAACAATCTAATACATCCTAAGCCATCACGTTTGAAAAAAAACATTATATAAAATTTCAAACTCGCATATCGCCGTTACTATAGAAGATACAGAAGTGATTTTGCACTCAATATAATCAGGTCGAAGCTCTCTATTGGGTCAACAGGAAAAATTTAATCCACGTCTAACATTCATGCTTACTTACCATGGATACTCTCATAACAATAAAGTAAGCAATCAATTTGTGCATGATTGTAGTCGTCGTCGTGGAGATTTGAAATAACCACTTTGATTGTTGAAACAATATAATACATCCTAAGCCATCACGTTTTACAAAAACATGATACAAAATTTCAAACTCGCATATCTCCGTTACTATGGAAGATGCAGAAGTGATTTTACACTCAATGTAATCAGGTCGAAGCTCTCAAGTGGCTCTTCAGAAAAAAAATTAATCCATGTGTAATATTCATGCTTAGTTAAAATGGAAACTTTCATAACAATAAAGTAAACAATCAATTTGTGCATGATTGTAGTTGTCGTCGTGAAAATGTGAAATAACCACTTTGATTGTTGAAACAATCTAATACATCCTTAACCATCACGTTTTACAAAAACATTATATAAAATTTCAAACTCGCATATCTCCGTTACTATAGAAGATACAGACGTGATTTTACACTCAATATCATCAGGTCGAAGCTCTCTATTGGGTCATCGAAAGACATTAATCCATTCTATGTAATATTCAGGCTTAGTTACCATGGAAACTCTCATAACACTAAAGTAAACAATCTATTTGTGTTTGATTGTAGTCGTCGTCGTGGAGATTTGAAATAACCACTTTGATTGCTGAAACAATGCAATACATCCTAAGGCATCACGTTTTAGAAAAATATTATATAAAATTCCAAAATCGCATATCTCCGTTACTATAGAAGATACAGAAGTCATTTTACACTCAATGAAATCAGATCGAAGCTCTCTAGTGGCTCTTCAGAAAAAATTTAATCAATGTGTAATATTCATGCTTAGTTACCATGGAAACTTTCATAACAATAATGTAAACAATCAATTTGTGCATGATTGTAGTCGTCGTTGTGGAGATTTGAAATAACAACTTTGATTGTTGAAACAATATAATACATCCTAAGCCATCACGTTTTACAAAAACATGATACAAAATTTCAAACTCGCATATCTCCGTTAGTATGGATGATACAGAATTGATTTTACACTCAATATAATCAGGTCGAAGTTCTCTAGTGGGTCTTCAGAAAAAAACTAATCCATGTGTAATAGTCAGGCTTTGTTACCATGGAAACACTCATAACAATAAATTAAACAATCTATTTGTGCATGATTGTATTCGTCGTCGTGGAGACTTGAAATAACCACTTTGATTGTTTAAACAATATAATACATCCTAAGCCATCACGTTTTACAAAAACATGATACAACATTTCAAACTCGCATATCTCCGTTACTATGGAAGATGCAGAAGTGATTTTACACTCAATGTAATCAGGTCGAAGCGCTCTAGTTTTCTCTTCAGAAAAAAATTAATCCTTCTGTATAATTCATGCTTAGTTAAAATGGAAACTTTCATAACAATAAAGTAAACAATTAATTTGTGCACGATTGTAGTCGTCGTCGTGGAGATTTGAAATAAACACCTTGATTGTTGAAACAATATAATACATCCTAAGCCATCACGTTTTACAAAAACATTATATAAAATTTCAAACTCGCATATCTAAGTTACTACAGAAGATACAGAAGTGATTTTGCACACAATATCATCAGGTCGAAGCTCTCTATTGGGTCAACAAAAAAAATTAAACCATGTTTAATATTCATGCTTAGTTACCTTGGAAACTCTCATAACAATAAAGTAAACAATCAATTTGTGCAAGATTGTAGTTGTCGTCGTGGAAATTTGAAATAAACACTTTGATTGTTGAAACAATCTAATACATCCTAACCATCACGTTTTACAAAAACATTATATAAAATTTCAAACTCGCATATCGCCGTTACTATAGAAGATACAGAAGTGATTTTGCACTCAATATCATCAGGTCGAAGCTCACTATTGGGCCATCAGGAAAAATTTAATCAATGTCTAACATTCATTCTTAGTTACCTTGGAAACTCTCATAACAACAAAGTAAGCAATCAATTTGTGCATGATTGTAGTCGTCGTCGTGGAGATTTGAAATAACCACCTTGATTGTTGAAACAATATAATACATCCTAAGCCATCACGTTTTACAAAAACATGTTACAAAATTTCAAACTCGCATATCTCCGTTACTATGAAAGATGCAGAAGTGATTTTACACTCAATGTAATCAGGTCGAAGCTCTCAAGTGGCTCTTCAGAAAAAAATTAATCCATGTGTAATATTCATGCTTAGTTAAAATGGAAACTTTCATAACAATAAAGTAAACAATCAATTTGTACATGATTGTAGTTGTCGTCGTGGAAATGTGAAATAACCACTTTGATTGTTGAAACAATCTAATACATCCTAAGCCATCACGTTTTACAAAAACATGATATAAAATTTCAAACTCGCATATCTCCGTTACTGCAGAAGTTACAGAAGTGATTTTGCACACAATATCATCAGGTCGAAGCTCTCTATTTGGTCATCAAAAAACTTAATCCATGTTTAATATTCATGCTTAGTTACCATGGAAACTCTCATAACAATAAAGTAAACAATCAATTTGTGCATGATTGTAGTCGTCGTCGTGGAGATTTGTAATAACCACTTTGATTGTTGAAACAATATAATACATCCTAAGCCATCACGTTTTACAAAAACATGATACAAAATTTCAAACTCGCTTATCTCCGTTACTATGGAAAATACAGAAGTGATTTTACACTCAATGTAAACAGGTCGGATCTCTGTAGTTTCTCTTCAGAAAAAATTAAATCGATGTGTAATATTCATGCTTAGTTACCATGGAAACTTTCATAACAATAAAGTAAACAATCAATTTGTGCATGATTGTAGTCGTCGTCGTGGAGATTTGAAATAACCACTTTGATTGTTGAAACAATGTAATACATCCTAGGGCATCACGTTTTACAAAAACCTTATATAAAATTTCAAACTCGCATATCTCCGTTACTATAGATGATACAGAAGTGATTTTGCACTCAATATCATCAGGTCGAAGCTCTCTATTGGGTCATCAAAAAAACTTATTCCATGTTTAATATTCATGCTTAGTTACCATGGAAATTCTCATAACAGTAAAGTAAACAATCAATTTGTGCATGATAGTAGTCGTCGTCGTGGAAATGTGAAATAACCACTTTGATTGTTGAAACAATCTAATACATCCTAAGCCATCACGTTTTACAAAAACATGATATAAAATTTCAAACTCGCATATCTCCGTTACTAC
This sequence comes from Lepisma saccharinum, assembly GCF_977018435.1. Taxonomy (NCBI): domain Eukaryota; kingdom Metazoa; phylum Arthropoda; class Insecta; order Zygentoma; family Lepismatidae; genus Lepisma; species Lepisma saccharinum. The sequence continues at coordinate 296,065 of NW_028142896.1, forward strand.
AGAAGATACAGAAGTGATTTTGCACACAATATCATCAGGTCGAAGCTCTCTATTGGGCCATCAAAAAAAACTTAATCCATGTTTAATATTCATGCTTAGTTACGATGGAAACTCTCATAACAATAAAGTAAACAATCAATTTGTGCATGATTGTAGTCGTCGTCGTGGAGATTTGAAATAACAACTTTGATTGTTGAAACAATCTAATACATCCTAAGCCATCACATTTTACAAAAACATGATACAACATTTCAAACTCGCATATCTCCGTTACTATGGAAGATGCAGAAGTGATTTTACACTCAATGTAATCAGGTCGAAGCTCTCAAGTGCCTCTTCAGAAAAAAATTAATCCATGTGTAATATTCATGCTTAGATAAAATGGAAACTTTCATAACAATAAAGTAAACAATCAATTTGTGCATGATTGAAGTCGTCGTCGAAGAGATTTGAAATAACAACTTTGATTGTTGAAACAATCTAATACATCCTAAGCCATCACGTATTACAAAAACATTCTATAAAATTTCAAACTCGTTTATCGCAGTTACTATGGAAGATACAGAAGTGATTTTGCACTCAATATCATAAGGTCTAAGCTCTCTATTGGCCATCAGGAAAAAATTAATCCATATGTAATATTCAGGCTTTGTTACAATAGAAACTCTCATAACAATAAAGTAAACAATCTATTTGTGCATGATTGTAGTCGACGTTGTGGAGATTTGAAATAACCACTTTGATTGTTGAAACAATTTAATACATTCTGAGCCTTCACGTTTTACAAAAACATTATATAAAATTTCAAACTCGCATATCTCCGTTACTATGGAAGATACAGAAGTGATTTTACACTTAATGTAATCAGGTCGAAGCTCTCTAGTGGCTCTTTAAAAAATAATAATCCATGGGTAATACTAAGGTCTTTGTTACCATGGAAACTCTCAAAAAAATAAAATAAACAATCTATTTGTGCATGATTGTAGTCGTCGTCGTGGAGATTTGAAATAACCACTTTGATTGTTGAAAAAATCTAATACATCCTAAGCCATCACGTTTTACAAAAACATTATATAAAATTTCAAACTCGCATATCGCCGTTACTATAGATGATACAGAAGTGATTTTGCACTCAATATAATCAGGTCGAAGCTCTCTATTGGGTCAACAGGAAAAATTTAATCCACGTCTAACATTCATGCTTAGTTACCATGGATACTCTCATAACAATAAAGTAAGCAATCAATTTGTGCATGATTGTAGTCGTCGTCGTGGAGATTTCAAATAACCACTTTGATTGTTGAAACAATATAATACATCCTAAGCCATCACGTTTTACAAAAACATGATACAAAATTTCAAACTCGCATATCTCCGTTACTATGGAAGATGCAGAAGTGATTTTACACTCAATGTAATCAGGTCGAAGCTCTCAAGTGGCTCTTCAGAAAAAAATTAATCCATGTGTAATATTCATGCTTAGTTAAAATGGAAACTTTCATAACAATAAAGTAAACAATCAATTTGTGCATGATTGTAGTTGTCGTCGTGAAAATGTGAAATAACCACTTTGATTGTTGAAACAATCTAATACATCCTTAACCATCACGTTTTACAAAAACATTATATAAAATTTCAAACTCGCATATCTCCGTTACTATAGAAGATACAGACGTGATTTGACACTCAATATCATCAGGTCGTAGCTCTCTATTGGGTCATCGAAAGACATTAATCCATTCTATGTAATATTCAGGCTTAGTTACCATGGAAACTCTAATAACAATAAAGTAAACAATCAATTTGTGCACGATTGTAGTCGTTGTCGTGGAGATTTGAAATAAACACTTTGATTGCTGAAACAATGCAATACATCCTAAGGCATCACGTTTTAGAAAAATATTATATAAAATTCCAAAATCGCATATCTCCGTTACTATAGAAGATACAGAAGTCATTTTACACTCAATGAAATCAGATCGAAGCTCTCTAGTGGCTCTTCAGAAAAAATTTAATCAATGTGTAATATTCATGCTTAGTTACCATGGAAACTTTCATAACAATAATGTAAACAATCAATTTGTGCATGATTGTAGTCGTCGTTGTGGAGATTTGAAATAACAACTTTGATTGTTGAAACAATATAATACATCCTAAGCCATCACGTTTTACAAAAACATGATACAAAATTTCAAACTCGCATATCTCCGTTAGTATGGATGATACAGAATTGATTTTACACTCAATATAATCAGGTCGAAGTTCTCTAGTGGGTCTTCAGAAAAAAACTAATCCATGTGTAATAGTCAGGCTTTGTTACCATGGAAACACTCATAACAATAAATTAAACAATCTATTTGTGCATGATTGTAGTCGTCGTCGTGGAGATTTGAAATAACCACTTTGATTGTTGTAACAATCTAATACATCCTAAGCCATCACGTTTTACAAAAACATTATATAAAATTTCAAACTCGCATATCTCCGTTACTATAGAAGATACAGAAGTGATTTTGCACTCAATATTATCAGGTCGAAGCTCTCTATTGGGTCATCAAAAAAATTTAATCCATGTTTAATATTCATGCTTAGTTACCTTCGAAACTCTCATAACAATAAAGTCAACAATCTATTTGTGCATGATTGTAGTCGTCGTCGTAAAGATTTGAAATAAACACTTTGATTGTTGAAACAATCTAATACATCCCAAGCCATCACGTTTTACAAAAACATTATATAAAATTTCAAACTCGCATATCTCCGTACCTATAGAAGATACAGAAGTGATTTTACACTCAATATCATTAGGTCGAAGCTCTCTATTGGGTCAAAAAAAAAAATTAAACCATGTTTAATACACATGCTTAGTTACCTTGGAAACTCTCATAACAATAAAGTAAACAATCTATTTGTGCAAGATTGTAGTCGTCGTCGTGGAGATTTGAAATAAACACTTTGATTGTTGAAACAATCTAATACATCCTAACCATCACGTTTTACAAAAACATTATATAAAATTTCAAACTCGCATATCGCCGTTACTATAGAAGATACAGAAGCGATTTTGCACTCAATATTATCAGGTGGAAGCTCTCTATTAGGCCATCAGGAAAAATTTAATCTACGTGTAACATTCATGTTTAGTTACCATGGAAATTCTCATAAGAATAGAGTAAGCAATCAATTTGTGCATGATTGTAGTCGTCGTCGTGGAGATTTGAAATAACCACCTTGATTGTTGAAACAATATAATACATCCTAAGCCATCACGTTTTACAAAAACATGATACAAAATTTCAAACTCGCATATCTCCTTTACTATGGAAGATGCAGAAGTGATTTTACACTCAATAATCAGGTCGAAGCTCTCAAGTGGTTCTTCAGAAAAAAATTAATCCATGTGTAATATTCATGCTTAGTTAAAATGGAAACTTTCATAACAATAAAGTAAACAATCAATTATGCATGATTGAAGTCGTCGTCGAAGAGATTTGAAATAACAACTTTGATTGTTGAAACAATCTAATACATCCTAAGCAGTCACGTATTACAAAAACATTCTATTAAATTTCAAACTCGTTTATCGCAGTTACTATGTAAGATACAGAAGTGATTTTGCACTCAATGTCATCAGGTCAAAGCTCTCTATTGGCCATCAGGAAAAAATTAATCCATATGAAATATTCAGGCATTGTTACAATAGAAACTCTCATAACAATAAAGTAAACAATCTATTTGTGCATGATTGTAGTCGTCGCCGTGGAGATTTGAAATAACCACTTTGATTGTTGAAACAATTTAATACATACTAAGCCTTCACGTTTTACGAAAACATTATATAAGATTTCAAACTCGAATATCTTCGTTACTATGGAAGATACAGAAGTGATTTTACACTTAATGTAATCAGTTCGAAGCTCTCTAGTGGCTCTTTTAAAAAAAATAATCCATGGGTAATATTAAGGCTTTGTTACCATGGAAACTCTCAAAAAAATAAAATAAACAATCTATTTGTGCATGATTGTAGTCGTCGTAGTGGAGACTTGAAATAACCACTTTGATTGTTGAAACAATATAATACATCCTAAGCCATCACGTTTTACAAAAACATTATATAAAATTTCAAACTCGCATATCTCCGTTACTATAGAAGATACAGAAGTGATTTTGCCTTCAATATCATCAGGTCGAAGCTCTCTATTGGGTCAACAGGAGAAATTTAATCCACGTCTAACATTCATGCTTAGTTACCATGGAAACTCTCATAACATTAAAGTAAGCAATCAATTTGTGCATGATTTTAGTCGTCGTAGTGGAGATTTGAAATAACCACTTTGATTGTTGAAACAATATAATACATCCTAAGCCATCACGTTTTACAAAAACATGATACAAAATTTCAAACTCGCATGTCTCCGTTACTATGGAAGATGCAGAAGTGATTTTACACTCAATGTAATCAGGTCGAAGCTCTCTAGTTTTCTCTTCAGAAAAAAATTAATCCTTGTGTATAATTCATGCTTAGTTAAAATGGAAACTTTCATAACAATAAAGTAAACAATCAATTTGTGCATGATTGAAGTCGTCGTCGTAGAGATTTGAAATAACCACTTTGATTGTTGAAACAATCTAATACATCCTAAGCCATCACGTTTTACCGAAACATTATATAAAATTTCAAACTCGCATATCTCCGTTACTATAGAAGATACAGACGTGATTTTACACTCAATATCATCAGGCCGAAGCTGTCTATTGGGTCATCGAAAGAAATTAATCCATTCTATGTAATATTCAGGCTTAGTTACCATGGAAACTCTCATAACAATAAAGTAAACAATTAATTTGTGCACGATTGTAGTCGTCGTTGTGGAGATTTGAAATAAACACCTTGATTGTTGAAACAATATAATACACCCTAAGCCATCACGTTTTACAAAAACATTATATAAAATTTCAAACTCGCATATCTCCGTTACTATAGAAGATACAGAAGTGATTTTGCCTTCAATATCATCAGGTCGAAGCTCTCTATTGGGTCAACAGGAAAAATTTAATCCACGTCTAACATTCATGCTTAGTTACCATGGAAACTCTCATAACATTAAAGTAAGCAATCAATTTGTGCATGATTTTAGTCGTCGTAGTGGAGATTTGAAATAACCACTTTGATTGTTGAAACAATATAATACATCCTAAGCCATCACGTTTTACAAAAACATGATACAAAATTTCAAACTCGCATGTCTCCGTTACTATGGAAGATGCAGAAGTGATTTTACACTCAATGTAATCAGGTCGAAGCTCTCTAGTTTTCTCTTCAGAAAAAAATTAATCCTTGTGTATAATTCATGCTTAGTTAAAATGGAAACTTTCATAACAATAAAGTAAACAATCAATTTGTGCATGATTGAAGTCGTCGTCGTAGAGATTTGAAATAACCACTTTGATTGTTGAAACAATCTAATACATCCTAAGCCATCACGTTTTACCGAAACATTATATAAAATTTCAAACTCGCATATCTCCGTTACTATAGAAGATACAGACGTGATTTTACACTCAATATCATCAGGCCGAAGCTGTCTATTGGGTCATCGAAAGAAATTAATCCATTCTATGTAATATTCAGGCTTAGTTACCATGGAAACTCTCATAACAATAAAGTAAACAATTAATTTGTGCACGATTGTAGTCGTCGTTGTGGAGATTTGAAATAAACACCTTGATTGTTGAAACAATATAATACACCCTAAGCCATCACGTTTTACAAAAACATTATATAAAATTTCAAACTCGCATATCTCCGTTACTATAGAAGATACATACGTGATTTTACACTCAATATAATCAGGTCGATGCTCTCTAGTGGCTCTTCAGAAAAAAAATAATCGATGTGTAATATTCATGCTTAGTTAAAATGGAAACTTTCATAACAATAAAGTAAACAATCAATTTGTGCATGTTTGAAGTCGTCGTCGTGGAGATTTGAAATAACCACTTTGATTGTTGAAACAATCTAATACATCCTAAGCCATCACGTTTTACAAAAACTTTATATAAAATTTCAAACTCGCATATCTCCGTTACTATAGAAGATACAGACGTGATTTTACACTCAATATCATCAGGTCGAAGCTCTCTATTGGCCATCAGGAAAAATTTAATCAATGTCTAACATTCATGCTTTGTTACCATGGAAACTCTCATAACAACAAAGTAAGCAATCAATTTGTGCATGATTGTAGTCGTCGTCGTGGAGATTTGAAATAACCACTTTGATTGTTGAAACAATCTATTACATCCTAAGCCATCACGTTTTACAAAAACATTATATAAAATTTCAAACTCGCATATCCCCGTACCTATAGAAGATACAGAAGTGATTTTGCACTCAATATCTTAAGTCGAAGCTCTCTATTGGGTCAACAAAAAAAATTAAACCATGTTTAATATTCATGCTTAGTTACCTTGGAAACTCTCATAACAATAAAGTAAACAATCAATTTGTGCAAGATTGTAGTCGTCGTCGTGGAGATTTGAAATAAACACTTTGATTGTTGAAACAATCTAATATATCTTAACCATCACGTTTTACAAAAACATTATATAAAATTTCAAACTCGCATATCGCCGTTACTATAGAAGATACAGAAGCGATTTTGCACTCAATATTATCAGGTGGAAGCTCTCTATTAGGCCATCAGGAAAAATTTAATCTACGTGTAACATTCATGTTTAGTTACCATGGAAATTCTCATAAGAATAGAGTAAGCAATCAATTTGTGCATGATTGTAGTCGTCGTCGTGGAGATTTGAAATAACCACCTTGATTGTTGAAACAATATAAAACATCCTAAGCCATCACGTTTTACAAAAACATGATACAAAATTTCAAACTCGCATATCTCCTTTACTATGGAAGATGCAGAAGTGATTTTACACTCAATAATCAGGTCGAAGCTCTCAAGTGGTTCTTCAGAAAAAAATTAATCCATGTGTAATATTCATGCTTAGTTAAAATGGAAACTTTCATAACAATAAAGTAAACAATCAATTATGCATGATTGAAGTCGTCGTCGAAGAGATTTGAAATAACAACTTTGATTGTTGAAACAATCTAATACATCCTAAGCAGTCACGTATTACAAAAACATTCTATTAAATTTCAAACTCGTTTATCGCAGTTACTATGGAAGATACAGAAGTGATTTTGCACTCAATGTCATCAGGTCAAAGCTCTCTATTGGCCATCAGGAAAAAATTAATCCATATGAAATATTCAGGCATTGTTACAATAGAAACTCTCATAACAATAAAGTAAACAATCTATTTGTGCATGATTGTAGTCGTCGCCGTGGAGATTTGAAATAACCACTTTGATTGTTGAAACAATTTAATACATACTAAGCCTTCACGTTTTACGAAAACATTATATAAGATTTCAAACTCGAATATCTTCGTTACTATGGAAGATACAGAAGTGATTTTACACTTAATGTAATCAGGTCGAAGCTCTCTAGTGGCTCTTTTAAAAAAAATAATCCATGGGTAATATTAAGGCTTTGTTACCATGGAAACTCTCAAAAAAATAAAATAAACAATCTATTTGTGCATGATTGTAGTCGTCGTAGTGGAGACTTGAAATAACCACTTTGATTGTTGAAACAATATAATACATCCTAAGCCATCACGTTTTACAAAAACATGATACAAAATTTCAAAGTCGCATGTCTCCGTTACTATGGAAGATGCAGAAGTGATTTTACACTCAATGTAATCAGGTCGAAGCTCTCTAGTTTTCTCTTCAGAAAAAAATTAATCCTTGTGTATAATTCATGCTTAGTTAAAATGGAAACTTTCATAACAATAAAGTAAACAATCAATTTGTGCATAATTGAAGTCGTCGTCGTAGAGATTTGAAATAACCACTTTGATTGTTGAAACAATCTAATACATCCTAAGCCATCACGTTTTACCGAAACATTATATAAAATTTCAAACTCGCATATCTCCGTTACTATAGAAGATACAGACGTGATTTTACACTCAATATCATCAGGCCGAAGCTGTCTATTGGGTCATCGAAAGAAATTAATCCATTCTATGTAATATTCAGGCTTAGTTACCATGGAAACTCTCATAACAATAAAGTAAACAATTAATTTGTGCACGATTGTAGTCTTCGTTGTGGAGATTTGAAATAAACACCTTGATTGTTGAAACAATATAATACACCCTAAGCCATCACGTTTTACAAAAACATTATATAAAATTTCAAACTCGCATATCTCCGTTACTATAGAAGATACATACGTGATTTTACACTCAATATAATCAGGTCGAAGCTCTCTAGTGGCTCTTCAGAAAAAAAATAATCGATGTGTAATATTCATGCTTAATTAAAATGGAAACTTTCATAACAATAAAGTAAACAATCAATTTGTGCATGTTTGAAGTCGTCGTCGTGGAGATTTGAAATAACCACTTTGATTGTTGAAACAATCTAATACATCCTAAGCCATCACGTTTTACAAAAACTTTATATAAAATTTCAAACTCGCATATCTCCGTTACTATAGAAGATACAGACGTGATTTTACACTCAATATCATCAGGTCGAAGCTCTCTATTGGGCCATCAGGAAAAATTTAATCAATGTCTAACATTCATGCTTTGTTACCATGGAAACTCTCATAACAACAAAGTAAGCAATCAATTTGTGCATGATTGTAGTCGTCGTCGTGGAGATTTGAAATAACCACTTTGATTGTTGAAACAATCTATTACATCCTAAGCCATCACGTTTTACAAAAACATTATATAAAATTTCAAACTCGCATATCCCCGTACCTATAGAAGATACAGAAGTGATTTTGCACTCAATATCTTAAGTCGAAGCTCTCTATTGGGTCAACAAAAAAAATTAAACCATGTTTAATATTCATGCTTAGTTACCTTGGAGACTCTCATAACAATAAAGTAAACAATCAATTTGTGCAAGATTGTAGTCGTCGTCGTGGAGATTTGAAATAAACACTTTGATTGTTGAAACAATCTAATATATCTTAACCATCACGTTTTACAAAAACATTATATAAAATTTCAAACTCGCATATCGCCGTTACTATAGAAGATACAGAAGTGATTTTGCACTCAATATCATCAGGTCGAAGCTCTCTATTGGGCCATCAGGAAAAATTTAATCAATGTCTAACATTCATTCTTAGTTACCATGGAAACTCTCATAACAACAAAGTAAGCAATCAATTTGTGCATGATTGTAGTCGTCGTCGTGGAGATTTGAAATAAAGACCTTGATTGTTGAAACAATATAATACATCCTAAGCCATCACGTTTTACAAAAACATGTTACAAAATTTCAAACTCGCATATCTCCGTTACTATGGAAGATGCAGAAGTGATTTTACACTCAATGTAATCAGGTCGAAGCTCTCAAGTGGCTCTTCAGAAAAAAATTAATCCATGTGTAATATTCATGCTTAGTTAAAATGGAAACTTTCATAACAATAAAGTAAACAATCAATTTGTACATGATTGTAGTTGTCGTCGTGGAAATGTGAAATAACCACCTTGATTGTTGAAACAATCTAATACATCCTAAGCCATCACGTTTTACAAAAACATGAAATAAAATTTCAAACTCGCATATCTCCGTTACTGCAGAAGTTACAGAAGTGATTTTGCACACAATATCATCAGGTCGAAGCTCTCTATTTGGTCATCAAAAAATTTAATCCATGTTTAATATTCATGCTTAGTTACCATGGAAACTCTCATAACAATAAAGTAAACAATCAATTTGTGCATGATTGTAGTCGTCGTCGTGGAGATTTGAAATAAACACTTTGATTGTTGAAACAATGTAACACATCCTAAGGCATCACGTTTTACAAAAACATTATATAAAATTTCAAACTCGCATATCTCCGTTACTATAGAAGATACAGAAGCGATTTTGCACTCAATATCATCAGGTCGAAGCTCTCTATTGGGCCATCAAAAAAACTTAATCCATGTTTAATATTCATGCTTAGTTACCATGGAAACTCTCATAACAATAAAGTAAACAATCAATTTGTGCATGATTGTAGTCGTCGTCGTGGAGATTTGTAATAACCACTTTGATTGTTGAAACAATATAATACATCCTAAGCCATCACGTTTTACAAAAACATGATACAAAATTTCAAACTCGCTTATCTCCGTTACTATGGAAAATACTGAAGTGATTTTACACTCAATGTAAACAGGTCGGATCTCTGTAGTGGCTCTTCAGAAAAAATTTAATCGATGTGTAATATTCATGCTTAGTTACCATGGAAACTTTCATAACAATAAAGTAAACAATCAATTTGTGCATGATTGTAGTCGTCGTCGTGGAGATTTGAAATAACCACTTTGATTGTTGAAACAATGTAATACATCCTAGGGCATCACGTTTTACAAAAACCTTATATAAAATTTCAAACTCGCATATCTCCGTTACTATAGATGATACAGAAGTGATTTTGCACTCAATATCATCAGGTCGAAGCTCTCTATTGGGTCATCAAAAAAACTTAATCCATGTTTAATATTCATGCTTAGTTACCATGGAAACTCTCATAACAGTAAAGTAAACAATCAATTTGTGCATGATAGTAGTCGTCGTCGTGGAAATGTGATATAACCACTTTGATTGTTGAAACAATCTAATACATCCTAAGCCATCACGTTTTACAAAAACATGATATAAAATTTCAAACTCGCATATCTCCGTTACTACAGAAGATACAGAAGTGATTTTGCACACAATATCATCAGGTCGAAGCTCTCAAGTGGCTCTTCCGAAAAAAATTAATCCATGTGTAATATTCATCCTTAGTTAAAGTGGAAACTTTCATAACAATATAGTAAACAATCAATTTGTGCATGATTGAAGTCGTCGTCGAAGAGATTTGAATTAACAACTTTGATTGTTGAAACAATATAATTCATCCTAAGCCATCACGTATTACAAAAACATTCTATAAAATTTCAAACTCGTCTATCGCAGTTACTATGGAAGATACAGAAGAGATTTTGCTCTCAATATCATCAGGTCAAAGCTCTCAATGGCCATCAGGAAAAAATTAATCCATATGTAATATTCAGGCTTTGTTACAATAGAAACTCTCATAACAGTAAAGTAAACAATTTATTTGTGCATGATTGTAGTCGACGTCGTGGAGATTTCAAATAACCACTTTGATTGTTGAAACAATTTAATACATTCTGAGCCTTCACGTTTTACAAAAACATTATATAAAATTTCAAACTCGCATATCTCCGTTACTATGGAAGATGCAGAAGTGATTTTACACTCAATGTAATCAGGTCGAAGCTCTCAAGTGGCTCTTCAGAAAAAAATTAATCCATGTGTAATATTCATGCTTAGTTAAAATGGAAACTTTCATAACAATAAAGTAAACAATCAATTTGTGCATGATTGTAGTTGTCGTCGTGAAAATGTGAAATAACCACTTTGATTGTTGAAACAATCTAATACATCCTTAACCATCACGTTTTACAAAAACATTATATAAAATTTCAAACTCGCATATCTCCGTTACTATAGAAGATACAGACGTGATTTGACACTCAATATCATCAGGTCGTAGCTCTCTATTGGGTCATCGAAAGACATTAATCCATTCTATGTAATATTCAGGCTTAGTTACCATGGAAACTCTAATAACAATAAAGTAAACAATCAATTTGTGCACGATTGTAGTCGTTGTCGTGGAGATTTGAAATAAACACTTTGATTGCTGAAACAATGCAATACATCCTAAGGCATCACGTTTTAGAAAAATATTATATAAAATTTCAAAATCGCATATCTCCGTTACTATAGAAGATACAGAAGTCATTTTACACTCAATGAAATCAGATCGAAGCTCTCTAGTGGCTCTTCAGAAAAAATTTAATCAATGTGTAATATTCATGCTTAGTTACCATGGAAACTTTCATAACAATAATGTAAACAATCAATTTGTGCATGATTGTAGTCGTCGTTGTGGAGATTTGAAATAACAACTTTGATTGTTGAAACAATATAATACATCCTAAGCCATCACGTTTTACAAAAACATGATACAAAATTTCAAACTCGCATATCTCCGTTAGTATGGATGATACAGAATTGATTTTACACTCAATATAATCAGGTCGAAGTTCTCTAGTGGGTCTTCAGAAAAAAACTAATCCATGTGTAATAGTCAGGCTTTGTTACCATGGAAACACTCATAACAATAAATTAAACAATCTATTTGTGCATGATTGTAGTCGTCGTCGTGGAGATTTGAAATAACCACTTTGATTGTTGTAACAATCTAATACATCCTAAGCCATCACGTTTTACAAAAACATTATATAAAATTTCAAACTCGCATATCTCCGTTACTATAGAAGATACAGAAGTGATTTTGCACTCAATATTATCAGGTCGAAGCTCTCTATTGGGTCATCAAAAAAATTTAATCCATGTTTAATATTCATGCTTAGTTACCTTCGAAACTCTCATAACAATAAAGTCAACAATCTATTTGTGCATGATTGTAGTCGTCGTCGTAAAGATTTGAAATAAACACTTTGATTGTTGAAACAATCTAATACATCCCAAGCCATCACGTTTTACAAAAACATTATATAAAATTTCAAACTCGCATATCTCCGTACCTATAGAAGATACAGAAGTGATTTTACACTCAATATCATTAGGTCGAAGCTCTCTATTGGGTCAAAAAAAAAAATTAAACCATGTTTAATACACATGCTTAGTTACCTTGGAAACTCTCATAACAATAAAGTAAACAATCAATTTGTGCAAGATTGTAGTCGTCGTCGTGGAGATTTGAAATAAACACTTTGATTGTTGAAACAATCTAATACATCCTAACCATCACGTTTTACAAAAACATTATATAAAATTTCAAACTCGCATATCGCCGTTACTATAGAAGATACAGAAGCGATTTTGCACTCAATATTATCAGGTGGAAGCTCTCTATTAGGCCATCAGGAAAAATTTAATCTACGTGTAACATTCATGTTTAGTTACCATGGAAATTCTCATAAGAATAGAGTAAGCAATCAATTTGTGCATGATTGTAGTCGTCGTCGTGGAGATTTGAAATAACCACCTTGATTGTTGAAACAATATAATACATCCTAAGCCATCACGTTTTACAAAAACATGATACAAAATTTCAAACTCGCATATCTCCTTTACTATGGAAGATGCAGAAGTGATTTTACACTCAATAATCAGGTCGAAGCTCTCAAGTGGTTCTTCAGAAAAAAATTAATCCATGTGTAATATTCATGCTTAGTTAAAATGGAAACTTTCATAACAATAAAGTAAACAATCAATTATGCATGATTGAAGTCGTCGTCGAAGAGATTTGAAATAACAACTTTGATTGTTGAAACAATCTAATACATCCTAAGCAGTCACGTATTACAAAAACATTCTATTAAATTTCAAACTCGTTTATCGCAGTTACTATGTAAGATACAGAAGTGATTTTGCACTCAATGTCATCAGGTCAAAGCTCTCTATTGGCCATCAGGAAAAAATTAATCCATATGAAATATTCAGGCATTGTTACAATAGAAACTCTCATAACAATAAAGTAAACAATCTATTTGTGCATGATTGTAGTCGTCGCCGTGGAGATTTGAAATAACCACTTTGATTGTTGAAACAATTTAATACATACTAAGCCTTCACGTTTTACGAAAACATTATATAAGATTTCAAACTCGAATATCTTCGTTACTATGGAAGATACAGAAGTGATTTTACACTTAATGTAATCAGGTCGAAGCTCTCTAGTGGCTCTTTTAAAAAAAATAATCCATGGGTAATATTAAGGCTTTGTTACCATGGAAACTCTCAAAAAAATAAAATAAACAATCTATTTGTGCATGATTGTAGTCGTCGTAGTGGAGACTTGAAATAACCACTTTGATTGTTGAAACAATATAATACATCCTAAGCCATCACGTTTTACAAAAACATTATATAAAATTTCAAACTCGCATATCTCCGTTACTATAGAAGATACAGAAGTGATTTTGCCTTCAATATCATCAGGTCGAAGCTCTCTATTGGGTCAACAGGAAAAATTTAATCCACGTCTAACATTCATGCTTAGTTACCATGGAAACTCTCATAACATTAAAGTAAGCAATCAATTTGTGCATGATTTTAGTCGTCGTAGTGGAGATTTGAAATAACCACTTTGATTGTTGAAACAATATAATACATCCTAAGCCATCACGTTTTACAAAAACATGATACAAAATTTCAAACTCGCATGTCTCCGTTACTATGGAAGATGCAGAAGTGATTTTACACTCAATGTAATCAGGTCGAAGCTCTCTAGTTTTCTCTTCAGAAAAAAATTAATCCTTGTGTATAATTCATGCTTAGTTAAAATGGAAACTTTCATAACAATAAAGTAAACAATCAATTTGTGCATGATTGAAGTCGTCGTCGTAGAGATTTGAAATAACCACTTTGATTGTTGAAACAATCTAATACATCCTAAGCCATCACGTTTTACCGAAACATTATATAAAATTTCAAACTCGCATATCTCCGTTACTATAGAAGATACAGACGTGATTTTACACTCAATATCATCAGGCCGAAGCTGTCTATTGGGTCATCGAAAGAAATTAATCCATTCTATGTAATATTCAGGCTTAGTTACCATGGAAACTCTCATAACAATAAAGTAAACAATTAATTTGTGCACGATTGTAGTCGTCGTTGTGGAGATTTGAAATAAACACCTTGATTGTTGAAACAATATAATACACCCTAAGCCATCACGTTTTACAAAAACATTATATAAAATTTCAAACTCGCATATCTCCGTTACTATAGAAGATACATACGTGATTTTACACTCAATATAATCAGGTCGATGCTCTCCAGTGGCTCTTCAGAAAAAAAATAATCGATGTGTAATATTCATGCTTAGTTAAAATGGAAACTTTCATAACAATAAAGTAAACAATCAATTTGTGCATGTTTGAAGTCGTCGTCGTGGAGATTTGAAATAACCACTTTGATTGTTGAAACAATCTAATACATCCTAAGCCATCACGTTTTACAAAAACTTTATATAAAATTTCAAACTCGCATATCTCCGTTACTATAGAAGATACAGACGTGATTTTACACTCAATATCATCAGGTCGAAGCTCTCTATTGGGCCATCAGGAAAAATTTAATCAATGTCTAACATTCATGCTTTGTTACCATGGAAACTCTCATAACAACAAAGTAAGCAATCAATTTGTGCATGATTGTAGTCGTCGTCGTGGAGATTTGAAATAACCACTTTGATTGTTGAAACAATCTATTACATCCTAAGCCATCACGTTTTACAAAAACATTATATAAAATTTCAAACTCGCATATCCCCGTACCTATAGAAGATACAGAAGTGATTTTGCACTCAATATCTTAAGTCGAAGCTCTCTATTGGGTCAACAAAAAAAATTAAACCATGTTTAATATTCATGCTTAGTTACCTTGGAAACTCTCATAACAATAAAGTAAACAATCAATTTGTGCAAGATTGTAGTCGTCGTCGTGGAGATTTGAAATAAACACTTTGATTGTTGAAACAATCTAATATATCTTAACCATCACGTTTTACAAAAACATTATATAAAATTTCAAACTCGCATATCGCCGTTACTATAGAAGATACAGAAGCGATTTTGCACTCAATATTATCAGGTGGAAGCTCTCTATTAGGCCATCAGGAAAAATTTAATCTACGTGTAACATTCATGTTTAGTTACCATGGAAATTCTCATAAGAATAGAGTAAGCAATCAATTTGTGCATGATTGTAGTCGTCGTCGTGGAGATTTGAAATAACCACCTTGATTGTTGAAACAATATAATACATCCTAAGCCATCACGTTTTACAAAAACATGATACAAAATTTCAAACTCGCATATCTCCTTTACTATGGAAGATGCAGAAGTGATTTTACACTCAATAATCAGGTCGAAGCTCTCAAGTGGTTCTTCAGAAAAAAATTAATCCATGTGTAATATTCATGCTTAGTTAAAATGGAAACTTTCATAACAATAAAGTAAACAATCAATTATGCATGATTGAAGTCGTCGTCGAAGAGATTTGAAATAACAACTTTGATTGTTGAAACAATCTAATACATCCTAAGCATTCACGTATTACAAAAACATTCTATTAAATTTCAAACTCGTTTATCGCAGTTACTATGGAAGATACAGAAGTGATTTTGCACTCAATGTCATCAGGTCAAAGCTCTCTATTGGCCATCAGGAAAAAATTAATCCATATGAAATATTCAGGCATTGTTACAATAGAAACTCTCATAACAATAAAGTAAACAATCTATTTGTGCATGATTGTAGTCGTCGCCGTGGAGATTTGAAATAACCACTTTGATTGTTGAAACAATTTAATACATACTAAGCCTTCACGTTTTACGAAAACATTATATAAGATTTCAAACTCGAATATCTTCGTTACTATGGAAGATACAGAAGTGATTTTACACTTAATGTAATCAGGTCGAAGCTCTCTAGTGGCTCTTTTAAAAAAAATAATCCATGGGTAATATTAAGGCTTTGTTACCATGGAAACTCTCAAAAAAATAAAATAAACAATCTATTTGTGCATGATTGTAGTCGTCGTAGTGGAGACTTGAAATAACCACTTTGATTGTTGAAACAATATAATACATCCTAAGCCATCACGTTTTACAAAAACATTATATAAAATTTCAAACTCGCATATCTCCGTTACTATAGAAGATACAGAAGTGATTTTGCCTTCAATATCATCAGGTCGAAGCTCTCTATTGGGTCAACAGGAAAAATTTAATCCACGTCTAACATTCATGCTTAGTTACCATGGAAACTCTCATAACATTAAAGTAAGCAATCAATTTGTGCATGATTTTAGTCTTCGTAGTGGAGATTTGAAATAACCACTTTGATTGTTGAAACAATATAATACATCCTAAGCCATCACGTTTTACAAAAACATGATACAAAATTTCAAACTCGCATGTCTCCGTTACTATGGAAGATGCAGAAGTGATTTTACACTCAATGTAATCAGGTCGAAGCTCTCTAGTTTTCTCTTCAGAAAAAAATTAATCCTTGTGTATAATTCATGCTTAGTTAAAATGGAAACTTTCATAACAATAAAGTAAACAATCAATTTGTGCATGATTGAAGTCGTCGTCGTAGAGATTTGAAATAACCACTTTGATTGTTGAAACAATCTAATACATCCTAAGCCATCACGTTTTACAAAAACATTATATAAAATTTCAAACTCGCATATCTCCGTTACTATAGAAGATACAGACGTGATTTTACACTCAATATCATCAGGCCGAAGCTGTCTATTGGGTCATCGAAAGAAATTAATCCATTCTATGTAATATTCAGGC
Organism: Lepisma saccharinum; assembly: GCF_977018435.1. Taxonomy (NCBI): domain Eukaryota; kingdom Metazoa; phylum Arthropoda; class Insecta; order Zygentoma; family Lepismatidae; genus Lepisma; species Lepisma saccharinum. Next base: position 313,587 of record NW_028142896.1, read on the forward strand.
TTAGTTACCATGGAAACTCTCATAACAATAAAGTAAACAATTAATTTGTGCACGATTGTAGTCGTCGTTGTGGAGATTTGAAATAAACACCTTGATTGTTGAAACAATATAATACACCCTAAGCCATCACGTTTTACAAAAACATTATAAAAAATTTCAAACTCGCATATCTCCGTTACTATAGAAGATACATACGTGATTTTACACTCAATATAATCAGGTCGAAGCTCTCTAGTGGCTCTTCAGAAAAAAAATAATCGATGTGTAATATTCATGCTTAGTTAAAATGGAAACTTTCATAACAATAAAGTAAACAATCAATTTGTGCATGTTTGAAGTCGTCGTCGTGGAGATTTGAAATAACCACTTTGATTGTTGAAACAATCTAATACATCCTAAGCCATCACGTTTTACAAAAACTTTATATAAAATTTCAAACTCGCATATCTCCGTTACTATAGAAGATACAGACGTGATTTTACACTCAATATCATCAGGTCGAAGCTCTCTATTGGGCCATCAGGAAAAATTTAATCAATGTCTAACATTCATGCTTTGTTACCATGGAAACTCTCATAACAACAAAGTAAGCAATCAATTTGTGCATGATTGTAGTCGTCGTCGTGGAGATTTGAAATAACCACTTTGATTGTTGAAACAATCTATTACATCCTAAGCCATCACGTTTTACAAAAACATTATATAAAATTTCAAACTCGCATATCCCCGTACCTATAGAAGATACAGAAGTGATTTTGCACTCAATATCTTAAGTCGAAGCTCTCTATTGGGTCAACAAAAAAAATTAAACCATGTTTAATATTCATGCTTAGTTACCTTGGAAACTCTCATAACAATAAAGTAAACAATCAATTTGTGCAAGATTGTAGTCGTCGTCGTGGAGATTTGAAATAAACACTTTGATTGTTGAAACAATCTAATATATCTTAACCATCACGTTTTACAAAAACATTATATAAAATTTCAAACTCGCATATCGCCGTTACTATAGAAGATACAGAAGTGATTTTGCACTCAATATCATCAGGTCGAAGCTCTCTATTGGGCCATCAGGAAAAATTTAATCAATGTCTAACATTCATTCTTAGTTACCATGGAAACTCTCATAACAACAAAGTAAGCAATCAATTTGTGCATGATTGTAGTCGTCGTCGTGGAGATTTGAAATAAAGACCTTGATTGTTGAAACAATATAATACATCCTAAGCCATCACGTTTTACAAAAACATGTTACAAAATTTCAAACTCGCATATCTCCGTTACTATGGAAGATGCAGAAGTGATTTTACACTCAATGTAATCAGGTCGAAGCTCTCAAGTGGCTCTTCAGAAAAAAATTAATCCATGTGTAATATTCATGCTTAGTTAAAATGGAAACTTTCATAACAATAAAGTAAACAATCAATTTGTACATGATTGTAGTTGTCGTCGTGGAAATGTGAAATAACCACTTTGATTGTTGAAACAATCTAATACATCCTAAGCCATCACGTTTTACAAAAACATGAAATAAAATTTCAAACTCGCATATCTCCGTTACTGCAGAAGTTACAGAAGTGATTTTGCACACAATATCATCAGGTCGAAGCTCTCTATTTGGTCATCAAAAAATTTAATCCATGTTTAATATTCATGCTTAGTTACCATGGAAACTCTCATAACAATAAAGTAAACAATCAATTTGTGCATGATTGTAGTCGTCGTCGTGGAGATTTGAAATAAACACTTTGATTGTTGAAACAATGTAACACATCCTAAGGCATCACGTTTTACAAAAACATTATATAAAATTTCAAACTCGCATATCTCCGTTACTATAGAAGATACAGAAGCGATTTTGCACTCAATATCATCAGGTCGAAGCTCTCTATTGGGCCATCAAAAAAACTTAATCCATGTTTAATATTCATGCTTAGTTACCATGGAAACTCTCATAACAATAAAGTAAACAATCAATTTGTGCATGATTGTAGTCGTCGTCGTGGAGATTTGTAATAACCACTTTGATTGTTGAAACAATATAATACATCCTAAGCCATCACGTTTTACAAAAACATGATACAAAATTTCAAACCCGCTTATCTCCGTTACTATGGAAAATACTGAAGTGATTTTACACTCAATGTAAACAGGTCGGATCTCTGTAGTGGCTCTTCAGAAAAAATTTAATCGATGTGTAATATTCATGCTTAGTTACCATGGAAACTTTCATAACAATAAAGTAAACAATCAATTTGTGCATGATTGTAGTCGTCGTCGTGGAGATTTGAAATAACCACTTTGATTGTTGAAACAATGTAATACATCCTAGGGCATCACGTTTTACAAAAACCTTATATAAAATTTCAAACTCGCATATCTCCGTTACTATAGATGATACAGAAGTGATTTTGCACTCAATATCATCAGGTCGAAGCTCTCTATTGGGTCATCAAAAAAACTTAATCCATGTTTAATATTCATGCTTAGTTACCATGGAAATTCTCATAACAGTAAAGTAAACAATCAATTTGTGCATGATAGTAGTCGTCGTCGTGGAAATGTGATATAACCACTTTGATTGTTGAAACAATCTAATACATCCTAAGCCATCACGTTTTACAAAAACATGATATAAAATTTCAAACTCGCATATCTCCGTTACTACAGAAGATACAGAAGTGATTTTGCACACAATATCATCAGGTCGAAGCTCTCAAGTGGCTCTTCCGAAAAAAATTAATCCATGTGTAATATTCATCCTTAGTTAAAGTGGAAACTTTCATAACAATATAGTAAACAATCAATTTGTGCATGATTGAAGTCGTCGTCGAAGAGATTTTAATTAACAACTTTGATTGTTGAAACAATATAATTCATCCTAAGCCATCACGTATTACAAAAACATTCTATAAAATTTCAAACTCGTCTATCGCAGTTACTATGGAAGATACAGAAGTGATTTTGCTCTCAATATCATCAGGTCAAAGCTCTCAATGGCCATCAGGAAAAAATTAATCCATATGTAATATTCAGGCTTTGTTACAATAGAAACTCTCATAACAGTAAAGTAAACAATTTATTTGTGCATGATTGTAGTCGACGTCGTGGAGATTTCAAATAACCACTTTGATTGTTGAAACAATTTAATACATCCTAAGCCTTCACGTTTTACAAAAAATTATATAAAATTTCAAACTCGCATATCTCTGTTACTATGGAAGATACAGAAGTGATTTTACACTTAATGTAATCAGGTCGAAGCCCTCTAGTTGCTCTTTAAAAAAAATAATCCATGGGTAATATTAAGGCTTTGTTACCATGGAAACTCTCAAAAAAATAAAATAAACAATCTATTTGTGCATGATTGTAGTCGTCGTCGTGGAGATTTGAAATAACCACTTTGATTGTTGAAACAATCTAATACATCCTAAGCCATCACGTTTTAAAAAACATTATATAAAATTTCAAACTCGCATATCTCCGTTACTATATAAGATACAGACGTGATTTTACACTCAATATCATCAGGTCGAAGCTCTCTATTGGGCCATCGAAAGAAATTAATACATTCTATGTAATATTCAGGCTAAGTTACCTTGGAAACTCTCATAACAATAAAGTAAACAATCAATTTATGCACGATTGTAGTCGTCGTCGTGGAGATTTGAAATAACCACTTTGATTGTTGAAACAATCTAATACATCTTAACCATCACGTTTTACAAAAACATTATATAAAATTTCAAACTCGCATATCGCCGTTACTATAGAAGATACAGAAGTGATTTTGCACTCAATATCATCAGGTCGAAGCTCTCTATTGGGCCATCAGGAAAAATTTAATCAATGTCTAACATTCATTCTTAGTTACCATGGAAACTCTCATAACAACAAAGTAAGCAATCAATTTGTGCATGATTGTAGTCGTCGTCGTGGAGATTTGAAACAAAGACCTTGATTGTTGAAACAATATAATACATCCTAAGCCATCACGTTTTACAAAAACATGTTACAAAATTTCAAACTCGCATATCTCCGTTACTATGGAAGATGCAGAAGTGATTTTACACTCAATGTAATCAGGTCGAAGCTCTCAAGTGGCTCTTCAGAAAAAAATTAATCCATGTGTAATATTCATGCTTAGTTAAAATGGAAACTTTCATAACAATAAAGTAAACAATCAATTTGTACATGATTGTAGTTGTCGTCGTGGAAATGTGAAATAACCACTTTGATTGTTGAAACAATCTAATACATCCTAAGCCATCACGTTTTACAAAAACATGAAATAAAATTTCAAACTCGCATATCTCCGTTACTGCAGAAGTTACAGAAGTGATTTTGCACACAATATCATCAGGTCGAAGCTCTCTATTTGGTCATCAAAAAATTTAATCCATGTTTAATATTCATGCTTAGTTACCATGGAAACTCTCATAACAATAAAGTAAACAATCAATTTGTGCATGATTGTAGTCGTCGTCGTGGAGATTTGAAATAAACACTTTGATTGTTGAAACAATGTAACACATCCTAAGGCATCACGTTTTACAAAAACATTATATAAAATTTCAAACTCGCATATCTCCGTTACTATAGAAGATACAGAAGAGATTTTGCACTCAATATCATCAGGTCGAAGCTCTCTATTGGGCCATCAAAAAAACCTTAATCCATGTTTAATATTCATGCTTAGTTACCATGGAAACTCTCATAACAATAAAGTAAACAATCAATTTGTGCATGATTGTAGTCGTCGTCGTGGAGATTTGAAATAACCACTTTGATTGTTGAAACAATATAATACATCCTAAGCCATCACGTTTTACAAAAACATGATACAAAATTTCAAACTCGCTTATCTCCGTTACTATGGAAAATACAGAAGTGATTTTACACTCAATGTAAACAGGTCGGATCTCTGTAGTGGCTCTTCAGAAAAAATTTAATCGATGTGTAATATTCATGCTTAGTTACCATGGAAACTCTCATAACAGTAAAGTAAACAATCAATTTGTGCATGATAGTAGTCGTCGTCGTGGAAATGTGAAATAACCACTTTGATTGTTGAAACATCCTAAGCCTAAACATTATATAAAATTTCAAACTCGCATATCTCCGTTACTACAGAAGATACAGAAGTGATTTTGCACACAATATCATCAGGTCGAAGCTCTCAAGTGGCTCTTCCGAAAAAAATTAATCCATGTGTAATATTCATCCTTAGTTAAAGTGGAAACTTTCATAACAATATAGTAAACAATCAATTTGTGCATGATTGAAGTCGTCGTCGAAGAGATTTGAAATAACAACTTTGATTGTTGAAACAATATAATTCATCCTAAGCCATCACGTATTACAAAAACATTCTATAAAATTTCAAACTCGTTTATCGCAGTTAGTATGGAAGATACAGAAGTGATTTTGCACTCAATATCATCAGGTCAAAGCTCTCAATGGCCATCAGGAAAAAATTAATCCATATGTAATATTCAGGCTTTGTTACAATAGAAACTCTCATAACAATAAAGTAAACAATCTATTTGTGCATGATTGTAGTCGACGTCATGGAGATTTCAAATAACCACTTTGATTTTTGAAACAATTTAATACATCCTAAGCCTTCACGTTTTACAAAAAATTATATAAAATTTCAAACTCGCATATCTCTGTTACTATGGAAGATACAGAAGTGATTTTACACTTAATGTAATCAGGTCGAAGCCCTCTAGTTGCTCTTTAAAAAAAATAATCCATGGGTAATATTAAGGCTTTGTTACCATGGAAACTCTCAAAAAAATAAAATAAACAATCTATTTGTGCATGATTGTAGTCGTCGTCGTGGAGATTTGAAATAACCACTTTGATTGTTGAAACAATCTAATACATCCTAAGCCATCACGTTTTAAAAAACATTATATAAAATTTCAAACTCGCATATCTCCGTTACTATATAAGATACAGACGTGATTTTACACTCAATATCATCAGGTCGAAGCTCTCTATTGGGCCATCGAAAGAAATTAATCCATTCTATGTAATATTCAGGCTAAGTTACCTTGGAAACTCTCATAACAATAAAGTAAACAATCAATTTATGCACGATTGTAGTCGTCGTCGTGGAGATTTGAAATAAACACTTTGATTGTTGAAACAATGTAATACATCCTAAGGCTTCACGTTTTACAAAAATATTATATAAAATTTCAAACTCGCATATCTCCGTTACTATAGAAGATACAGAAGTCATTTTACACTCAATGAAATCAGATCGAAGCTCTCTAGTGGCTCTTCAGAAATAATTTAATCCATGTGTAATATTCATGCTTAGTTACCATGGAAACTTTCATAACAATAATGTAAACAATCAATTTGTGCATGATTGTAGTCGTCATCGTGTAGATTTGAAATAACAACTTCGATTGTTGAAACAATATAATACATCCTAAGCCATCACGTTTTACAAAAACACTATATAAAATTTCAAACTCGCATATCTCCGTTACTATAGAAGATACCGAAGTGATTTTGCACTCAATATAATCAGGTCGAAGCTCTCTATTGGGTCAACAGGAAGAATTTAATCCACGTCTAACATTCATGCTTAGTTACCATGGAAACTCTCATAACAACAAAGTAAGCAATCAATTTGTGCATGATTGTAGTCGTCGTCGTGGAGATTTGAAATAACCACCTTGATTGTTGAAACAATATAATACATCCTAAGCCATCACAATTTTACAAAAATATGTTACAAAATTTCAAACTCGCATATCTCCGTTACTATGGAAAATGCAGAAGTGATTTTACACTCAATGTAATCAAGTCGAAGCTCGCAAGTGGCTCTTCAGAAAAAAATTAATCCATGTGTAATATTCATGCTTAGTTAAAATGGAAACTTTCAAAACAATAAAGTAAACAATCAATTTGTGCATGATTGTAGTTGTCGTCGTGGAAATGTGAAATAACCACTTTGATTGTTGAAACAATCTAATACATCCTAAGCCATCACGTTTTACAAAAACATGATATAAAATTTCAAACTCGCATATCTCCGTTACTACAGAAGATACAGAAGTGATTTTGCACACAATATCATCAGGTCGAAGCTCTCTATTGGGTCATCAAAAAAAATTTAATCCATGTTTAATATTCATGCTTAGTTACCATGGAAACTCTCATAACAATAAAGTAAACAATCAATTTGTGCACGATTGTAGTCGTCGTCGTGGAGATTTGAAATAAACACCTTGATTGTTGAAACAATATAATACATCCTAAGCCATCACGTTTTACAAAAACATTATATAAAATTTCAAACTCGCATATCTCCGTTACTATAGAAGATACATACGTGATTTTACACTCAATATAATCAGGTCGAAGCTCTCTAGTGGCTCTTCAGAAAAAAATTAATCGATGTGTAATATTCATGCTTAGTTAAAATGGAAACTTTCATAACAATAAAGTAAACAATCAATTTGTGCATGTTTGAAGTCGTCGTCGTAGAGATTTGAAATAACCACTTTGATTGTTGAAACAATCTAATACATCCTAAGCCATCACGTTTTACAAAAACATTATATAAAATTTCAAACTCGCATATCTCCGTACCTATAGAAGATACAGAAGTGATTTTGTACTCAATATCATTAGGTCGAAGCTCTCTATTGGGTCAACAAAAAAAATTAAACCATGTTTAATATTCATGCTTAGTTACCATGGAAACTCTCATAACAATAAAGTAAACAATCAATTTGTGCATGTTTGAAGTCGTCGTCGTAGAGATTTGAAATAACCACTTTGATTGTTGAAACAATCTAATACATCCTAAGCCATCACGTTTTACAAAAACATGATACAAAATTTCAAACTCGCATATATCCGTTATTATGAAAAATACAGAAGCGATTTTGCACTCAATATCATCAGGTCGAAGCTCTCTATTGGGCCATCAAAAAAAACTTAATCCATATTTAATATTCATGCTTAGTTACCATGGAAACTCTCATAACAATAAAGTAAACAATCAATTTGTGCATGATTGTAGTCGTCGTCGTGGAGATTTGAAATAACCACCTTGATTGTTGAAACAATATAATACATCCTAAGCCATCACGTTTTACAAAAACATGATACAACATTTCAAACTCGCATATCTCCGTTACTATGGAAGATGCAGAAGTGATTTTACACTCAATGTAATCAGGTCGAAGGTCTCAAGTGCCTCTTCAGAAAAAAAATAATCCATGTGTAATATTCATGTTTAGTTAAAATGGAAACTTTCATAACAATAAAGTAAACAATCAATTTGTTCATGATTGAAGTCGTCGTCGATGAGATTTGAAATAACAACTTTGATTGTTGAAACAATCTAATACATCCTAAGCCATCACGTATTACAAAAACATTCTATAAAATTTCAAACTCGTTTATCGCAGTTACTATGGAAGATACAGAAGTGATTTTGCACTCAATATCATCAAGTCAAAGCTCTCTATTGTCCATCAGGAAAAAATTAATCCATATGTAATATTCTTGCTTTGTTACAATTGAAACTCTCATAACAATAAAGTAAACAATCTATTTGTGCATGATTGTAGTCGACGTTGTGGAGATTTGAAATAACCACTTTGATTGTTGAAACAATTTAATACATTCTGAGCCTTCACGTTTTACAAAAACATTATATAAAATTTCAAACTCGCATATCTCCGTTACTATGGAAGATACAGAAGTGATTTTACACTTAATGTAATCAGGTCGAAGCTCTCTAGTGGCTCTTTAAAAAATAATAATCCATGGGTAATATTAAGGCTTTGTTACCATGGAAACTCTCAAAAAAATAAAATAAACAATCTATTTGTGCATGATTATAGTCGTCGTCGTGGAGATTTGAAATAACCACTTTGATTGTTGAAACAATCTAATACATCCTAAGCCATCACGTTTTACAGAAACATTATATAAAATTTCAAACTCGCATATCGCCGTTACTATAGAAGATACAGAAGTGATTTTGCACTCAATATAATCAGGTCGAAGCTCTCTATTGGGTCAACAGGAAAAATTTAATCCACGTATAACATTCATGTATAGTTACCATGGATACTCTCATAACAATAAAGTAAGCAATCAATTTGTGCATGATTGTAGTCGTCGTCGTGGAGATTTGAAATAACCACTTTGATTGTTGAAACAATATAATACATCCTAAGCCATCACGTTTTACAAAAACATGATACAAAATTTCAAACTCGCATATCTAGGTTACTATGGAAGATGCAGAAGTGATTTTACACTCAATGTAATCAGGTCGAAGCTCTCTAGTGGCTCTTCAGAAAAAAATTAATCCATGTGTAATATTCATGCTTAGTTAAATGGAAACTTTCATAACAATAAATTAAACAATCAATTTGTGCATGATTGAAGTCGTCGTCGTAGAGATTTGAAATAACCACTTTGATTGTTGAAACAATCTAATACATCCTTAACCATCACGTTTTACAAAAACATTATATAAAATTTCAAACTCGCATATCTCCGTTACTATAGAAGATACAGACGTGATTTTACACTCAATATCATCAGGTCGAAGCTCTCTATTGGGTCATCGAAAGACATTAATCCATTCTATGTAATATTCAGGCTTAGTTACCATGGAAACTCTAATAACAATAAAGTAAACAATCAATTTGTGCACGATTGTAGTCGTTGTCGTGGAGATTTGAAATAAACACTTTGATTGCTGAAACAATGTAATACATCCTAAGGCATCACGTTTTAGAAAAATATTATATAAAATTTCAAACTCGCATATCTCCGTTACTATAGAAGATACAGAAGTCATTTTACACTCAATGAAATCAGATCGAAGCTCTCTAGTGGCTCTTCAGAAAAAATTTAATCCATGTGTAATATTCATGCTTAGTTACCATGGAAACTTTCATAACAATAATGTAAACAATCAATTTGTGCATGATTGTAGTTGTCGTCGTGGAGATTTGAAATAACAACTTTGATTGTTGAAACAATATAATACATCCTAAGCCATCACGTTTTACAAAAACATGATACAAAATTTCAAACTCGCATATCTCCGTTAGTATGGATGATACAGAATTGATTTTACACTCAATATAATCAGGTCGAAGTTCTAAAGTGGCTCTTCAGAAAAAATTTAATCCATGTGTAATATTCATGCTTAGTTACCATGGAAACTTTCATAACAATAATGTAAACAATCAATTTGTGCATGATTGTAGTCGTCGTCGTGGAGATTTGAAATAACAACTTTGATTGTTGAAACAATATAATACATCCTAAGCCATCACGTTTTACAAAAACATGATACAAAATTTCAAACTCGCATATATCCGTTATTATGAAAAATACAGAAGCGATTTTGCACTCAATATCATCAGGTCGAAGATCTCTATTGGGCCATCAAAAAAAACTTAATCCATGTTTAATATTCATGCTTAGTTACCATGGAAACTTTCATAACAATAAAGTAAACAATCTATTTGTGCATGATTGTAGTCGTCGCCATGGAGATTTGAAATAACCACTTTGATTGTTGAAACAATTTAATACATACTAAGCCTTCACGTTTTACGAAAACATTATATAAGATTTCAAACTCGAATATCTTCGTTACTATGGAAGATACAGAAGTGATTTTACACTTAATGTAATCAGGTCGAAGCTCTCTAGTGGCTCTTTTAAAAAAAATAATCCATGGGTAATATTAAGGCTTTGTTACCATGGAAACTCTCAAAAAAATAAAATAAACAATCTATTTGTGCATGATTGTAGTCGTCGTAGTGGAGACTTGAAATAACCACTTTGATTGTTGAAACAATATAATACATCCTAAGCCATCACGTTTTACAAAAACATTATATAAAATTTCAAACTCGCATATCTCCGTTACTATAGAAGATACAGAAGTGATTTTGCCTTCAATATCATCAGGTCGAAGCTCTCTATTGGGTCAACAGGAAAAATTTAATCCACGTCTAACATTCATGCTTAGTTACCATGGAAACTCTCATAACATTAAAGTAAGCAATCAATTTGTGCATGATTTTAGTCGTCGTAGTGGAGATTTGAAATAACCACTTTGATTGTTGAAACAATATAATACATCCTAAGCCATCACGTTTTACAAAAACATGATACAAAATTTCAAACTCGCATGTCTCCGTTACTATGGAAGATGCAGAAGTGATTTTACACTCAATGTAATCAGGTCGAAGCTCTCTAGTTTTCTCTTCAGAAAAAAATTAATCCTTGTGTATAATTCATGCTTAGTTAAAATGGAAACTTTCATAACAATAAAGTAAACAATCAATTTGTGCATGATTGAAGTCGTCGTCGTAGAGATTTGAAATAACCACTTTGATTGTTGAAACAATCTAATACATCCTAAGCCATCACGTTTTACCGAAACATTATATAAAATTTCAAACTCGCATATCTCCGTTACTATAGAAGATACAGACGTGATTTTACACTCAATATCATCAGGCCGAAGCTGTCTATTGGGTCATCGAAAGAAATTAATCCATTCTATGTAATATTCAGGCTTAGTTACCATGGAAACTCTCATAACAATAAAGTAAACAATTAATTTGTGCACGATTGTAGTCGTCGTTGTGGAGATTTGAAATAAACACCTTGATTGTTGAAACAATATAATACACCCTAAGCCATCACGTTTTACAAAAACATTATATAAAATTTCAAACTCGCATATCTCCGTTACTATAGAAGATACATACGTGATTTTACACTCAATATAATCAGGTCGAAGCTCTCTAGTGGCTCTTCAGAAAAAAAATAATCGATGTGTAATATTCATGCTTAGTTAAAATGGAAACTTTCATAACAATAAAGTAAACAATCAATTTGTGCATGTTTGAAGTCGTCGTCGTGGAGATTTGAAATAACCACTTTGATTGTTGAAACAATCTAATACATCCTAAGCCATCACGTTTTACAAAAACTTTATATAAAATTTCAAACTCGCATATCTCCGTTACTATAGAAGATACAGACGTGATTTTACACTCAATATCATCAGGTCGAAGCTCTCTATTGGGCCATCAGGAAAAATTTAATCAATGTCTAACATTCATGCTTTGTTACCATGGAAACTCTCATAACAACAAAGTAAGCAATCAATTTGTGCATGATTGTAGTCGTCGTCGTGGAGATTTGAAATAACCACTTTGATTGTTGAAACAATCTATTACATCCTAAGCCATCACGTTTTACAAAAACATTATATAAAATTTCAAACTCGCATATCCCCGTACCTATAGAAGATACAGAAGTGATTTTGCACTCAATATCTTAAGTCGAAGCTCTCTATTGGGTCAACAAAAAAAATTAAACCATGTTTAATATTCATGCTTAGTTACCTTGGAAACTCTCATAACAATAAAGTAAACAATCAATTTGTGCAAGATTGTAGTAGTCGTCGTGGAGATTTGAAATAAACACTTTGATTGTTGAAACAATCTAATATATCTTAACCATCACGTTTTACAAAAACATTATATAAAATTTCAAACTCGCATATCGCCGTTACTATAGAAGATACAGAAGTGATTTTGCACTCAATATCATCAGGTCGAAGCTCTCTATTGGGCCATCAGGAAAAATTTAATCAATGTCTAACATTCATTCTTAGTTACCATGGAAACTCTCATAACAACAAAGTAAGCAATCAATTTGTGCATGATTGTAGTCGTCGTCGTGGAGATTTGAAATAAAGACCTTGATTGTTGAAACAATATAATACATCCTAAGCCATCACGTTTTACAAAAACATGTTACAAAATTTCAAACTCGCATATCTCCGTTACTATGGAAGATGCAGAAGTGATTTTACACTCAATGTAATCAGGTCGAAGCTCTCAAGTGGCTCTTCAGAAAAAAATTAATCCATGTGTAATATTCATGCTTAGTTAAAATGGAAACTTTCATAACAATAAAGTAAACAATCAATTTGTACATGATTGTAGTTGTCGTCGTGGAAATGTGAAATAACCACTTTGATTGTTGAAACAATCTAATACATCCTAAGCCATCACGTTTTACAAAAACATGAAATAAAATTTCAAACTCGCATATCTCCGTTACTGCAGAAGTTACAGAAGTGATTTTGCACACAATATCATCAGGTCGAAGCTCTCTATTTGGTCATCAAAAAATTTAATCCATGTTTAATATTCATGCTTAGTTACCATGGAAACTCTCATAACAATAAAGTAAACAATCAATTTGTGCATGATTGTAGTCGTCGTCGTGGAGATTTGAAATAAACACTTTGATTGTTGAAACAATGTAACACATCCTAAGGCATCACGTTTTACAAAAACATTATATAAAATTTCAAACTCGCATATCTCCGTTACTATAGAAGATACAGAAGCGATTTTGCACTCAATATCATCAGGTCGAAGCTCTCTATTGGGCCATCAAAAAAACTTAATCCATGTTTAATATTCATGCTTAGTTACCATGGAAACTCTCATAACAATAAAGTAAACAATCAATTTGTGCATGATTGTAGTCGTCGTCGTGGAGATTTGTAATAACCACTTTGATTGTTGAAACAATATAATACATCCTAAGCCATCACGTTTTACAAAAACATGATACAAAATTTCAAACTCGCTTATCTCCGTTACTATGGAAAATACAGAAGTGATTTTACACTCAATGTAAACAGGTCGGATCTCTGTAGTGGCTCTTCAGAAAAAATTTAATCGATGTGTAATATTCATGCTTAGTTACCATGGAAACTTTCATAACAATAAAGTAAACAATCAATTTGTGCATGATTGTAGTCGTCGTCGTGGAGATTTGAAATAACCACTTTGATTGTTGAAACAATGTAATACATCCTAGGGCATCACGTTTTACAAAAACCTTATATAAAATTTCAAACTCGCATATCTCCGTTACTATAGATGATACAGAAGTGATTTTGCACTCAATATCATCAGGTCGAAGCTCTCTATTGGGTCATCAAAAAAACTTAATCCATGTTTAATATTCATGCTTAGTTACCATGGAAACTCTCATAACAGTAAAGTAAACAATCAATTTGTACATGATAGTAGTCGTCGTCGTGGAAATGTGATATAACCACTTTGATTGTTGAAACAATCTAATACATCCTAAGCCATCACGTTTTACAAAAACATGATATAAAATTTCAAACTCGCATATCTCCGTTACTACAGAAGATACAGAAGTGATTTTGCACACAATATCATCAGGTCGAAGCTCTCAAGTGGCTCTTCCGAAAAAAATTAATCCATGTGTAATATTCATCCTTAGTTAAAGTGGAAACTTTCATAACAATATAGTAAACAATCAATTTGTGCATGATTGAAGTCGTCGTCGAAGAGATTTGAAATAACAACTTTGATTGTTGAAACAATATAATTCATCCTAAGCCATCACGTATTACAAAAACATTCTATAAAATTTCAAACTCGTCTATCGCAGTTACTATGGAAGATACAGAAGTGATTTTGCTCTCAATATCATCAGGTCAAAGCTCTCAATGTCCATCAGGAAAAAATTAATCCATATGTAATATTCAGGCTTTGTTACAATAGAAACTCTCATAACAGTAAAGTAAACAATTTATTTGTGCATGATTGTAGTCGACGTCGTGGAGATTTCAAATAACCACTTTGATTGTTGAAACAATTTAATACATCCTAAGCCTTCACGTTTTACAAAAAATTATATAAAATTTCAAACTCGCATATCTCTGTTACTATGGAAGATACAGAAGTGATTTTACACTTAATGTAATCAGGTCGAAGCCCTCTAGTTGCTCTTTAAAAAAAATAATCCATGGGTAATATTAAGGCTTTGTTACCATGGAAACTCTCAAAAAAATAAAATAAACAATCTATTTGTGCATGATTGTAGTCGTCGTCGTGGAGATTTGAAATAACCACTTTGATTGTTGAAACAATCTAATACATCCTAAGCCATCACGTTTTAAAAAACATTATATAAAATTTCAAACTCGCATATCTCCGTTACTATATAAGATACAGACGTGATTTTACACTCAATATCATCAGGTCGAAGCTCTCTATTGGGCCATCGAAAGAAATTAATACATTCTATGTAATATTCAGGCTAAGTTACCTTGGAAACTCTCATAACAATAAAGTAAACAATCAATTTATGCACGATTGTAGTCGTCGTCGTGGAGATTTGAAATAACCACTTTGATTGTTGAAACAATCTAATACATCTTAACCATCACGTTTTACAAAAACATTATATAAAATTTCAAACTCGCATATCGCCGTTACTATAGAAGATACAGAAGTGATTTTGCACTCAATATCATCAGGTCGAAGCTCTCTATTGGGCCATCAGGAAAAATTTAATCAATGTCTAACATTCATTCTTAGTTACCATGGAAACTCTCATAACAACAAAGTAAGCAATCAATTTGTGCATGATTGTAGTCGTCGTCGTGGAGATTTGAAACAAAGACCTTGATTGTTGAAACAATATAATACATCCTAAGCCATCACGTTTTACAAAAACATGTTACAAAATTTCAAACTCGCATATCTCCGTTACTATGGAAGATGCAGAAGTGATTTTACACTCAATGTAATCAGGTCGAAGCTCTCAAGTGGCTCTTCAGAAAAAAATTAATCCATGTGTAATATTCATGCTTAGTTAAAATGGAAACTTTCATAACAATAAAGTAAACAATCAATTTGTACATGATTGTAGTTGTCGTCGTGGAAATGTGAAATAACCACTTTGATTGTTGAAACAATCTAATACATCCTAAGCCATCACGTTTTACAAAAACATGAAATAAAATTTCAAACTCGCATATCTCCGTTACTGCAGAAGTTACAGAAGTGATTTTGCACACAATATCATCAGGTCGAAGCTCTCTATTTGGTCATCAAAAAATTTAATCCATGTTTAATATTCATGCTTAGTTACCATGGAAACTCTCATAACAATAAAGTAAACAATCAATTTGTGCATGATTGTAGTCGTCGTCGTGGAGATTTGAAATAAACACTTTGATTGTTGAAACAATGTAACACATCCTAAGGCATCACGTTTTACAAAAACATTATATAAAATTTCAAACTCGCATATCTCCGTTACTATAGAAGATACAGAAGAGATTTTGCACTCAATATCATCAGGTCGAAGCTCTCTATTGGGCCATCAAAAAAACTTAATCCATGTTTAATATTCATGCTTAGTTACCATGGAAACTCTCATAACAATAAAGTAAACAATCAATTTGTGCATGATTTTAGTCGTCGTAGTGGAGATTTGAAATAACCACTTTGATTGTTGAAACAATATAATACATCCTAAGCCATCACGTTTTACAAAAACATGATACAAAATTTCAAACTCGCATGTCTCCGTTACTATGGAAGATGCAGAAGTGATTTTACACTCAATGTAATCAGGTCGAAGCTCTCTAGTTTTCTCTTCAGAAAAAAATTAATCCTTGTGTATAATTCATGCTTAGTTAAAATGGAAACTTTCATAACAATAAAGTAAACAATCAATTTGTGCATGATTGAAGTCGTCGTCGTAGAGATTTGAAATAACCACTTTGATTGTTGAAACAATCTAATACATCCTAAGCCATCACGTTTTACCGAAACATTATATAAAATTTCAAACTCGCATATCTCCGTTACTATAGAAGATACAGACGTGATTTTACACTCAATATCATCAGGCCGAAGCTGTCTATTGGGTCATCGAAAGAAATTAATCCATTCTATGTAATATTCAGGCTTAGTTACCATGGAAACTCTCATAACAATAAAGTAAACAATTAATTTGTGCACGATTGTAGTCGTCGTTGTGGAGATTTGAAATAAACACCTTGATTGTTGAAACAATATAATACACCCTAAGCCATCACGTTTTACAAAAACATTATAAAAAATTTCAAACTCGCATATCTCCGTTACTATAGAAGATACATACGTGATTTTACACTCAATATAATCAGGTCGAAGCTCTCTAGTGGCTCTTCAGAAAAAAAATAATCGATGTGTAATATTCATGCTTAGTTAAAATGGAAACTTTCATAACAATAAAGTAAACAATCAATTTGTGCATGTTTGAAGTCGTCGTCGTGGAGATTTGAAATAACCACTTTGATTGTTGAAACAATCTAATACATCCTAAGCCATCACGTTTTACAAAAACTTTATATAAAATTTCAAACTCGCATATCTCCGTTACTATAGAAGATACAGACGTGATTTTACACTCAATATCATCAGGTCGAAGCTCTCTATTGGGCCATCAGGAAAAATTTAATCAATGTCTAACATTCATGCTTTGTTACCATGGAAACTCTCATAACAACAAAGTAAGCAATCAATTTGTGCATGATTGTAGTCGTCGTCGTGGAGATTTGAAATAACCACTTTGATTGTTGAAACAATCTATTACATCCTAAGCCATCACGTTTTACAAAAACATTATATAAAATTTCAAACTCGCATATCCCCGTACCTATAGAAGATACAGAAGTGATTTTGCACTCAATATCTTAAGTCGAAGCTCTCTATTGGGTCAACAAAAAAAATTAAACCATGTTTAATATTCATGCTTAGTTACCTTGGAAACTCTCATAACAATAAAGTAAACAATCAATTTGTGCAAGATTGTAGTAGTCGTCGTGGAGATTTGAAATAAACACTTTGATTGTTGAAACAATCTAATATATCTTAACCATCACGTTTTACAAAAACATTATATAAAATTTCAAACTCGCATATCGCCGTTACTATAGAAGATACAGAAGTGATTTTGCACTCAATATCATCAGGTCGAAGCTCTCTATTGGGCCATCAGGAAAAATTTAATCAATGTCTAACATTCATTCTTAGTTACCATGGAAACTCTCATAACAACAAAGTAAGCAATCAATTTGTGCATGATTGTAGTCGTCGTCGTGGAGATTTGAAATAAAGACCTTGATTGTTGAAACAATATAATACATCCTAAGCCATCACGTTTTACAAAAACATGTTACAAAATTTCAAACTCGCATATCTCCGTTACTATGGAAGATGCAGAAGTGATTTTACAGTCAATGTAATCAGGTCGAAGCTCTCAAGTGGCTCTTCAGAAAAAAATTAATCCATGTGTAATATTCATGCTTAGTTAAAATGGAAACTTTCATAACAATAAAGTAAACAATCAATTTGTACATGATTGTAGTTGTCGTCGTGGAAATGTGAAATAACCACTTTGATTGTTGAAACAATCTAATACATCCTAAGCCATCACGTTTTACAAAAACATGAAATAAAATTTCAAACTCGCATATCTCCGTTACTGCAGAAGTTACAGAAGTGATTTTGCACACAATATCATCAGGTCGAAGCTCTCTATTTGGTCATCAAAAAATTTAATCCATGTTTAATATTCATGCTTAGTTACCATGGAAACTCTCATAACAATAAAGTAAACAATCAATTTGTGCATGATTGTAGTCGTCGTCGTGGAGATTTGAAATAAACACTTTGATTGTTGAAACAATGTAACACATCCTAAGGCATCACGTTTTACAAAAACATTATATAAAATTTCAAACTCGCATATCTCCGTTACTATAGAAGATACAGAAGCGATTTTGCACTCAATATCATCAGGTCGAAGCTCTCTATTGGGCCATCAAAAAAACTTAATCCATGTTTAATATTCATGCTTAGTTACCATGGAAACTCTCATAACAATAAAGTAAACAATCAATTTGTGCATGATTGTAGTCGTCGTCGTGGAGATTTGTAATAACCACTTTGATTGTTGAAACAATATAATACATCCTAAGCCATCACGTTTTACAAAAACATGATACAAAATTTCAAACTCGCTTATCTCCGTTACTATGGAAAATACAGAAGTGATTTTACACTCAATGTAAACAGGTCGGATCTCTGTAGTGGCTCTTCAGAAAAAATTTAATCGATGTGTAATATTCATGCTTAGTTACCATGGAAACTTTCATAACAATAAAGTAAACAATCAATTTGTGCATGATTGTAGTCGTCGTCGTGGAGATTTGAAATAACCACTTTGATTGTTGAAACAATGTAATACATCCTAGGGCATCACGTTTTACAAAAACCTTATATAAAATTTCAAACTCGCATATCTCCGTTACTATAGATGATACAGAAGTGATTTTGCACTCAATATCATCAGGTCGAAGCTCTCTATTGGGTCATCAAAAAAACTTAATCCATGTTTAATATTCATGCTTAGTTACCATGGAAACTCTCATAACAGTAAAGTAAACAATCAATTTGTGCATGATAGTAGTCGTCGTTGTGGAAATGTGATATAACCACTTTGATTGTTGAAACAATCTAATACATCCTAAGCCATCACGTTTTACAAAAACATGATATAAAATTTAAAACTCGCATATCTCCGTTACTACAGAAGATACAGAAGTGATTTTGCACACAATATCATCAGGTCGAAGCTCTCAAGTGGCTCTTCCGAAAAAAATTAATCCATGTGTAATATTCATCCTTAGTTAAAGTGGAAACTTTCATAACAATATAGTAAACAATCAATTTGTGCATGATTGAAGTCGTCGTCGAAGAGATTTGAAAATAACAACTTTGATTGTTGAAACAATATAATTCATCCTAAGCCATCACGTATTACAAAAACATTCTATAAAATTTCAAACTCGTCTATCGCAGTTACTATGGAAGATACAGAAGTGATTTTGCTCTCAATATCATCAGGTCAAAGCTCTCAATGTCCATCAGAAAAAAATTAATCCATATGTAATATTCAGGCTTTGTTACAATAGAAACTCTCATAACAGTAAAGTAAACAATTTATTTGTGCATGATTGTAGTCGACGTCGTGGAGATTTCAAATAACCACTTTGATTGTTGAAACAATTTAATACATCCTAAGCCTTCACGTTTTACAAAAAATTATATAAAATTTCAAACTCGCATATCTCTGTTACTATGGAAGATACAGAAGTGATTTTACACTTAATGTAATCAGGTCGAAGCCCTCTAGTTGCTCTTTAAAAAAAATAATCCATGGGTAATATTAAGGCTTTGTTACCATGGAAACTCTCAAAAAAATAAAATAAACAATCTATTTGTGCATGATTGTAGTCGTCGTCGTGGAGATTTGAAATAACCACTTTGATTGTTGAAACAATCTAATACATCCTAAGCCATCACGTTTTAAAAAACATTATATAAAATTTCAAACTCGCATATCTCCGTTACTATATAAGATACAGACGTGATTTTACACTCAATATCATCAGGTCGAAGCTCTCTATTGGGCCATCGAAAGAAATTAATACATTCTATGTAATATTCAGGCTAAGTTACCTTGGAAACTCTCATAACAATAAAGTAAACAATCAATTTATGCACGATTGTAGTCGTCGTCGTGGAGATTTGAAATAACCACTTTGATTGTTGAAACAATCTAATACATCTTAACCATCACGTTTTACAAAAACATTATATAAAATTTCAAACTCGCATATCGCCGTTACTATAGAAGATACAGAAGTGATTTTGCACTCAATATCATCAGGTCGAAGCTCTCTATTGGGCCATCAGGAAAAATTTAATCAATGTCTAACATTCATTCTTAGTTACCATGGAAACTCTCATAACAACAAAGTAAGCAATCAATTTGTGCATGATTGTAGTCGTCGTCGTGGAGATTTGAAACAAAGACCTTGATTGTTGAAACAATATAATACATCCTAAGCCATCACGTTTTACAAAAACATGTTACAAAATTTCAAACTCGCATATCTCCGTTACTATGGAAGATGCAGAAGTGATTTTACACTCAATGTAATCAGGTCGAAGCTCTCAAGTGGCTCTTCAGAAAAAAATTAATCCATGTGTAATATTCATGCTTAGTTAAAATGGAAACTTTCATAACAATAAAGTAAACAATCAATTTGTACATGATTGTAGTTGTCGTCGTGGAAATGTGAAATAACCACTTTGATTGTTGAAACAATCTAATACATCCTAAGCCATCACGTTTTACAAAAACATGAAATAAAATTTCAAACTCGCATATCTCCGTTACTGCAGAAGTTACAGAAGTGATTTTGCACACAATATCATCAGGTCGAAGCTCTCTATTTGGTCATCAAAAA
Source organism: Lepisma saccharinum (assembly GCF_977018435.1). Classification (NCBI taxonomy): domain Eukaryota; kingdom Metazoa; phylum Arthropoda; class Insecta; order Zygentoma; family Lepismatidae; genus Lepisma; species Lepisma saccharinum. Next base: position 334,825 of record NW_028142896.1, read on the forward strand.
ATTTAATCCATGTTTAATATTCATGCTTAGTTACCATGGAAACTCTCATAACAATAAAGTAAACAATCAATTTGTGCATGATTGTAGTCGTCGTCGTGGAGATTTGAAATAAACACTTTGATTGTTGAAACAATGTAACACATCCTAAGGCATCACGTTTTACAAAAACATTATATAAAATTTCAAACTCGCATATCTCCGTTACTATAGAAGATACAGAAGAGATTTTGCACTCAATATCATCAGGTCGAAGCTCTCTATTGGGCCATCAAAAAAACTTAATCCATGTTTAATATTCATGCTTAGTTACCATGGAAACTCTCATAACAATAAAGTAAACAATCAATTTGTGCATGATTTTAGTCGTCGTAGTGGAGATTTGAAATAACCACTTTGATTGTTGAAACAATATAATACATCCTAAGCCATCACGTTTTACAAAAACATGATACAAAATTTCAAACTCGCATGTCTCCGTTACTATGGAAGATGCAGAAGTGATTTTACACTCAATGTAATCAGGTCGAAGCTCTCTAGTTTTCTCTTCAGAAAAAAATTAATCCTTGTGTATAATTCATGCTTAGTTAAAATGGAAACTTTCATAACAATAAAGTAAACAATCAATTTGTGCATGATTGAAGTCGTCGTCGTAGAGATTTGAAATAACCACTTTGATTGTTGAAACAATCTAATACATCCTAAGCCATCACGTTTTACCGAAACATTATATAAAATTTCAAACTCGCATATCTCCGTTACTATAGAAGATACAGACGTGATTTTACACTCAATATCATCAGGCCGAAGCTGTCTATTGGGTCATCGAAAGAAATTAATCCATTCTATGTAATATTCAGGCTTAGTTACCATGGAAACTCTCATAACAATAAAGTAAACAATTAATTTGTGCACGATTGTAGTCGTCGTTGTGGAGATTTGAAATAAACACCTTGATTGTTGAAACAATATAATACACCCTAAGCCATCACGTTTTACAAAAACATTATAAAAAATTTCAAACTCGCATATCTCCGTTACTATAGAAGATACATACGTGATTTTACACTCAATATAATCAGGTCGAAGCTCTCTAGTGGCTCTTCAGAAAAAAAAATAATCGATGTGTAATATTCATGCTTAGTTAAAATGGAAACTTTCATAACAATAAAGTAAACAATCAATTTGTGCATGTTTGAAGTCGTCGTCGTGGAGATTTGAAATAACCACTTTGATTGTTGAAACAATCTATTACATCCTAAGCCATCACGTTTTACAAAAACATTATATAAAATTTCAAACTCGCATATCCCCGTACCTATAGAAGATACAGAAGTGATTTTGCACTCAATATCTTAAGTCGAAGCTCTCTATTGGGTCAACAAAAAAAATTAAACCATGTTTAATATTCATGCTTAGTTACCTTGGAAACTCTCATAACAATAAAGTAAACAATCAATTTGTGCAAGATTGTAGTAGTCGTCGTGGAGATTTGAAATAAACACTTTGATTGTTGAAACAATCTAATATATCTTAACCATCACGTTTTACAAAAACATTATATAAAATTTCAAACTCGCATATCGCCGTTACTATAGAAGATACAGAAGTGATTTTGCACTCAATATCATCAGGTCGAAGCTCTCTATTGGGCCATCAGGAAAAATTTAATCAATGTCTAACATTCATTCTTAGTTACCATGGAAACTCTCATAACAACAAAGTAAGCAATCAATTTGTGCATGATTGTAGTCGTCGTCGTGGAGATTTGAAATAAAGACCTTGATTGTTGAAACAATATAATACATCCTAAGCCATCACGTTTTACAAAAACATGTTACAAAATTTCAAACTCGCATATCTCCGTTACTATGGAAGATGCAGAAGTGATTTTACACTCAATGTAATCAGGTCGAAGCTCTCAAGTGGCTCTTCAGAAAAAAATTAATCCATGTGTAATATTCATGCTTAGTTAAAATGGAAACTTTCATAACAATAAAGTAAACAATCAATTTGTACATGATTGTAGTTGTCGTCGTGGAAATGTGAAATAACCACTTTGATTGTTGAAACAATCTAATACATCCTAAGCCATCACGTTTTACAAAAACATGAAATAAAATTTCAAACTCGCATATCTCCGTTACTGCAGAAGTTACAGAAGTGATTTTGCACACAATATCATCAGGTCGAAGCTCTCTATTTGGTCATCAAAAAATTTAATCCATGTTTAATATTCATGCTTAGTTACCATGGAAACTCTCATAACAATAAAGTAAACAATCAATTTGTGCATGATTGTAGTCGTCGTCGTGGAGATTTGAAATAAACACTTTGATTGTTGAAACAATGTAACACATCCTAAGGCATCACGTTTTACAAAAACATTATATAAAATTTCAAACTCGCATATCTCCGTTACTATAGAAGATACAGAAGCGATTTTGCACTCAATATCATCAGGTCGAAGCTCTCTATTGGGCCATCAAAAAAACTTAATCCATGTTTAATATTCATGCTTAGTTACCATGGAAACTCTCATAACAATAAAGTAAACAATCAATTTGTGCATGATTGTAGTCGTCGTCGTGGAGATTTGTAATAACCACTTTGATTGTTGAAACAATATAATACATCCTAAGCCATCACGTTTTACAAAAACATGATACAAAATTTCAAACTCGCTTATCTCCGTTACTATGGAAAATACAGAAGTGATTTTACACTCAATGTAAACAGGTCGGATCTCTGTAGTGGCTCTTCAGAAAAAATTTAATCGATGTGTAATATTCATGCTTAGTTACCATGGAAACTTTCATAACAATAAAGTAAACAATCAATTTGTGCATGATTGTAGTCGTCGTCGTGGAGATTTGAAATAACCACTTTGATTGTTGAAACAATGTAATACATCCTAGGGCATCACGTTTTACAAAAACCTTATATAAAATTTCAAACTCGCATATCTCCGTTACTATAGATGATACAGAAGTGATTTTGCACTCAATATCATCAGGTCGAAGCTCTCTATTGGGTCATCAAAAAAACTTAATCCATGTTTAATATTCATGCTTAGTTACCATGGAAACTCTCATAACAGTAAAGTAAACAATCAATTTGTGCATGATAGTAGTCGTCGTCGTGGAAATGTGATATAACCACTTTGATTGTTGAAACAATCTAATACATCCTAAGCCATCACGTTTTACAAAAACATGATATAAAATTTCAAACTCGCATATCTCCGTTACTACAGAAGATACAGAAGTGATTTTGCACACAATATCATCAGGTCGAAGCTCTCAAGTGGCTCTTCCGAAAAAAATTAATCCATGTGTAATATTCATCCTTAGTTAAAGTGGAAACTTTCATAACAATATAGTAAACAATCAATTTGTGCATGATTGAAGTCGTCGTCGAAGAGATTTGAAATAACAACTTTGATTGTTGAAACAATATAATTCATCCTAAGCCATCACGTATTACAAAAACATTCTATAAAATTTCAAACTCGTCTATCGCAGTTACTATGGAAGATACAGAAGTGATTTTGCTCTCAATATCATCAGGTCAAAGCTCTCAATGTCCATCAGGAAAAAATTAATCCATATGTAATATTCAGGCTTTGTTACAATAGAAACTCTCATAACAGTAAAGTAAACAATTTATTTGTGCATGATTGTAGTCGACGTCGTGGAGATTTCAAATAACCACTTTGATTGTTGAAACAATTTAATACATCCTAAGCCTTCACGTTTTACAAAAAATTATATAAAATTTCAAACTCGCATATCTCTGTTACTATGGAAGATACAGAAGTGATTTTACACTTAATGTAATCAGGTCGAAGCCCTCTAGTTGCTCTTTAAAAAAAATAATCCATGGGTAATATTAAGGCTTTGTTACCATGGAAACTCTCAAAAAAATAAAATAAACAATCTATTTGTGCATGATTGTAGTCGTCGTCGTGGAGATTTGAAATAACCACTTTGATTGTTGAAACAATCTAATACATCCTAAGCCATCACGTTTTAAAAAACATTATATAAAATTTCAAACTCGCATATCTCCGTTACTATATAAGATACAGACGTGATTTTACACTCAATATCATCAGGTCGAAGCTCTCTATTGGGCCATCGAAAGAAATTAATACATTCTATGTAATATTCAGGCTAAGTTACCTTGGAAACTCTCATAACAATAAAGTAAACAATCAATTTATGCACGATTGTAGTCGTCGTCGTGGAGATTTGAAATAACCACTTTGATTGTTGAAACAATCTAATACATCTTAACCATCACGTTTTACAAAAACATTATATAAAATTTCAAACTCTCATATCGCCGTTACTATAGAAGATACAGAAGTGATTTTGCACTCAATATCATCAGGTCGAAGCTCTCTATTGGGCCATCAGGAAAAATTTAATCAATGTCTAACATTCATTCTTAGTTACCATGGAAACTCTCATAACAACAAAGTAAGCAATCAATTTGTGCATGATTGTAGTCGTCGTCGTGGAGATTTGAAACAAAGACCTTGATTGTTGAAACAATATAATACATCCTAAGCCATCACGTTTTACAAAAACATGTTACAAAATTTCAAACTCGCATATCTCCGTTACTATGGAAGATGCAGAAGTGATTTTACACTCAATGTAATCAGGTCGAAGCTCTCAAGTGGCTCTTCAGAAAAAAATTAATCCATGTGTAATATTCATGCTTAGTTAAAATGGAAACTTTCATAACAATAAAGTAAACAATCAATTTGTACATGATTGTAGTTGTCGTCGTGGAAATGTGAAATAACCACTTTGATTGTTGAAACAATCTAATACATCCTAAGCCATCACGTTTTACAAAAACATGAAATAAAATTTCAAACTCGCATATCTCCGTTACTGCAGAAGTTACAGAAGTGATTTTGCACACAATATCATCAGGTCGAAGCTCTCTATTTGGTCATCAAAAAATTTAATCCATGTTTAATATTCATGCTTAGTTACCATGGAAACTCTCATAACAATAAAGTAAACAATCAATTTGTGCATGATTGTAGTCGTCGTCGTGGAGATTTGAAATAAACACTTTGATTGTTGAAACAATGTAACACATCCTAAGGCATCACGTTTTACAAAAACATTATATAAAATTTCAAACTCGCATATCTCCGTTACTATAGAAGATACAGAAGAGATTTTGCACTCAATATCATCAGGTCGAAGCTCTCTATTGGGCCATCAAAAAAACTTAATCCATGTTTAATATTCATGCTTAGTTACCATGGAAACTCTCATAACAATAAAGTAAACAATCAATTTGTGCATGATTTTAGTCGTCGTAGTGGAGATTTGAAATAACCACTTTGATTGTTGAAACAATATAATACATCCTAAGCCATCACGTTTTACAAAAACATGATACAAAATTTCAAACTCGCATGTCTCCGTTACTATGGAAGATGCAGAAGTGATTTTACACTCAATGTAATCAGGTCGAAGCTCTCTAGTTTTCTCTTCAGAAAAAAATTAATCCTTGTGTATAATTCATGCTTAGTTAAAATGGAAACTTTCATAACAATAAAGTAAACAATCAATTTGTGCATGATTGAAGTCGTCGTCGTAGAGATTTGAAATAACCACTTTGATTGTTGAAACAATCTAATACATCCTAAGCCATCACGTTTTACCGAAACATTATATAAAATTTCAAACTCGCATATCTCCGTTACTATAGAAGATACAGACGTGATTTTACACTCAATATCATCAGGCCGAAGCTGTCTATTGGGTCATCGAAAGAAATTAATCCATTCTATGTAATATTCAGGCTTAGTTACCATGGAAACTCTCATAACAATAAAGTAAACAATTAATTTGTGCACGATTGTAGTCGTCGTTGTGGAGATTTGAAATAAACACCTTGATTGTTGAAACAATATAATACACCCTAAGCCATCACGTTTTACAAAAACATTATAAAAAATTTCAAACTCGCATATCTCCGTTACTATAGAAGATACATACGTGATTTTACACTCAATATAATCAGGTCGAAGCTCTCTAGTGGCTCTTCAGAAAAAAAATAATCGATGTGTAATATTCATGCTTAGTTAAAATGGAAACTTTCATAACAATAAAGTAAACAATCAATTTGTGCATGTTTGAAGTCGTCGTCGTGGAGATTTGAAATAACCACTTTGATTGTTGAAACAATCTAATACATCCTAAGCCATCACGTTTTACAAAAACTTTATATAAAATTTCAAACTCGCATATCTCCGTTACTATAGAAGATACAGACGTGATTTTACACTCAATATCATCAGGTCGAAGCTCTCTATTGGGCCATCAGGAAAAATTTAATCAATGTCTAACATTCATGCTTTGTTACCATGGAAACTCTCATAACAACAAAGTAAGCAATCAATTTGTGCATGATTGTAGTCGTCGTCGTGGAGATTTGAAATAACCACTTTGATTGTTGAAACAATCTATTACATCCTAAGCCATCACGTTTTACAAAAACATTATATAAAATTTCAAACTCGCATATCCCCGTACCTATAGAAGATACAGAAGTGATTTTGCACTCAATATCTTAAGTCGAAGCTCTCTATTGGGTCAACAAAAAAAATTAAACCATGTTTAATATTCATGCTTAGTTACTTTGGAAACTCTCATAACAATAAAGTAAACAATCAATTTGTGCAAGATTGTAGTAGTCGTCGTGGAGATTTGAAATAAACACTTTGATTGTTGAAACAATCTAATATATCTTAACCATCACGTTTTACAAAAACATTATATAAAATTTCAAACTCGCATATCGCCGTTACTATAGAAGATACAGAAGTGATTTTGCACTCAATATCATCAGGTCGAAGCTCTCTATTGGGCCATCAGGAAAAATTTAATCAATGTCTAACATTCATTCTTAGTTACCATGGAAACTCTCATAACAACAAAGTAAGCAATCAATTTGTGCATGATTGTAGTCGTCGTCGTGGAGATTTGAAATAAAGACCTTGATTGTTGAAACAATATAATACATCCTAAGCCATCACGTTTTACAAAAACATGTTACAAAATTTCAAACTCGCATATCTCCGTTACTATGGAAGATGCAGAAGTGATTTTACACTCAATGTAATCAGGTCGAAGCTCTCAAGTGGCTCTTCAGAAAAAAATTAATCCATGTGTAATATTCATGCTTAGTTAAAATGGAAACTTTCATAACAATAAAGTAAACAATCAATTTGTACATGATTGTAGTTGTCGTCGTGGAAATGTGAAATAACCACTTTGATTGTTGAAACAATCTAATACATCCTAAGCCATCACGTTTTACAAAAACATGAAATAAAATTTCAAACTCGCATATCTCCGTTACTGCAGAAGTTACAGAAGTGATTTTGCACACAATATCATCAGGTCGAAGCTCTCTATTTGGTCATCAAAAAATTTAATCCATGTTTAATATTCATGCTTAGTTACCATGGAAACTCTCATAACAATAAAGTAAACAATCAATTTGTGCATGATTGTAGTCGTCGTCGTGGAGATTTGAAATAAACACTTTGATTGTTGAAACAATGTAACACATCCTAAGGCATCACGTTTTACAAAAACATTATATAAAATTTCAAACTCGCATATCTCCGTTACTATAGAAGATACAGAAGCGATTTTGCACTCAATATCATCAGGTCGAAGCTCTCTATTGGGCCATCAAAAAAACTTAATCCATGTTTAATATTCATGCTTAGTTACCATGGAAACTCTCATAACAATAAAGTAAACAATCAATTTGTGCATGATTGTAGTCGTCGTCGTGGAGATTTGTAATAACCACTTTGATTGTTGAAACAATATAATACATCCTAAGCCATCACGTTTTACAAAAACATGATACAAAATTTCAAACTCGCTTATCTCCGTTACTATGGAAAATACAGAAGTGATTTTACACTCAATGTAAACAGGTCGGATCTCTGTAGTGGCTCTTCAGAAAAAATTTAATCGATGTGTAATATTCATGCTTAGTTACCATGGAAACTTTCATAACAATAAAGTAAACAATCAATTTGTGCATGATTGTAGTCGTCGTCGTGGAGATTTGAAATAACCACTTTGATTGTTGAAACAATGTAATACATCCTAGGGCATCACGTTTTACAAAAACCTTATATAAAATTTCAAACTCGCATATCTCCGTTACTATAGATGATACAGAAGTGATTTTGCACTCAATATCATCAGGTCGAAGCTCTCTATTGGGTCATCAAAAAAACTTAATCCATGTTTAATATTCATGCTTAGTTACCATGGAAACTCTCATAACAGTAAAGTAAACAATCAATTTGTGCATGATAGTAGTCGTCGTCGTGGAAATGTGATATAACCACTTTGATTGTTGAAACAATCTAATACATCCTAAGCCATCACGTTTTACAAAAACATGATATAAAATTTCAAACTCGCATATCTCCGTTACTACAGAAGATACAGAAGTGATTTTGCACACAATATCATCAGGTCGAAGCTCTCAAGTGGCTCTTCCGAAAAAAATTAATCCATGTGTAATATTCATCCTTAGTTAAAGTGGAAACTTTCATAACAATATAGTAAACAATCAATTTGTGCATGATTGAAGTCGTCGTCGAAGAGATTTGAAATAACAACTTTGATTGTTGAAACAATATAATTCATCCTAAGCCATCACGTATTACAAAAACATTCTATAAAATTTCAAACTCGTCTATCGCAGTTACTATGGAAGATACAGAAGTGATTTTGCTCTCAATATCATCAGGTCAAAGCTCTCAATGGCCATCAGGAAAAAATTAATCCATATGTAATATTCAGGCTTTGTTACAATAGAAACTCTCATAACAGTAAAGTAAACAATTTATTTGTGCATGATTGTAGTCGACGTCGTGGAGATTTCAAATAACCACTTTGATTGTTGAAACAATTTAATACATCCTAAGCCTTCACGTTTTACAAAAAATTATATAAAATTTCAAACTCGCATATCTCTGTTACTATGGAAGATACAGAAGTGATTTTACACTTAATGTAATCAGGTCGAAGCCCTCTAGTTGCTCTTTAAAAAAAATAATCCATGGGTAATATTAAGGCTTTGTTACCATGGAAACTCTCAAAAAAATAAAATAAACAATCTATTTGTGCATGATTGTAGTCGTCGTCGTGGAGATTTGAAATAACCACTTTGATTGTTGAAACAATCTAATACATCCTAAGCCATCACGTTTTAAAAAACATTATATAAAATTTCAAACTCGCATATCTCCGTTACTATATAAGATACAGACGTGATTTTACACTCAATATCATCAGGTCGAAGCTCTCTATTGGGCCATCGAAAGAAATTAATACATTCTATGTAATATTCAGGCTAAGTTACCTTGGAAACTCTCATAACAATAAAGTAAACAATCAATTTATGCACGATTGTAGTCGTCGTCGTGGAGATTTGAAATAACCACTTTGATTGTTGAAACAATCTAATACATCTTAACCATCACGTTTTACAAAAACATTATATAAAATTTCAAACTCGCATATCGCCGTTACTATAGAAGATACAGAAGTGATTTTGCACTCAATATCATCAGGTCGAAGCTCTCTATTGGGCCATCAGGAAAAATTTAATCAATGTCTAACATTCATTCTTAGTTACCATGGAAACTCTCATAACAACAAAGTAAGCAATCAATTTGTGCATGATTGTAGTCGTCGTCGTGGAGATTTGAAACAAAGACCTTGATTGTTGAAACAATATAATACATCCTAAGCCATCACGTTTTACAAAAACATGTTACAAAATTTCAAACTCGCATATCTCCGTTACTATGGAAGATGCAGAAGTGATTTTACACTCAATGTAATCAGGTCGAAGCTCTCAAGTGGCTCTTCAGAAAAAAATTAATCCATGTGTAATATTCATGCTTAGTTAAAATGGAAACTTTCATAACAATAAAGTAAACAATCAATTTGTACATGATTGTAGTTGTCGTCGTGGAAATGTGAAATAACCACTTTGATTGTTGAAACAATCTAATACATCCTAAGCCATCACGTTTTACAAAAACATGAAATAAAATTTCAAACTCGCATATCTCCGTTACTGCAGAAGTTACAGAAGTGATTTTGCACACAATATCATCAGGTCGAAGCTCTCTATTTGGTCATCAAAAAATTTAATCCATGTTTAATATTCATGCTTAGTTACCATGGAAACTCTCATAACAATAAAGTAAACAATCAATTTGTGCATGATTGTAGTCGTCGTCGTGGAGATTTGAAATAAACACTTTGATTGTTGAAACAATGTAACACATCCTAAGCCATCACGTTTTACAAAAACATTATATAAAATTTCAAACTCGCATATCTCCGTTACTATAGAAGATACAGAAGAGATTTTGCACTCAATATCATCAGGTCGAAGCTCTCTATTGGGCCATCAAAAAAACTTAATCCATGTTTAATATTCATGCTTAGTTACCATGGAAACTCTCATAACAATAAAGTAAACAATCAATTTGTGCATGATTGTAGTCGTCGTCGTGGAGATTTGAAATAACCACTTTGATTGTTGAAACAATATAATACATCCTAAGCCATCACGTTTTACAAAAACATGATACAAAATTTCAAACTCGCTTATCTCCGTTACTATGGAAAATACAGAAGTGATTTTACACTCAATGTAAACAGGTCGGATCTCTGTAGTGGCTCTTCAGAAAAAATTTAATCGATGTGTAATATTCATGCTTAGTTACCATGGAAACTCTCATAACAGTAAAGTAAACAATCAATTTGTGCATGATAGTAGTCGTCGTCGTGGAAATGTGAAATAACCACTTTGATTGTTGAAACAATCTAATACATCCTAAGCCATCACGTTTTACAAAAACATTATATAAAATTTCAAACTCGCATATCTCCGTTACTACAGAAGATACAGAAGTGATTTTGCACACAATATCATCAGGTCGAAGCTCTCAAGTGGCTCTTCCGAAAAAAATTAATCCATGTGTAATATTCATCCTTAGTTAAAGTGGAAACTTTCATAACAATATAGTAAACAATCAATTTGTGCATGATTGAAGTCGTCGTCGAAGAGATTTGAAATAACAACTTTGATTGTTGAAACAATATAATTCATCCTAAGCCATCACGTATTACAAAAACATTCTATAAATTGCACTCAATATCTTAAGTCGAAGCTCTCTATTGGGTCAACAAAAAAAATTAAACCATGTTTAATATTCATGCTTAGTTACTTTGGAAACTCTCATAACAATAAAGTAAACAATCAATTTGTGCAAGATTGTAGTAGTCGTCGTGGAGATTTGAAATAAACACTTTGATTGTTGAAACAATCTAATATATCTTAACCATCACGTTTTACAAAAACATGATACAAAATTTCAAACTCGTTTATCGCAGTTACTATGGAAGACACAGAAGTGATTTTGCACTCAATATCATCAGGTCAAAGCTCTCAATGGCCATCAGGAAAAAATTAATCCATATGTAATATTCAGGCTTTGTTACAATAGAAACTCTCATAACAATAAAGTAAACAATCTATTTGTGCATGATTGTAGTCGACGTCATGGAGATTTCAAATAACCACTTTGATTGTTGAAACAATTTAATACATCCTAAGCCTTCACGTTTTACAAAAAAATATATAAAATTTCAAACTCGCATATCTCTGTTACTATGGAAGATACAGAAGTGATTTTACACTTAATGTAATCAGGTCGAAGCCCTCTAGTTGCTCTTTAAAAAAAATAATCCATGGGTAATATTAAGGCTTTGTTACCATGGAAACTCTCAAAAAAATAAAATAAACAATCTATTTGTGCATGATTGTAGTCGTCGTCGTGGAGATTTGAAATAACCACTTTGATTGTTGAAACAATCTAATACATCCTAAGCCATCACGTTTTAAAAAACATTATATAAAATTTCAAACTCGCATATCTCCGTTACTATATAAGATACAGACGTGATTTTACACTCAATATCATCAGGTCGAAGCTCTCTATTGGGCCATCGAAAGAAATAAATCCATTCTATGTAATATTCAGGCTAAGTTACCTTGGAAACTCTCATAACAATAAAGTAAACAATCAATTTATGCACGATTGTAGTCGTCGTCGTGGAGATTTGAAATAAACACTTTGATTGTTGAAACAATGTAATACATCCTAAGGCTTCACGTTTTACAAAAATATTATATAAAATTTCAAACTCGCATATCTCCGTTACTATAGAAGATACAGAAGTCATTTTACACTCAATGAAATCAGATCGAAGCTCTCTAGTGGCTCTTCAGAAATAATTTAATCCATGTGTAATATTCATGCTTAGTTACCATGGAAACTTTCATAACAATAATGTAAACAATCAATTTGTGCATGATTGTAGTCGTCATCGTGTAGATTTGAAATAACAACTTTGATTGTTGAAACAATATAATACATCCTAAGCCATCACGTTTTACAAAAACACTATATAAAATTTCAAACTCGCATATCTCCGTTACTATAGAAGATACCGAAGTGATTTTGCACTCAATATAATCAGGTCGAAGCTCTCTATTGGGTCAACAGGAAGAATTTAATCCACGTCTAACATTCATGCTTAGTTACCATGGAAACTCTCATAACAACAAAGTAAGCAATCAATTTGTGCATGATTGTAGTCGTCGTCGTGGAGATTTGAAATAACCACCTTGATTGTTGAAACAATATAATACATCCTAAGCCATCACAATTTTACAAAAATATGTTACAAAATTTCAAACTCGCATATCTCCGTTACTATGGAAGATGCAGAAGTGATTTTACACTCAATGTAATCAGGTCGAAGCTCTCTAGTGGCTCTTCAGAAAAAAATTAATCCATGTGTAATATTCATGCTTAGTTAAAATGGAAACTTTCATAACAATAAAGTAAACAATCAATTTGTACATGATTGTAGTTGTCGTCGTGGAAATGTGAAATAACCACTTTGATTGTTGAAACAATCTAATACATCCTAAGCCATCACGTTTTACAAAAACATGAAATAAAATTTCAAACTCGCATATCTCCGTTACTGCAGAAGTTACAGAAGTGATTTTGCACACAATATCATCAGGTCGAAGCTCTCTATTTGGTCATCAAAAAATTTAATCCATGTTTAATATTCATGCTTAGTTACCATGGAAACTCTCATAACAATAAAGTAAACAATCAATTTGTGCATGATTGTAGTCGTCGTCGTGGAGATTTGAAATAAACACTTTGATTGTTGAAACAATGTAACACATCCTAAGGCATCACGTTTTACAAAAACATTATATAAAATTTCAAACTCGCATATCTCCGTTACTATAGAAGATACAAAAGCGATTTTGCACTCAATATCATCAGGTCGAAGCTCTCAAGTGGCTCTTCAGAAAAAAATTAATCCATGTGTAATATTCATGCTTAGTTAAAATGGAAACTTTCATAACAATAAAGTAAACAATCAATTTGTACATGATTGTAGTTGTCGTCGTGGAAATGTGAAATAACCACTTTGATTGTTGAAACAATCTAATACATCCTAAGCCATCACGTTTTACAAAAACATGAAATAAAATTTCAAACTCGCATATCGCCGTTACTATAGAAGATACAGAAGTGATTTTGCACTCAATATCATCAGGTCGAAGCTCTCTATTGGGCCATCAGGAAAAATTTAATCAATGTCTAACATTCATTCTTAGTTACCATGGAAACTCTCATAACAACAAAGTAAGCAATCAATTTGTGCATGATTGTAGTCGTCGTCGTGGAGATTTGAAACAAAGACCTTGATTGTTGAAACAATATAATACATCCTAAGCCATCACGTTTTACAAAAACATGTTACAAAATTTCAAACTCGCATATCTCCGTTACTATGGAAGATGCAGAAGTGATTTTACACTCAATGTAATCAGGTCGAAGCTCTCAAGTGGCTCTTCAGAAAAAAATTAATCCATGTGTAATATTCATGCTTAGTTAAAATGGAAACTTTCATAACAATAAAGTAAACAATTAATTTGTACATGATTGTAGTTGTCGTCGTGGAAATGTGAAATAACCACTTTGATTGTTGAAACAATCTAATACATCCTAAGCCATCACGTTTTACAAAAACATGAAATAAAATTTCAAACTCGCATATCTCCGTTACTGCAGAAGTTACAGAAGTGATTTTGCACACAATATCATCAGGTCGAAGCTCTCTATTTGGTCATCAAAAAATTTAATCCATGTTTAATATTCATGCTTAGTTACCATGGAAACTCTCATAACAATAAAGTAAACAATCAATTTGTGCATGATTGTAGTCGTCGTCGTGGAGATTTGAAATAAACACTTTGATTGTTGAAACAATGTAACACATCCTAAGGCATCACGTTTTACAAAAACATTATATAAAATTTCAAACTCGCATATCTCCGTTACTATAGAAGATACAGAAGAGATTTTGCACTCAATATCATCAGGTCGAAGCTCTCTATTGGGCCATCAAAAAACTTAATCCATGTTTAATATTCATGCTTAGTTACCATGGAAACTCTCATAACAATAAAGTAAACAATCAATTTGTGCATGATTGTAGTCGTCGTCGTGGAGATTTGAAATAACCACTTTGATTGTTGAAACAATATAATACATCCTAAGCCATCACGTTTTACAAAAACATGATACAAAATTTCAAACTCGCTTATCTCCGTTACTATGGAAAATACAGAAGTGATTTTACACTCAATGTAAACAGGTCGGATCTCTGTAGTGGCTCTTCAGAAAAAATTTAATCGATGTGTAATATTCATGCTTAGTTACCATGGAAACTCTCATAACAGTAAAGTAAACAATCAATTTGTGCATGATAGTAGTCGTCGTCGTGGAAATGTGAAATAACCACTTTGATTGTTGAAACAATCTAATACATCCTAAGCCATCACGTTTTACAAAAACATTATATAAAATTTCAAACTCGCATATCTCCGTTACTACAGAAGATACAGAAGTGATTTTGCACACAATATCATCAGGTCGAAGCTCTCAAGTGGCTCTTCCGAAAAAAATTAATCCATGTGTAATATTCATCCTTAGTTAAAGTGGAAACTTTCATAACAATATAGTAAACAATCAATTTGTGCATGATTGAAGTCGTCGTCGAAGAGATTTGAAATAACAACTTTGATTGTTGAAACAATATAATTCATCCTAAGCCATCACGTATTACAAAAACATTCTATAAAATTTCAAACTCGTTTATCGCAGTTACTATGGAAGACACAGAAGTGATTTTGCACTCAATATCATCAGGTCAAAGCTCTCAATGGCCATCAGGAAAAAATTAATCCATATGTAATATTCAGGCTTTGTTACAATAGAAACTCTCATAACAATAAAGTAAACAATCTATTTGTGCATGATTGTAGTCGACGTCATGGAGATTTCAAATAACCACTTTGATTGTTGAAACAATTTAATACATCCTAAGCCTTCACGTTTTACAAAAAAATATATAAAATTTCAAACTCGCATATCTCTGTTACTATGGAAGATACAGAAGTGATTTTACACTTAATGTAATCAGGTCGAAGCCCTCTAGTTGCTCTTTAAAAAAAATAATCCATGGGTAATATTAAGGCTTTGTTACCATGGAAACTCTCAAAAAAATAAAATAAACAATCTATTTGTGCATGATTGTAGTCGTCGTCGTGGAGATTTGAAATAACCACTTTGATTGTTGAAACAATCTAATACATCCTAAGCCATCACGTTTTAAAAAACATTATATAAAATTTCAAACTCGCATATCTCCGTTACTATATAAGATACAGACGTGATTTTACACTCAATATCATCAGGTCGAAGCTCTCTATTGGGCCATCGAAAGAAATAAATCCATTCTATGTAATATTCAGGCTAAGTTACCTTGGAAACTCTCATAACAATAAAGTAAACAATCAATTTATGCACGATTGTAGTCGTCGTCGTGGAGATTTGAAATAAACACTTTGATTGTTGAAACAATGTAATACATCCTAAGGCTTCACGTTTTACAAAAATATTATATAAAATTTCAAACTCGCATATCTCCGTTACTATAGAAGATACAGAAGTCATTTTACACTCAATGAAATCAGATCGAAGCTCTCTAGTGGCTCTTCAGAAATAATTTAATCCATGTGTAATATTCATGCTTAGTTACCATGGAAACTTTCATAACAATAATGTAAACAATCAATTTGTGCATGATTGTAGTCGTCATCGTGTAGATTTGAAATAACAACTTTGATTGTTGAAACAATATAATACATCCTAAGCCATCACGTTTTACAAAAACACTATATAAAATTTCAAACTCGCATATCTCCGTTACTATAGAAGATACCGAAGTGATTTTGCACTCAATATAATCAGGTCGAAGCTCTCTATTGGGTCAACAGGAAGAATTTAATCCACGTCTAACATTCATGCTTAGTTACCATGGAAACTCTCATAACAACAAAGTAAGCAATCAATTTGTGCATGATTGTAGTCGTCGTCGTGGAGATTTGAAATAACCACCTTGATTGTTGAAACAATATAATACATCCTAAGCCATCACAATTTTACAAAAATATGTTACAAAATTTCAAACTCGCATATCTCCGTTACTATGGAAGATGCAGAAGTGATTTTACACTCAATGTAATCAGGTCGAAGCTCTCTAGTGGCTCTTCAGAAAAAAATTAATCCATGTGTAATATTCATGCTTAGTTAAAATGGAAACTTTCATAACAATAAAGTAAACAATCAATTTGTACATGATTGTAGTTGTCGTCGTGGAAATGTGAAATAACCACTTTGATTGTTGAAACAATCTAATACATCCTAAGCCATCACGTTTTACAAAAACATGAAATAAAATTTCAAACTCGCATATCTCCGTTACTGCAGAAGTTACAGAAGTGATTTTGCACACAATATCATCAGGTCGAAGCTCTCTATTTGGTCATCAAAAAATTTAATCCATGTTTAATATTCATGCTTAGTTACCATGGAAACTCTCATAACAATAAAGTAAACAATCAATTTGTGCATGATTGTAGTCGTCGTCGTGGAGATTTGAAATAAACACTTTGATTGTTGAAACAATGTAACACATCCTAAGGCATCACGTTTTACAAAAACATTATATAAAATTTCAAACTCGCATATCTCCGTTACTATAGAAGATACAGAAGCGATTTTGCACTCAATATCATCAGGTCGAAGCTCTCTATTGGGCCATCAAAAAAACTTAATCCATGTTTAATATTCATGCTTAGTTACCATGGAAACTCTCATAACAATAAAGTAAACAATCAATTTGTGCATGATTGTAGTCGTCGTCGTGGAGATTTGTAATAACCACTTTGATTGTTGAAACAATATAATACATCCTAAGCCATCACGTTTTACAAAAACATGATACAAAATTTCAAACTCGCTTATCTCCGTTACTATGGAAAATACAGAAGTGATTTTACACTCAATGTAAACAGGTCGGATCTCTGTAGTGGCTCTTCAGAAAAAATTTAATCGATGTGTAATATTCATGCTTAGTTACCATGGAAACTTTCATAACAATAAAGTAAACAATCAATTTGTGCATGATTGTAGTCGTCGTCGTGGAGATTTGAAATAACCACTTTGATTGTTGAAACAATGTAATACATCCTAGGGCATCACGTTTTACAAAAACCTTATATAAAATTTCAAACTCGCATATCTCCGTTACTATAGATGATACAGAAGTGATTTTGCACTCAATATCATCAGGTCGAAGCTCTCTATTGGGTCATCAAAAAAACTTAATCCATGTTTAATATTCATGCTTAGTTACCATGGAAACTCTCATAACAGTAAAGTAAACAATCAATTTGTGCATGATAGTAGTCGTCGTCGTGGAAATGTGATATAACCACTTTGATTGTTGAAACAATCTAATACATCCTAAGCCATCACGTTTTACAAAAACATGATATAAAATTTCAAACTCGCATATCTCCGTTACTACAGAAGATACAGAAGTGATTTTGCACACAATATCATCAGGTCGAAGCTCTCAAGTGGCTCTTCCGAAAAAAATTAATCCATGTGTAATATTCATCCTTAGTTAAAGTGGAAACTTTCATAACAATATAGTAAACAATCAATTTGTGCATGATTGAAGTCGTCGTCGAAGAGATTTGAAATAACAACTTTGATTGTTGAAACAATATAATTCATCCTAAGCCATCACGTATTACAAAAACATTCTATAAAATTTCAAACTCGTCTATCGCAGTTACTATGGAAGATACAGAAGTGATTTTGCTCTCAATATCATCAGGTCAAAGCTCTCAATGGCCATCAGGAAAAAATTAATCCATATGTAATATTCAGGCTTTGTTACAATAGAAACTCTCATAACAGTAAAGTAAACAATTTATTTGTGCATGATTGTAGTCGACGTCGTGGAGATTTCAAATAACCACTTTGATTGTTGAAACAATTTAATACATCCTAAGCCTTCACGTTTTACAAAAAATTATATAAAATTTCAAACTCGCATATCTCTGTTACTATGGAAGATACAGAAGTGATTTTACACTTAATGTAATCAGGTCGAAGCCCTCTAGTTGCTCTTTAAAAAAAATAATCCATGGGTAATATTAAGGCTTTGTTACCATGGAAACTCTCAAAAAAATAAAATAAACAATCTATTTGTGCATGATTGTAGTCGTCGTCGTGGAGATTTGAAATAACCACTTTGATTGTTGAAACAATCTAATACATCCTAAGCCATCACGTTTTAAAAAACATTATATAAAATTTCAAACTCGCATATCTCCGTTACTATATAAGATACAGACGTGATTTTACACTCAATATCATCAGGTCGAAGCTCTCTATTGGGCCATCGAAAGAAATTAATACATTCTATGTAATATTCAGGCTAAGTTACCTTGGAAACTCTCATAACAATAAAGTAAACAATCAATTTATGCACGATTGTAGTCGTCGTCGTGGAGATTTGAAATAACCACTTTGATTGTTGAAACAATCTAATACATCTTAACCATCACGTTTTACAAAAACATTATATAAAATTTCAAACTCGCATATCGCCGTTACTATAGAAGATACAGAAGTGATTTTGCACTCAATATCATCAGGTCGAAGCTCTCTATTGGGCCATCAGGAAAAATTTAATCAATGTCTAACATTCATTCTTAGTTACCATGGAAACTCTCATAACAACAAAGTAAGCAATCAATTTGTGCATGATTGTAGTCGTCGTCGTGGAGATTTGAAACAAAGACCTTGATTGTTGAAACAATATAATACATCCTAAGCCATCACGTTTTACAAAAACATGTTACAAAATTTCAAACTCGCATATCTCCGTTACTATGGAAGATGCAGAAGTGATTTTACACTCAATGTAATCAGGTCGAAGCTCTCAAGTGGCTCTTCAGAAAAAAATTAATCCATGTGTAATATTCATGCTTAGTTAAAATGGAAACTTTCATAACAATAAAGTAAACAATCAATTTGTACATGATTGTAGTTGTCGTCGTGGAAATGTGAAATAACCACTTTGATTGTTGAAACAATCTAATACATCCTAAGCCATCACGTTTTACAAAAACATGAAATAAAATTTCAAACTCGCATATCTCCGTTACTGCAGAAGTTACAGAAGTGATTTTGCACACAATATCATCAGGTCGAAGCTCTCTATTTGGTCATCAAAAAATTTAATCCATGTTTAATATTCATGCTTAGTTACCATGGAAACTCTCATAACAATAAAGTAAACAATCAATTTGTGCATGATTGTAGTCGTCGTCGTGGAGATTTGAAATAAACACTTTGATTGTTGAAACAATGTAACACATCCTAAGGCATCACGTTTTACAAAAACATTATATAAAATTTCAAACTCGCATATCTCCGTTACTATAGAAGATACAGAAGAGATTTTGCACTCAATATCATCAGGTCGAAGCTCTCTATTGGGCCATCAAAAAAACTTAATCCATGTTTAATATTCATGCTTAGTTACCATGGAAACTCTCATAACAATAAAGTAAACAATCAATTTGTGCATGATTGTAGTCGTCGTCGTGGAGATTTGAAATAACCACTTTGATTGTTGAAACAATATAATACATCCTAAGCCATCACGTTTTACAAAAACATGATACAAAATTTCAAACTCGCTTATCTCCGTTACTATGGAAAATACAGAAGTGATTTTACACTCAATGTAAACAGGTCGGATCTCTGTAGTGGCTCTTCAGAAAAAATTTAATCGATGTGTAATATTCATGCTTAGTTACCATGGAAACTCTCATAACAGTAAAGTAAACAATCAATTTGTGCATGATAGTAGTCGTCGTCGTGGAAATGTGAAATAACCACTTTGATTGTTGAAACAATCTAATACATCCTAAGCCATCACGTTTTACAAAAACATTATATAAAATTTCAAACTCGCATATCTCCGTTACTACAGAAGATACAGAAGTGATTTTGCACACAATATCATCAGGTCGAAGCTCTCAAGTGGCTCTTCCGAAAAAAATTAATCCATGTGTAATATTCATCCTTAGTTAAAGTGGAAACTTTCATAACAATATAGTAAACAATCAATTTGTGCATGATTGAAGTCGTCGTCGAAGAGATTTGAAATAACAACTTTGATTGTTGAAACAATATAATTCATCCTAAGCCATCACGTATTACAAAAACATTCTATAAAATTTCAAACTCGTTTATCGCAGTTACTATGGAAGACACAGAAGTGATTTTGCACTCAATATCATCAGGTCAAAGCTCTCAATGGCCATCAGGAAAAAATTAATCCATATGTAATATTCAGGCTTTGTTACAATAGAAACTCTCATAACAATAAAGTAAACAATCTATTTGTGCATGATTGTAGTCGACGTCATGGAGATTTGAAATAACCACTTTGATTGTTGAAACAATCTAATACATCCTAAGCCATCACGTTTTAAAAAACATTATATAAAATTTCAAACTCGCATATCTCCGTTACTATATAAGATACAGACGTGATTTTACACTCAATATCATCAGGTCGAAGCTCTCTATTGGGCCATCGAAAGAAATAAATCCATTCTATGTAATATTCAGGCTAAGTTACCTTGGAAACTCTCATAACAATAAAGTAAACAATCAATTTATGCACGATTGTAGTCGTCGTCGTGGAGATTTGAAATAAACACTTTGATTGTTGAAACAATGTAATACATCCTAAGGCTTCACGTTTTACAAAAATATTATATAAAATTTCAAACTCGCATATCTCCGTTACTATAGAAGATACAGAAGTCATTTTACACTCAATGAAATCAGATCGAAGCTCTCTAGTGGCTCTTCAGAAATAATTTAATCCATGTGTAATATTCATGCTTAGTTACCATGGAAACTTTCATAACAATAATGTAAACAATCAATTTGTGCATGATTGTAGTCGTCATCGTGTAGATTTGAAATAACAACTTTGATTGTTGAAACAATATAATACATCCTAAGCCATCACGTTTTACAAAAACACTATATAAAATTTCAAACTCGCATATCTCCGTTACTATAGAAGATACCGAAGTGATTTTGCACTCAATATAATCAGGTCGAAGCTCTCTATTGGGTCAACAGGAAGAATTTAATCCACGTCTAACATTCATGCTTAGTTACCATGGAAACTCTCATAACAACAAAGTAAGCAATCAATTTGTGCATGATTGTAGTCGTCGTCGTGGAGATTTGAAATAACCACCTTGATTGTTGAAACAATATAATACATCCTAAGCCATCACAATTTTACAAAAATATGTTACAAAATTTCAAACTCGCATATCTCCGTTACTATGGAAGATGCAGAAGTGATTTTACACTCAATGTAATCAGGTCGAAGCTCTCTAGTGGCTCTTCAGAAAAAAATTAATCCATGTGTAATATTCATGCTTAGTTAAAATGGAAACTTTCATAACAATAAAGTAAACAATCAATTTGTACATGATTGTAGTTGTCGTCGTGGAAATGTGAAATAACCACTTTGATTGTTGAAACAATCTAATACATCCTAAGCCATCACGTTTTACAAAAACATGAAATAAAATTTCAAACTCGCATATCTCCGTTACTGCAGAAGTTACAGAAGTGATTTTGCACACAATATCATCAGGTCGAAGCTCTCTATTTGGTCATCAAAAAATTTAATCCATGTTTAATATTCATGCTTAGTTACCATGGAAACTCTCATAACAATAAAGTAAACAATCAATTTGTGCATGATTGTAGTCGTCGTCGTGGAGATTTGAAATAAACACTTTGATTGTTGAAACAATGTAACACATCCTAAGGCATCACGTTTTACAAAAACATTATATAAAATTTCAAACTCGCATATCTCCGTTACTATAGAAGATACAGAAGCGATTTTGCACTCAATATCATCAGGTCGAAGCTCTCTATTGGGCCATCAAAAAAACTTAATCCATGTTTAATATTCATGCTTAGTTACCATGGAAACTCTCATAACAATAAAGTAAACAATCAATTTGTGCATGATTGTAGTCGTCGTCGTGGAGATTTGTAATAACCACTTTGATTGTTGAAACAATATAATACATCCTAAGCCATCACGTTTTACAAAAACATGATACAAAATTTCAAACTCGCTTATCTCCGTTACTATGGAAAATACAGAAGTGATTTTACACTCAATGTAAACAGGTCGGATCTCTGTAGTGGCTCTTCAGAAAAAATTTAATCGATGTGTAATATTCATGCTTAGTTACCATGGAAACTTTCATAACAATAAAGTAAACAATCAATTTGTGCATGATTGTAGTCGTCGTCGTGGAGATTTGAAATAACCACTTTGATTGTTGAAACAATGTAATACATCCTAGGGCATCACGTTTTACAAAAACCTTATATAAAATTTCAAACTCGCATATCTCCGTTACTATAGATGATACAGAAGTGATTTTGCACTCAATATCATCAGGTCGAAGCTCTCTATTGGGTCATCAAAAAAACTTAATCCATGTTTAATATTCATGCTTAGTTACCATGGAAACTCTCATAACAGTAAAGTAAACAATCAATTTGTGCATGATAGTAGTCGTCGTCGTGGAAATGTGATATAACCACTTTGATTGTTGAAACAATCTAATACATCCTAAGCCATCACGTTTTACAAAAACATGATATAAAATTTCAAACTCGCATATCTCCGTTACTACAGAAGATACAGAAGTGATTTTGCACACAATATCATCAGGTCGAAGCTCTCAAGTGGCTCTTCCGAAAAAAATTAATCCATGTGTAATATTCATCCTTAGTTAAAGTGGAAACTTTCATAACAATATAGTAAACAATCAATTTGTGCATGATTGAAGTCGTCGTCGAAGAGATTTGAAATAACAACTTTGATTGTTGAAACAATATAATTCATCCTAAGCCATCACGTATTACAAAAACATTCTATAAAATTTCAAACTCGTCTATCGCAGTTACTATGGAAGATACAGAAGTGATTTTGCTCTCAATATCATCAGGTCAAAGCTCTCAATGGCCATCAGGAAAAAATTAATCCATATGTAATATTCAGGCTTTGTTACAATAGAAACTCTCATAACAGTAAAGTAAACAATTTATTTGTGCATGATTGTAGTCGACGTCGTGGAGATTTCAAATAACCACTTTGATTGTTGAAACAATTTAATACATCCTAAGCCTTCACGTTTTACAAAAAATTATATAAAATTTCAAACTCGCATATCTCTGTTACTATGGAAGATACAGAAGTGATTTTACACTTAATGTAATCAGGTCGAAGCCCTCTAGTTGCTCTTTAAAAAAAATAATCCATGGGTAATATTAAGGCTTTGTTACCATGGAAACTCTCAAAAAAATAAAATAAACAATCTATTTGTGCATGATTGTAGTCGTCGTCGTGGAGATTTGAAATAACCACTTTGATTGTTGAAACAATCTAATACATCCTAAGCCATCACGTTTTAAAAAACATTATATAAAATTTCAAACTCGCATATCTCCGTTACTATATAAGATACAGACGTGATTTTACACTCAATATCATCAGGTCGAAGCTCTCTATTGGGCCATCGAAAGAAATTAATACATTCTATGTAATATTCAGGCTAAGTTACCTTGGAAACTCTCATAACAATAAAGTAAACAATCAATTTATGCACGATTGTAGTCGTCGTCGTGGAGATTTGAAATAACCACTTTGATTGTTGAAACAATCTAATACATCTTAACCATCACGTTTTACAAAAACATTATATAAAATTTCAAACTCGCATATCGCCGTTACTATAGAAGATACAGAAGTGATTTTGCACTCAATATCATCAGGTCGAAGCTCTCTATTGGGCCATCAGGAAAAATTTAATCAATGTCTAACATTCATTCTTAGTTACCATGGAAACTCTCATAACAACAAAGTAAGCAATCAATTTGTGCATGATTGTAGTCGTCGTCGTGGAGATTTGAAACAAAGACCTTGATTGTTGAAACAATATAATACATCCTAAGCCATCACGTTTTACAAAAACATGTTACAAAATTTCAAACTCGCATATCTCCGTTACTATGGAAGATGCAGAAGTGATTTTACACTCAATGTAATCAGGTCGAAGCTCTCAAGTGGCTCTTCAGAAAAAAATTAATCCATGTGTAATATTCATGCTTAGTTAAAATGGAAACTTTCATAACAATAAAGTAAACAATCAATTTGTACATGATTGTAGTTGTCGTCGTGGAAATGTGAAATAACCACTTTGATTGTTGAAACAATCTAATACATCCTAAGCCATCACGTTTTACAAAAACATGAAATAAAATTTCAAACTCGCATATCTCCGTTACTGCAGAAGTTACAGAAGTGATTTTGCACACAATATCATCAGGTCGAAGCTCTCTATTTGGTCATCAAAAAATTTAATCCATGTTTAATATTCATGCTTAGTTACCATGGAAACTCTCATAACAATAAAGTAAACAATCAATTTGTGCATGATTGTAGTCGTCGTCGTGGAGATTTGAAATAAACACTTTGATTGTTGAAACAATGTAACACATCCTAAGGCATCACGTTTTACAAAAACATTATATAAAATTTCAAACTCGCATATCTCCGTTACTATAGAAGATACAGAAGAGATTTTGCACTCAATATCATCAGGTCGAAGCTCTCTATTGGGCCATCAAAAAAACTTAATCCATGTTTAATATTCATGCTTAGTTACCATGGAAACTCTCATAACAATAAAGTAAACAATCAATTTGTGCATGATTGTAGTCGTCGTCGTGGAGATTTGAAATAACCACTTTGATTGTTGAAACAATATAATACATCCTAAGCCATCACGTTTTACAAAAACATGATACAAAATTTCAAACTCGCTTATCTCCGTTACTATGGAAAATACAGAAGTGATTTTACACTCAATGTAAACAGGTCGGATCTCTGTAGTGGCTCTTCAGAAAAAATTTAATCGATGTGTAATATTCATGCTTAGTTACCATGGAAACTCTCATAACAGTAAAGTAAACAATCAATTTGTGCATGATAGTAGTCGTCGTCGTGGAAATGTGAAATAACCACTTTGATTGTTGAAACAATCTAATACATCCTAAGCCATCACGCTTTACAAAAACATTATATAAAATTTCAAACTCGCATATCTCCGTTACTACAGAAGATACAGAAGTGATTTTGCACACAATATCATCAGGTCGAAGCTCTCAAGTGGCTCTTCCGAAAAAAATTAATCCATGTGTAATATTCATCCTTAGTTAAAGTGGAAACTTTCATAACAATATAGTAAACAATCAATTTGTGCATGATTGAAGTCGTCGTCGAAGAGATTTGAAATAACAACTTTGATTGTTGAAACAATATAATTCATCCTAAGCCATCACGTATTACAAAAACATTCTATAAAATTTCAAACTCGTTTATCGCAGTTACTATGGAAGACACAGAAGTGATTTTGCACTCAATATCATCAGGTCAAAGCTCTCAATGGCCATCAGGAAAAAATTAATCCATATGTAATATTCAGGCTTTGTTACAATAGAAACTCTCATAACAATAAAGTAAACAATCTATTTGTGCATGATTGTAGTCGACGTCATGGAGATTTCAAATAACCACTTTGATTGTTGAAACAATTTAATACATCCTAAGCCTTCACGTTTTACAAAAAATTATATAAAATTTCAAACTCGCATATCTCTGTTACTATGGAAGATACAGAAGTGATTTTACACTTAATGTAATCAGGTCGAAGCCCTCTAGTTGCTCTTTAAAAAAAATAATCCATGGGTAATATTAAGGCTTTGTTACCATGGAAACTCTCAAAAAAATAAAATAAACAATCTATTTGTGCATGATTGTAGTCGTCGTCGTGGAGATTTGAAATAACCACTTTGATTGTTGAAACAATCTAATACATCCTAAGCCATCACGTTTTAAAAAACATTATATAAAATTTCAAACTCGCATATCTCCGTTACTATATAAGATACAGACGTGATTTTACACTCAATATCATCAGGTCGAAGCTCTCTATTGGGCCATCGAAAGAAATTAATCCATTCTATGTAATATTCAGGCTAAGTTACCTTGGAAACTCTCATAACAATAAAGTAAACAATCAATTTATGCACGATTGTAGTCGTCGTCGTGGAGATTTGAAATAAACACTTTGATTGTTGAAACAATGTAATACATCCTAAGGCTTCACGTTTTACAAAAATATTATATAAAATTTCAAACTCGCATATCTCCGTTACTATAGAAGATACAGAAGTCATTTTACACTCAATGAAATCAGATCGAAGCTCTCTAGTGGCTCTTCAGAAATAATTTAATCCATGTGTAATATTCATGCTTAGTTACCATGGAAACTTTCATAACAATAATGTAAACAATCAATTTGTGCATGATTGTAGTCGTCATCGTGTAGATTTGAAATAACAACTTTGATTGTTGAAACAATATAATACATCCTAAGCCATCACGTTTTACAAAAATATTATATAAAATTTCAAACTCGCATATCTCCGTTACTATAGAAGATACAGAAGTCATTTTACACTCAATGAAATCAGATCGAAGCTCTCTAGTGGCTCTTCAGAAATAATTTAATCCATGTGTAATATTCATGCTTAGTTACCATGGAAACTCTCATAACAACAAAGTAAGCAATCAATTTGTGCATGATTGTAGTCGTCGTCGTGGAGATTTGAAATAACCACCTTGATTGTTGAAACAATATAATACATCCTAAGCCATCACAATTTTACAAAAATATGTTACAAAATTTCAAACTCGCATATCTCCGTTACTATGGAAGATGCAGAAGTGATTTTACACTCAATGTAATCAAGTCGAAGCTCGCAAGTGGCTCTTCAGAAAAAAATTAATCCATGTGTAATATTCATGCTTAGTTAAAATGGAAACTTTCAAAACAATAAAGTAAACAATCAATTTGTGCATGATTGTAGTTGTCGTCGTGGAAATGTGAAATAACCACTTTGATTGTTGAAACAATCTAATACATCCTAAGCCATCACGTTTTACAAAAACATGATATAAAATTTCAAACTCGCATATCTCCGTTACTACAGAAGATACAGAAGTGATTTTGCACACAATATCATCAGGTCGAAGCTCTCTATTGGGTCATCAAAAAAAATTTAATCCATGTTTAATATTCATGCTTAGTTACCATGGAAACTCTCATAACAATAAAGTAAACAATCAATTTGTGCACGATTGTAGTCGTCGTCGTGGAGATTTGAAATAAACACCTTGATTGTTGAAACAATATAATACATCCTAAGCCATCACGTTTTACAAAAACATTATATAAAATTTCAAACTCGCATATCTCCGTTACTATAGAAGATACATACGTGATTTTACACTCAATATAATCAGGTCGAAGCTCTCTAGTGGCTCTTCAGAAAAAAATTAATCGATGTGTAATATTCATGCTTAGTTAAAATGGAAACTTTCATAACAATAAAGTAAACAATCAATTTGTGCATGTTTGAAGTCGTCGTCGTAGAGATTTGAAATAACCACTTTGATTGTTGAAACAATCTAATACATCCTAAGCCATCACGTTTTACAAAAACATTATATAAAATTTCAAACTCGCATATCTCCGTACCTATAGAAGATACAGAAGTGATTTTGTACTCAATATCATTAGGTCGAAGCTCTCTATTGGGTCAACAAAAAAAATTAAACCATGTTTAATATTCATGCTTAGTTACCATGGAAACTCTCATAACAATAAAGTAAACAATCAATTTGTGCATGTTTGAAGTCGTCGTCGTAGAGATTTGAAATAACCACTTTGATTGTTGAAACAATCTAATACATCCTAAGCCATCACGTTTTACAAAAACATGATACAAAATTTCAAACTCGCATATATCCGTTATTATGAAAAATACAGAAGCGATTTTGCACTCAATATCATCAGGTCGAAGCTCTCTATTGGGCCATAAAAAAAAACTTAATCCATATTTAATATTCATGCTTAGTTACCATGGAAACTCTCATAACAATAAAGTAAACAATCAATTTGTGCATGATTGTAGTCGTCGTCGTGGAGATTTGAAATAACCACCTTGATTGTTGAAACAATATAATACATCCTAAGCCATCACGTTTTACAAAAACATGATACAACATTTCAAACTCGCATATCTCCGTTACTATGGAAGATGCAGAAGTGATTTTACACTCAATGTAATCAGGTCGAAGCTCTCAAGTGCCTCTTCAGAAAAAAAATAATCCATGTGTAATATTCATGTTTAGTTAAAATGGAAACTTTCATAACAATAAAGTAAACAATCAATTTGTTCATGATTGAAGTCGTCGTCGATGAGATTTGAAATAACAACTTTGATTGTTGAAACAATCTAATACATCCTAAGCCATCACGTATTACAAAAACATTCTATAAAATTTCAAACTCGTTTATCGCAGTTACTATGGAAGATACAGAAGTGATTTTGCACTCAATATCATCAAGTCAAAGCTCTCTATTGTCCATCAGGAAAAAATTAATCCATATGTAATATTCTTGCTTTGTTACAATTGAAACTCTCATAACAATAAAGTAAACAATCTATTTGTGCATGATTGTAGTCGACGTTGTGGAGATTTGAAATAACCACTTTGATTGTTGAAACAATTTAATACATTCTAAGCCTTCACGTTTTACAAAAACATTATATAAAATTTCAAACTCGCATATCTCCGTTACTATGGAAGATACAGAAGTGATTTTACACTTAATGTAATCAGGTCGAAGCTCTCTAGTGGCTCTTTAAAAAATAATAATCCATGGGTAATATTAAGGCTTTGTTACCATGGAAACTCTCAAAAAAATAAAATAAACAATCTATTTGTGCATGATTATAGTCGTCGTCGTGGAGATTTGAAATAACCACTTTGATTGTTGAAACAATCTAATACATCCTAAGCCATCACGTTTTACAAAAACATTATATAAAATTTCAAACTCGCATATCGCCGTTACTATAGAAGATACAGAAGTGATTTTGCACTCAATATAATCAGGTCGAAGCTCTCTATTAGGTCAACAGGAAAAATTTAATCCACGTATAACATTCATGTATAGTTACCATGGATACTCTCATAACAATAAAGTAAGCAATCAATTTGTGCATGATTGTAGTCGTCGTCGTGGAGATTTGAAATAACCACTTTGATTGTTGAAACAATATAATACATCCTAAGCCATCACGTTTTACAAAAACATGATACAAAATTTCAAACTCGCATATCTCCGTTACTATGGAAGATGCAGAAGTGATTTTACACTCAATGTAAACAGGTCGAAGCTCTCTAGTGGCTCTTCAGAAAAAAATTAATCCATGTGTAATATTCATGCTTAGTTAAAATGGAAACTTTCATAACAATAAATTAAACAATCAATTTGTGCATGATTGAAGTCGTCGTCGTAGAGATTTGAAATAACCACTTTGATTGTTGAAACAATCTAATACATCCTTAACCATCACGTTTTACAAAAACATTATATAAAATTTCAAACTCGCATATCTCCGTTACTATAGAAGATACAGACGTGATTTTACACTCAATATCATCAGGTCGAAGCTCTCTATTGGGTCATCGAAAGACATTAATCCATTCTATGTAATATTCAGGCTTAGTTACCATGGAAACTCTAATAACAATAAAGTAAACAATCAATTTGTGCACGATTGTAGTCGTTGTCGTGGAGATTTGAAATAAACACTTTGATTGCTGAAACAATGTAATACATCCTAAGGCATCACGTTTTAGAAAAATATTATATAAAATTTCAAACTCGCATATCTCCGTTACTATAGAAGATACAGAAGTCATTTTACACTCAATGAAATCAGATCGAAGCTCTCTAGTGGCTCTTCAGAAAAAATTTAATCCATGTGTAATATTCATGCTTAGTTACCATGGAAACTTTCATAACAATAATGTAAACAATCAATTTGTGCATGATTGTAGTTGTCGTCGTGGAGATTTGAAATAACAACTTTGATTGTTGAAACAATATAATACATCCTAAGCCATCACGTTTTACAAAAACATGATACAAAATTTCAAACTCGCATATCTCCGTTAGTATGGATGATACAGAATTGATTTTACACTCAATATAATCAGGTCGAAGTTCTAAAGTGGCTCTTCAGAAAAAATTTAATCCATGTGTAATATTCATGCTTAGTTACCATGGAAACTTTCATAACAATAATGTAAACAATCAATTTGTGCATGATTGTAGTCGTCGTCGTGGAGATTTGAAATAACAACTTTGATTGTTGAAACAATATAATACATCCTAAGCCATCACGTTTTACAAAAACATGATACAAAATTTCAAACTCGCATATATCCGTTATTATGAAAAATACAGAAGCGATTTTGCACTCAATATCATCAGGTCGAAGATCTCTATTGGGCCATCAAAAAAAACTTAATCCATGTTTAATATTCATGCTTAGTTACGATGGAAACTCTCATAACAATAAAGTAAACAATCAATTTGTGCATGATTGTTGTCGTCGTCGTGGAAATGTGAAATAACCACTTTGATTGTTGAAACAATCTAATACATCCTAAGCCATCACGTTTTACAAAAACATGATATAAAATTTCAAACTCGCATATCTCCGTTACTACAGAAGATATAGAAGTGATTTTGCACACAATATCATCAGGTCAAAGCTCTCTATTGGGTCATCAAAAAAAATTTAATCCATATTTAATATTCATGCTTAGTTACCATGGAAACTCTCATAACAATAAAGTAAACAATCAATTTGTGCATGATTGTAGTCGTCGTCGTGGAGATTTGAAATAACCACCTTGATTGTTGAAACAATATAATACATCCTAAGCCATCACGTTTTACAAAAACATGATACAACATTTCAAACTCGCATATCTCCGTTACTATGGAAGATGCAGAAGTGATTTTACACTCAATGTAATCAGGTCGAAGCTCTCAAGTGCCTCTTCAGAAAAAAAATAATCCATGTGTAATATTCATGCTTAGTTAAAATGGAAACTTTCATAACAATAAAGTAAACAATCAATTTGTTCATGATTGAAGTCGTCGTCGATGAGATTTGAAATAACAACTTTGATTGTTGAAACAATCTAATACATCCTAAGCCATCACGTATTACAAAAACATTCTATAAAATTTAAAACTCGTTTATCGCAGTTACTATGGAAGATACAGAAGTGATTTTACACTTAATGTAATCAGGTCGAAGCTCTCTAGTGGCTCTTTAAAAAATAATAATCCATGGGTAATATTAAGGCTTTGTTACCATGGAAACTCTCAAAAAAATAAAATAAACAATCTATTTGTTCATGATTATAGTCGTCGTCGTGGAGATTTGAAATAACCACTTTGATTGTTGAAACAATTTAATACATCCTAAGCCATCACGTTTTACAAAAACATGATATAAAATTTCAAACTCGTCTATCGCAGTTACTATGGAAGATGCAGAAGTGATTTTGCTCTCAATATCATCAGGTCAAAGCTCTCAATGGCCATCAGGAAAAAATTAATCCATATGTAATATTCAGGCTTTGTTACAATAGAAACTCTCATAACAGTAAAGTAAACAATTTATTTGTGCATGATTGTAGTCGACGTCGTGGAGATTTCAAATAACCACTTTGATTGTTGAAACAATTTAATACATCCTAAGCCTTCACGTTTTACAAAAAATTATATAAAATTTCAAACTCGCATATCTCTGTTACTATGGAAGATACAGAAGTGATTTTACACTTAATGTAATCAGGTCGAAGCCCTCTAGTTGCTCTTTAAAAAAAATAATCCATGGGTAATATTAAGGCTTTGTTACCATGGAAACTCTCAAAAAAATAAAATAAACAATCTATTTGTGCATGATTGTAGTCGTCGTCGTGGAGATTTGAAATAACCACTTTGATTGTTGAAACAATCTAATACATCCTAAGCCATCACGTTTTAAAAAACATTATATAAAATTTCAAACTCGCATATCTCCGTTACTATATAAGATACAGACGTGATTTTACACTCAATATCATCAGGTCGAAGCTCTCTATTGGGCCATCGAAAGAAATTAATACATTCTATGTAATATTCAGGCTAAGTTACCTTGGAAACTCTCATAACAATAAAGTAAACAATCAATTTATGCACGATTGTAGTCGTCGTCGTGGAGATTTGAAATAACCACTTTGATTGTTGAAACAATCTAATACATCTTAACCATCACGTTTTACAAAAACATTATATAAAATTTCAAACTCGCATATCGCCGTTACTATAGAAGATACAGAAGTGATTTTGCACTCAATATCATCAGGTCGAAGCTCTCTATTGGGCCATCAGGAAAAATTTAATCAATGTCTAACATTCATTCTTAGTTACCATGGAAACTCTCATAACAACAAAGTAAGCAATCAATTTGTGCATGATTGTAGTCGTCGTCGTGGAGATTTGAAACAAAGACATTGATTGTTGAAACAATATAATACATCCTAAGCCATCACGTTTTACAAAAACATGTTACAAAATTTCAAACTCGCATATCTCCGTTACTATGGAAGATGCAGAAGTGATTTTACACTCAATGTAATCAGGTCGAAGCTCTCAAGTGGCTCTTCAGAAAAAAATTAATCCATGTGTAATATTCACGCTTAGTTAAAATGGAAACTTTCATAACAATAAAGTAAACAATCAATTTGTACATGATTGTAGTTGTCGTCGTGGAAATGTGAAATAACCACTTTGATTGTTGAAACAATCTAATACATCCTAAGCCATCACGTTTTACAAAAACATGAAATAAAATTTCAAACTCGCATATCTCCGTTACTGCAGAAGTTACAGAAGTGATTTTGCACACAATATCATCAGGTCGAAGCTCTCTATTTGGTCATCAAAAAATTTAATCCATGTTTAATATTCATGCTTAGTTACCATGGAAACTCTCATAACAATAAAGTAAACAATCAATTTGTGCATGATTGTAGTCGTCGTCGTGGAGATTTGAAATAAACACTTTGATTGTTGAAACAATGTAACACATCCTAAGGCATCACGTTTTACAAAAACATTATATAAAATTTCAAACTCGCATATCTCCGTTACTATAGAAGATACAGAAGAGATTTTGCACTCAATATCATCAGGTCGAAGCTCTCTATTGGGCCATCAAAAAAACTTAATCCATGTTTAATATTCATGCTTAGTTACCATGGAAACTCTCATAACAATAAAGTAAACAATCAATTTGTGCATGATTGTAGTCGTCGTCGTGGAGATTTGAAATAACCACTTTGATTGTTGAAACAATATAATACATCCTAAGCCATCACGTTTTACAAAAACATGATACAAAATTTCAAACTCGCTTATCTCCGTTACTATGGAAAATACAGAAGTGATTTTACACTCAATGTAAACAGGTCGGATCTCTGTAGTGGCTCTTCAGAAAAAATTTAATCGATGTGTAATATTCATGCTTAGTTACCATGGAAACTCTCATAACAGTAAAGTAAACAATCAATTTGTGCATGATAGTAGTCGTCGTCGTGGAAATGTGAAATAACCACTTTGATTGTTGAAACAATCTAATACATCCTAAGCCATCACGTTTTACAAAAACATGATATAAAATTTCAAACTCGCATATCTCCGTTACTACAGAAGATACAGAAGTGATTTTGCACACAATATCATCAGGTCGAAGCTCTCAAGTGGCTCTTCCGAAAAAAATTAATCCATGTGTAATATTCATCCTTAGTTAAAGTGGAAACTTTCATAACAATATAGTAAACAATCAATTTGTGCATGATTGAAGTCGTCGTCGAAGAGATTTGAAATAACAACTTTGATTGTTGAAACAATATAATTCATCCTAAGCCATCACGTATTACAAAAACATTCTATAAAATTTCAAACTCGTCTATCGCAGTTACTATGGAAGATACAGAAGTGATTTTGCTCTCAATATCATCAGGTCAAAGCTCTCAATGGCCATCAGGAAAAAATTAATCCATATGTAATATTCAGGCTTTGTTACAATAGAAACTCTCATAACAGTAAAGTAAACAATTTATTTGTGCATGATTGTAGTCGACGTCGTGGAGATTTCAAATAACCACTTTGATTGTTGAAACAATTTAATACATCCTAAGCCTTCACGTTTTACAAAAAATTATATAAAATTTCAAACTCGCATATCTCTGTTACTATGGAAGATACAGAAGTGATTTTACACTTAATGTAATCAGGTCGAAGCCCTCTAGTTGCTCTTTAAAAAAAATAATCCATGGGTAATATTAAGGCTTTGTTACCATGGAAACTCACAAAAAAATAAAATAAACAATCTATTTGTGCATGATTGTAGTCGTCGTCGTGGAGATTTGAAATAACCACTTTGATTGTTGAAACAATCTAATACATCCTAAGCCATCACGTTTTAAAAAACATTATATAAAATTTCAAACTCGCATATCTCCGTTACTATATAAGATACAGACGTGATTTTACACTCAATATCATCAGGTCGAAGCTCTCTATTGGGCCATCGAAAGAAATTAATACATTGTATGTAATATTCAGGCTAAGTTACCTTGGAAACTCTCATAACAATAAAGTAAACAATCAATTTATGCACGATTGTAGTCGTCGTCGTGGAGATTTGAAATAACCACTTTGATTGTTGAAACAATCTAATACATCTTAACCATCACGTTTTACAAAAACATTATATAAAATTTCAAACTCGCATATCGCCGTTACTATAGAAGATACAGAAGTGATTTTGCACTCAATATCATCAGGTCGAAGCTCTCTATTGGGCCATCAGGAAAAATTTAATCAATGTCTAACATTCATTCTTAGTTACCATGGAAACTCTCATAACAACAAAGTAAGCAATCAATTTGTGCATGATTGTAGTCGTCGTCGTGGAGATTTGAAACAAAGACATTGATTGTTGAAACAATATAATACATCCTAAGCCATCACGTTTTATAAAAACATGTTACAAAATTTCAAACTCGCATATCTCCGTTACTATGGAAGATGCAGAAGTGATTTTACACTCAATGTAATCAGATCGAAGCTCTCAAGTGGCTCTTCAGAAAAAAATTAATCCATGTGTAATATTCATGCTTAGTTAAAATGGAAACTTTCATAACAATAAAGTAAACAATCAATTTGTACATGATTGTAGTTGTCGTCGTGGAAATGTGAAATAACCACTTTGATTGTTGAAACAATCTAATACATCCTAAGCCATCACGTTTTACAAAAACATGAAATAAAATTTCAAACTCGCATATCTCCGTTACTGCAGAAGTTACAGAAGTGATTTTGCACACAATATCATCAGGTCGAAGCTCTCTATTTGGTCATCAAAAAATTTAATCCATGTTTAATATTCATGCTTAGTTACCATGGAAACTCTCATAACAATAAAGTAAACAATCAATTTGTGCATGATTGTAGTCGTCGTCGTGGAGATTTGAAATAAACACTTTGATTGTTGAAACAATGTAACACATCCTAAGGCATCACGTTTTACAAAAACATTATATAAAATTTCAAACTCGCATATCTCCGTTACTATAGAAGATACAGAAGAGATTTTGCACTCAATATCATCAGGTCGAAGCTCTCTATTGGGCCATCAAAAAAACTTAATCCATGTTTAATATTCATGCTTAGTTACCATGGAAACTCTCATAACAATAAAGTAAACAATCAATTTGTGCATGATTGTAGTCGTCGTCGTGGAGATTTGAAATAACCACTTTGATTGTTGAAACAATATAATACATCCTAAGCCATCACGTTTTACAAAAACATGATACAAAATTTCAAACTCGCTTATCTCCGTTACTATGGAAAATACAGAAGTGATTTTACACTCAATGTAAACAGGTCGGATCTCTGTAGTGGCTCTTCAGAAAAAATTTAATCGATGTGTAATATTCATGCTTAGTTACCATGGAAACTCTCATAACAGTAAAGTAAACAATCAATTTGTGCATGATAGTAGTCGTCGTCGTGGAAATGTGAAATAACCACTTTGATTGTTGAAACAATCTAATACATCCTAAGCCATCACGTTTTACAAAAACATGATATAAAATTTCAAACTCGCATATCTCCGTTACTACAGAAGATACAGAAGTGATTTTGCACACAATATCATCAGGTCGAAGCTCTCAAGTGGCTCTTCCGAAAAAAATTAATCCATGTGTAATATTCATCCTTAGTTAAAGTGGAAACTTTCATAACAATATAGTAAACAATCAATTTGTGCATGATTGAAGTCGTCGTCGAAGAGATTTGAAATAACAACTTTGATTGTTGAAACAATATAATTCATCCTAAGCCATCACGTATTACAAAAACATTCTATAAAATTTCAAACTCGTCTATCGCAGTTACTATGGAAGATACAGAAGTGATTTTGCTCTCAATATCATCAGGTCAAAGCTCTCAATGGCCATCAGGAAAAAATTAATCCATATGTAATATTCAGGCTTTGTTACAATAGAAACTCTCATAACAGTAAAGTAAACAATTTATTTGTGCATGATTGTAGTCGACGTCGTGGAGATTTCAAATAACCACTTTGATTGTTGAAACAATCTAATACATCCTAAGCCATCACGTTTTAAAAAACATTATATAAAATTTCAAACTCGCATATCTCCGTTACTATATAAGATACAGACGTGATTTTACACTCAATATCATCAGGTCGAAGCTCTCTATTGGGCCATCGAAAGAAATTAATACATTGTATGTAATATTCAGGCTAAGTTACCTTGGAAACTCTCATAACAATAAAGTAAACAATCAATTTATGCACGATTGTAGTCGTCGTCGTGGAGATTTGAAATAACCACTTTGATTGTTGAAACAATCTAATACATCTTAACCATCACGTTTTACAAAAACATTATATAAAATTTCAAACTCGCATATCGCCGTTACTATAGAAGATACAGAAGTGATTTTGCACTCAATATCATCAGGTCGAAGCTCTCTATTGGGCCATCAGGAAAAATTTAATCAATGTCTAACATTCATTCTTAGTTACCATGGAAACTCTCATAACAACAAAGTAAGCAATCAATTTGTGCATGATTGTAGTCGTCGTCGTGGAGATTTGAAACAAAGACCTTGATTGTTGAAACAATATAATACATCCTAAGCCATCACGTTTTACAAAAACATGTTACAAAATTTCAAACTCGCATATCTCCGTTACTATGGAAGATGCAGAAGTGATTTTACACTCAATGTAATCAGGTCGAAGCTCTCAAGTGGCTCTTCAGAAAAAAATTAATCCATGTGTAATATTCATGCTTAGTTAAAATGGAAACTTTCATAACAATAAAGTAAACAATCAATTTGTACATGATTGTAGTTGTCGTCGTGGAAATGTGAAATAACCACTTTGATTGTTGAAACAATCTAATACATCCTAAGCCATCACGTTTTACAAAAACATGAAATAAAATTTCAAACTCGCATATCTCCGTTACTGCAGAAGTTACAGAAGTGATTTTGCACACAATATCATCAGGTCGAAGCTCTCTATTTGGTCATCAAAAAATTTAATCCATGTTTAATATTCATGCTTAGTTACCATGGAAACTCTCATAACAATAAAGTAAACAATCAATTTGTGCATGATTGTAGTCGTCGTCGTGGAGATTTGAAATAAACACTTTGATTGTTGAAACAATGTAACACATCCTAAGGCATCACGTTTTACAAAAACATTATATAAAATTTCAAACTCGCATATCTCCGTTACTATAGAAGATACAGAAGAGATTTTGCACTCAATATCATCAGGTCGAAGCTCTCTATTGGGCCATCAAAAAAACTTAATCCATGTTTAATATTCATGCTTAGTTACCATGGAAACTCTCATAACAATAAAGTAAACAATCAATTTGTGCATGATTGTAGTCGTCGTCGTGGAGATTTGAAATAACCACTTTGATTGTTGAAACAATATAATACATCCTAAGCCATCACGTTTTACAAAAACATGATACAAAATTTCAAACTCGCTTATCTCCGTTACTATGGAAAATACAGAAGTGATTTTACACTCAATGTAAACAGGTCGGATCTCTGTAGTGGCTCTTCAGAAAAAATTTAATCGATGTGTAATATTCATGCTTAGTTACCATGGAAACTCTCATAACAGTAAAGTAAACAATCAATTTGTGCATGATAGTAGTCGTCGTCGTGGAAATGTGAAATAACCACTTTGATTGTTGAAACAATCTAATACATCCTAAGCCATCACGTTTTACAAAAACATTATATAAAATTTCAAACTCGCATATCTCCGTTACTACAGAAGATACAGAAGTGATTTTTCACACAATATCATCAGGTCGAAGCTCTCAAGTGGCTCTTCCGAAAAAAATTAATCCATGTGTAATATTCATCCTTAGTTAAAGTGGAAACTTTCATAACAATATAGTAAACAATCAATTTGTGCATGATTGAAGTCGTCGTCGAAGAGATTTGAAATAACAACTTTGATTGTTGAAACAATATAATTCATCCTAAGCCATCACGTATTACAAAAACATTCTATAAAATTTCAAACTCGTTTATCGCAGTTACTATGGAAGATACAGAAGTGATTTTGCACTCAATATCATCAGGTCAAAGCTCTCAATGGCCATCAGGAAAAAATTAATCCATATGTAATATTCAGGCTTTGTTACAATAGAAACTCTCATAACAATAAAGTAAACAATCTATTTGTGCATGATTGTAGTCGACGTCATGGAGATTTCAAATAACCACTTTGATTGTTGAAACAATTTAATACATCCTAAGCCTTCACGTTTTACAAAAAATTATATAAAATTTCAAACTCGCATATCTCTGTTACTATGGAAGATACAGAAGTGATTTTACACTTAATGTAATCAGGTCGAAGCCTTCTAGTTGCTCTTTAAAAAAAATAATCCATGGGTAATATTAAGGCTTTGTTACCATGGAAACTCTCAAAAAAATAAAATAAACAATCTATTTGTGCATGATTGTAGTCGTCGTCGCGGAGATTTGAAATAACCACTTTGATTGTTGAAACAATCTAATACATCCTAAGCCATCACGTTTTAAAAAACATTATATAAAATTTCAAACTCGCATATCTCCGTTACTATATAAGATACAGACGTGATTTTACACTCAATATCATCAGGTCGAAGCTCTCTATTGGGCCAACGAAAGAAATTAATCCATTCAATGTAATATTCAGGCTAAGTTACCTTGGAAACTCTCATAACAATAAAGTAAACAATCAATTTATGCACGATTGTAGTCGTCGTCGTGGAGATTTGAAATAAACACTTTGATTGTTGAAACAATGTAATACATCCTAAGGCTTCACGTTTTACAAAAATATTATATAAAATTTCAAACTCGCATATCTCCGTTACTATAGAAGATACAGAAGTCATTTTACACTCAATGAAATCAGATCGAAGCTCTCTAGTGGCTCTTCAGAAATAATTTAATCCATGTGTAATATTCATGCTTAGTTACCATGGAAACTTTCATAACAATAATGTAACCAATCAATTTGTGCATGATTGTAGTCGTCATCGTGTAGATTTGAAATAACAACTTTGATTGTTGAAACAATATAATACATCCTAAGCCATCACGTTTTACAAAAACACTATATAAAATTTCAAACTCGCATATCTCCGTTACTATAGAAGATACCGAAGTGATTTTGCACTCAATATAATCAGGTCGAAGCTCTCTATTGGGTCAACAGGAAGAATTTAATCCACGTCTAACATTCATGCTTAGTTACCATGGAAACTCTCATAACAACAAAGTAAGCAATCAATTTGTGCATGATTGTAGTCGTCGTCGTGGAGATTTGAAATAACCACCTTGATTGTTGAAACAATATAATACATCCTAAGCCATCACAATTTTACAAAAACATGTTACAAAATTTCAAACTCGCATATCTCCGTTACTATGGAAGATGCAGAAGTGATTTTACACTCAATGTAATCAAGTCGAAGCTCGCAAGTGGCTCTTCAGAAAAAAATTAATCCATGTGTAATATTCATGCTTAGTTAAAATGGAAACTTTCAAAACAATAAAGTAAACAATCAATTTGTGCATGATTGTAGTTGTCGTCGTGGAAATGTGAAATAACCACTTTGATTGTTGAAACAATCT
The DNA here is from genome assembly GCF_977018435.1 of Lepisma saccharinum. Taxonomy (NCBI): domain Eukaryota; kingdom Metazoa; phylum Arthropoda; class Insecta; order Zygentoma; family Lepismatidae; genus Lepisma; species Lepisma saccharinum. The sequence goes on from NW_028142896.1 coordinate 375,817, forward strand.
AATACATCCTAAGCCATCACGTTTTACAAAAACATGATATAAAATTTCAAACTCGCATATCTCCGTTACTACAGAAGATACAGAAGTGATTTTGCACACAATATCATCAGGTCGAAGCTCTCTATTGGGTCATCAAAAAAAATTTAATCCATGTTTAATATTCATGCTTAGTTACCATGGAAACTCTCATAACAATAAAGTAAACAATCAATTTGTGCACGATTGTAGTCGTCGTCGTGGAGATTTGAAATAAACACCTTGATTGTTGAAACAATATAATACATCCTAAGCCATCACGTTTTACAAAAACATTATATAAAATTTCAAACTCGCATATCTCCGTTACTATAGAAGATACATACGTGATTTTACACTCAATATAATCAGGTCGAAGCTCTCTAGTGGCTGTTCAGAAAAAAATTAATCGATGTGTAATATTCATGCTTAGTTAAAATGGAAACCTTCATAACAATAAAGTAAACAATCAATTTGTGCATGTTTGAAGTCGTCGTCGTAGAGATTTGAAATAACCACTTTGATTGTTGAAACAATCTAATACATCCTAAGCCATCACGTTTTACAAAAACATTATATAAAATTTCAAACTCGCATATCTCCGTACCTATAGAAGATACAGAAGTGATTTTGTACTCAATATCATTAGGTCGAAGCTCTCTATTGGGTCAACAAAAAAAATTAAACCATGTTTAATATTCATGCTTAGTTACCATGGAAACTCTCATAACAATAAAGTAAACAATCAATTTGTGCATGTTTGAAGTCGTCGTCGTAGAGATTTGAAATAACCACTTTGATTGTTGAAACAATCTAATACATCCTAAGCCATCACGTTTTACAAAAACATGATACAAAATTTCAAACTCGCATATATCCGTTATTATGAAAAATACAGAAGCGATTTTGCACTCAATATCATCAGGTCGAAGCTCTCTATTGGGCCATCAAAAAAAACTTAATCCATATTTAATATTCATGCTTAGTTACCATGGAAACTCTCATAACAATAAAGTAAACAATCAATTTGTGCATGATTGTAGTCGTCGTCGTGGAGATTTGAAATAACCACCTTGATTGTTGAAACAATATAATACATCCTAAGCCATCACGTTTTACAAAAACATGATACAACATTTCAAACTCGCATATCTCCGTTACTATGGAAGATGCAGAAGTGATTTTACACTCAATGTAATCAGGTCGAAGCTCTCAAGTGCCTCTTCAGAAAAAAAATAATCCATGTGTAATATTCATGTTTAGTTAAAATGGAAACTTTCATAACAATAAAGTAAACAATCAATTTGTTCATGATTGAAGTCGTCGTCGATGAGATTTGAAATAACAACTTTGATTGTTGAAACAATCTAATACATCCTAAGCCATCACGTATTACAAAAACATTCTATAAAATTTCAAACTCGTTTATCGCAGTTACTATGGAAGATACAGAAGTGATTTTGCACTCAATATCATCAAGTCAAAGCTCTCTATTGTCCATCAGGAAAAAATTAATCCATATGTAATATTCTTGCTTTGTTACAATTGAAACTCTCATAACAATAAAGTAAACAATCTATTTGTGCATGATTGTAGTCGACGTTGTGGAGATTTGAAATAACCACTTTGATTGTTGAAACAATTTAATACATTCTAAGCCTTCACGTTTTACAAAAACATTATATAAAATTTCAAACTCGCATATCTCCGTTACTATGGAAGATACAGAAGTGATTTTACACTTAATGTAATCAGGTCGAAGCTCTCTAGTGGCTCTTTAAAAAATAATAATCCATGGGTAATATTAAGGCTTTGTTACCATGGAAACTCTCAAAAAAATAAAATAAACAATCTATTTGTGCATGATTATAGTCGTCGTCGTGGAGATTTGAAATAACCACTTTGATTGTTGAAACAATCTAATACATCCTAAGCCATCACGTTTTACAAAAACATTATATAAAATTTCAAACTCGCATATCGCCGTTACTATAGAAGATACAGAAGTGATTTTGCACTCAATATAATCAGGTCGAAGCTCTCTATTGGGTCAACAGGAAAAATTTAATCCACGTATAACATTCATGCTTAGTTACCATGGATACTCTCATAACAATAAAGTAAGCAATCAATTTGTGCATGATTGTAGTCGTCGTCGTGGAGATTTGAAATAACCACTTTGATTGTTGAAACAATATAATACATCCTAAGCCATCACGTTTTACAAAAACATGATACAAAATTTCAAACTCGCATATCTCCGTTACTATGGAAGATGCAGAAGTGATTTTACACTCAATGTAATCAGGTCGAAGCTCTCTAGTGGCTCTTCAGAAAAAAATTAATCCATGTGTAATATTCATGCTTAGTTAAAATGGAAACTTTCATAACAATAAATTAAACAATCAATTTGTGCATGATTTAAGTCGTCGTCGTAGAGATTTGAAATAACCACTTTGATTGTTGAAACAATCTAATACATCCTTAACCATCACGTTTTACAAAAACATTATATAAAATTTCAAACTCGCATATCTCCGTTACTATAGAAGATACAGACGTGATTTTACACTCAATATCATCAGGTCGAAGCTCTCTATTGGGTCATCGAAAGACATTAATCCATTCTATGTAATATTCATGCTTAGTTACCATGGAAACTTTCATAACAATAATGTAAACAATCAATTTGTGCATGATTGTAGTTGTCGTCGTGGAGATTTGAAATAACAACTTTGATTGTTGAAACAATATAATACATCCTAAGCCATCACGTTTTACAAAAACATGATACAAAATTTCAAACTCGCATATCTCCGTTAGTATGGATGATACAGAATTGATTTTACACTCAATATAATCAGGTCGAAGTTCTAAAGTGGCTCTTCAGAAAAAATTTAATCCATGTGTAATATTCATGCTTAGTTACCATGGAAACTTTCATAACAATAATGTAAACAATCAATTTGTGCATGATTGTAGTCGTCGTCGTGGAGATTTGAAATAACAACTTTGATTGTTGAAACAATATAATACATCCTAAGCCATCACGTTTTACAAAAACATGATACAAAATTTCAAACTCGCATATATCCGTTATTATGAAAAATACAGAAGCGATTTTGCACTCAATATCATCAGGTCGAAGCTCTCTATTGGGCCATCAAAAAAAACTTAATCCATGTTTAATATTCATGCTTAGTTACGATGGAAACTCTCATAACAATAAAGTAAACAATCAATTTGTGCATGATTGTAGTCGTCGTCGTGGAAATGTGAAATAACCACTTTGATTGTTGAAACAATCTAATACATCCTAAGCCATCACGTTTTACAAAAACATGATATAAAATTTCAAACTCGCATATCTCCGTTACTACAGAAGATATAGAAGTGATTTTGCACACAATATCATCAGGTCGAAGCTCTCTATTGGGTCATCAAAAAAAATTTAATCCATATTTAATATTCATGCTTAGTTACCATGGAAACTCTCATAACAATAAAGTAAACAATCAATTTGTGCATGATTGTAGTCGTCGTCGTGGAGATTTGAAATAACCACCTTGATTGTTGAAACAATATAATACATCCTAAGCCATCACGTTTTACAAAAACATGATACAACATTTCAAACTCGCATATCTCCGTTACTATGGAAGATGCAGAAGTAATTTTACACTCAATGTAATCAGGTCGAAGCTCTCAAGTGCCTCTTCAGAAAAAAAATAATCCATGTGTAATATTCATGCTTAGTTAAAATGGAAACTTTCATAACAATAAAGTAAACAATCAATTTGTTCATGATTGAAGTCGTCGTCGATGAGATTTGAAATAACAACTTTGATTGTTGAAACAATCTAATACATCCTAAGCCATCACGTATTACAAAAACATTCTATAAAATTTAAAACTCGTTTATCGCAGTTACTATGGAAGATACAGAAGTGATTTTACACTTAATGTAATCAGGTCGAAGCTCTCTAGTGGCTCTTTAAAAAATAATAATCCATGGGTAATATTAAGGCTTTGTTACCATGGAAACTCTCAAAAAAATAAAATAAACAATCTATTTGTTCATGATTATAGTCGTCGTCGTGGAGATTTGAAATAACCACTTTGATTGTTGAAACAATATAATACATCCTAAGCCATCACGTTTTACAAAAACATGATACAAAATTTCAAACTCGCCTATCTCCGTTACTATGGAAGATGCAGAAGTGATTTTACACTCAATGTAATCAGGTCGAAGCTCTCTAGTGGCTCTTCAGAAAAAAATTAATCCATGTGTAATATTCATGCTTAGTTAAAATGGAAACTTTCATAACAATAAATTAAACAATCAATTTGTGCATGATTGAAGTCGTCGTCGTAGAGATTTGAAATAACCACTTTGATTGTTGAAACAATCTAATACATCCTTATCCATCACGTTTTACAAAAACATTATATAAAATTTCAAACTCGCATATCTCCGTTACTATAGAAGATACAGACGTGATTTTACACTCAATATCATCAGGTCGAAGCTCTCTATTGGGTCATCGAAAGACATTAATCCATTCTATGTAATATTCAGGCTTAGTTACCATGGAAACTCTAATAACAATAAAGTAAACAATCAATTTGTGCACGATTGTAGTCGTTGTCGTGGAGATTTGAAATAAACACTTTGATTGCTGAAACAATGTAATACATCCTAAGGCATCACGTTTTAGAAAAATATTATATAAAATTTCAAACTCGCATATCTCCGTTACTATAGAAGATACAGAAGTCATTTTACACTCAATGAAATCAGATCGAAGCTCTCTAGTGGCTCTTCAGAAAAAATTTAATCCATGTGTAATATTCATGCTTAGTTACCATGGAAACTTTCATAACAATAATGTAAACAATCAATTTGTGCATGATTGTAGTCGTCGTCGTGGAGATTTGAAATAACAACTTTGATTGTTGAAACAATATAATACATCCTAAGCCATCACGTTTTACAAAAACATGATATAAAATTTCAAACTCGCATATCGCCGTTAGTATGGATGATACAGAATTGATTTTACACTCAATATAATCAGGTCGAAGTTCTCTAGTGGCTCTTCAGAAAAAAACTAATCCATGTGTAATATTCAGGCTTTGTTACCATGGAAACACTCATAACAATAAAGTAAACAATCTATTTGTGCATGATTGTAGTCGTCGTCGTGGAGATTTAAAATAACCACTTTGATTGTTGAAACAATCTAATACATCCTAAGCCATCACGTTTTACAAAAACATTATATAAGATTTCAAACTCGCATATCTCCGTTACTATAGAAGATACAGAAGTGATTTTGCACTCAATATTATCAGTTCGAAGCTCTCTATTGGGTCATCAAAAAAATTTAATCCATGTTTAATATTCATGCTTAGTTACCTTGGAAACTCTCATAACAATAAAGTCAACAATCTATTTGTGCATGATTGTAGTCGTCGTCGTAAAGATTTGAAATAAACACTTTGATTGTTGAAACAATCTAATACATCCCAAGCCATCACGTTTTACAAAAACATTATATAAAATTTCAAACTCGCATATCTCCGTACCTATAGAAGATACAGAAGTGATTTTACGCTCAATATTATCAGGTGGAAGCTCTCTATTAGGCCATCAGGAAAAATTTAATCTACGTGTAACATTCATGTTTAGTTACCATGGAAATTCTCATAAGAATAGAGTAAGCAATCAATTTGTGCATGATTGTAGTCGTCGTCGTGGAGATTTGAAATAACCACCTTGATTGTTGAAACAATATAATACATCCTAAGCCATCACGTTTTACAAAAACATGATACAAAATTTCAAACTCGCATATCTCCTTTACTATGGAAGATGCAGAAGTGATTTTACACTCAATGTAATCAGGTCGAAGCTCTCAAGTGGTTCTTCAGAAAAAATTTAATCCATGTGTAATATTCATGCTTAGTTAAAATGGAAACTTTCATAACAATAAAGTAAACAATCAATTATGCATGATTGAAGTCGTCGTCGAAGAGATTTGAAATAACAACATTGATTGTTGAAACAATCTAATACATCCTAAGCCATCACGTATTACAAAAACATTCTATTAAATTTCAAAATCGTTTATCGCAGTTACTATGGAAGATACAGAAGTGATTTTGCAGTCAATGTCATCAGGTCAAAGCTCTCTATTGGCCATCAGGAAAAAATTAATCCATATGTAATATTCAAGCTTTGTTACAATAGAAACTCTCATAACAATAAAGTAAACAATCTATTTGTGCATGATTGTAGTCGTCGCCGTGGAGATTTGAAATAACCACTTTGATTGTTGAAACAATTTAATACATACTAAGCCTTCACGTTTTACAAAAACATTATATAAGATTTCAAACTCGAATATCTCCGTTACTATGGAAGATACAGAAGTGATTTTAACTTAATGTAATCAGGTCGAAGCTCTCTAGTTTCTCTTTTAATAAAAATAATCCATGGGTAATATTAAGGCTTTGTTACCATGGAAACTCTCAAAAAAATAAAATAAACAATCTATTTGTGCATGATTGTAGTCGTCGTAGTGGAGACTTGAAATAACCACTTTGATTGTTGAAACAATATAATACATCCTAAGCCATCACGTTTTACAAAAACATTATATAAAATTTCAAACTCGCATATCTCCGTTACTATAGAAGATACAGAAGTGATTTTGCCTTCAATATCATCAGGTCGAAGCTCTCTATTGGGTCAACAGGAAAAATTTAATCCACGTCTAACATTCATGCTTAGTTACCATGGAAACTCTCATAACATTAAAGTAAGCAATCAATTTGTGCATGATTTTAGTCGTCGTCGTGGAGATTTGAAATAACCACTTTGATTGTTGAAACAATATAATACATTTTAAGTCATCACGTTTTACAAAAACATGATACAAAATTTCAAACTCGCATGTCTCCGTTACTATGGAAGATGCAGAAGTGATTTTACACTCAATGTAATCAGGTCGAAGCTCTCTAGTTTTCTCTTCAGAAAAAAATTAATCCATGTGTAATATTCATGCTTAGTTAAAATGGAAAATTTCATAACAATAAAGTAAACAATCAATTTGTGCATGATTGAAGTCGTCGTCGTAGAGATTTGAAATAACCACTTTGATTGTTGAAACAATCTAATACATCCTAAGCCATCACGTTTTACGGAAACATTATATAAAATTTCAAACTCGCATATCTCCGTTACTATAAAAGATACAGACGTGATTTTACACTCAATATCATCAGGTCGAAGCTGTCTATTGGGTCATCGAAAGAAATTAATCCATTCTATGTAATATTCAGGCTTAGTTACCATGGAAACTCTCATAACAATAAAGTAAACAATTAATTTGTGCACGATTGTAGTCGTCGTCGTGGAGATTTGAAATAAACACCTTGATTGTTGAAACAATATAATACATCCTAAGCCATCACGTTTTACAAAAACATTATATAAAATTTCAAACTCGCATATCTCCGTTACTATAGAAGATACATACGTGATTTTACACTCAATGTAATCAGGTCGAAGCTCTCTAGTGGCTCTTCAGAAAAAAGATTAATCCATTTGCAATATTCATGCTTAGTTAAAATGGAAACTTTCATAACAATAAAGTAAACAATCAATTTGTGCATGTTTGAAGTCGTCGTCGTGGAGATTTGAAATAACCACTTTGATTGTTGAAACAATCTAATACATCCTAAGCCATCACGTTTTACAAAAACATTATATAAAATTTCAAACTCGCATATCTCCGTTACTATAGAAGATACATACATGATTTTACACTCAATATCATCAGGTCGAAGCTCTCTATTGGGCCATCAGGAAAAATTTAATCAATGTCTAACATTCATGCTTTGTTACCATGGAAACTCTCATAACAATAAAGTAAACAATCAATTTGTGCATGATTGTAGTCGTCGTCGTGGAGATTTGAAATAAACACTTTCATTGTTGAAACAATGTAACACATCCTAAGGCATCACGTTTTACAAAAACATGATATAAAATTTCAAACTCGCATATCTCCGTTACTACAGAAGATACAGAAGTGATTTTGCACACAATATCATCAGGTCGAAGCTCTCTTTTGGGTCATCAAAAAAAATTTAATCCATATTTAATATTCATGCTTAGTTACCATGGAAACTCTCATAACAATAAAGTAAACAATCAATTTGTGCATGATTGTAGTCCTCGTCGTGGAGATTTGAAATAACCACCTTGATTGTTGAAACAATATAATACATCCTAAGCCATCACGTTTTACAAAAACATGATACAACATTTCAAACTCGCATATCTCCGTTACTATGGAAGATGCAGAAGTGATTTTACACTCAATGTAATCAGGTCGAAGCTCTCAAGTGCCTCTTCAGAAAAAAAATAATCCATGTGTAATATTCATGCTTAGTTAAAATGGAAACTTTCATAACAATAAAGTAAACAATCAATTTGTGCATGATTGAAGTCGTCGTTGATGAGATTTGAAATAAAACTTTGATTGTTGAAACAATTTAATACATTCTAAGCCTTCACGTTTAAAAAAACATTATATAAAATTTCAAACTCGCATATCTCCGTTACTATGGAAGATACAGACGTGATTTTACACTCAATATCATCAGGTCGAAGCTCTCTATTGGGTCATCGAAAGACATTAATCCATTCTATGTAATATTCAGGCTTAGTTACAATGGAAACTCTAATAACAATAAAGTAAACAATCAATTTGTGCACGATTGTAGTCGTCGTCGTGGAGATTTGAAATAACCACTTTGATTGTTGAAACAATCTAATACATCCTAAGCCATCACGTTTTACAAAAACATTATATAAAATTTCAAACTCGCATATCGCCGTTACTATAGAAGATACAGAAGTGATTTTGCACTCAATATAATCAGGTCGAAGCTCTCAATTGGGTCAACAGGAAAAATTTAATCCACGTCTAACATTCATGCTTAGTTACCATGGATACTCTCATAACAATAAAGTAAGCAATCAATTTGTGCATGATTGTAGTCGTCGTCGTGGAGATTTGAAATAACCACTTTGATTGTTTAAACAATATAATACATCCTAAGCCATCACGTTTTACAAAAACATGATACAAAATTTCAAACTCGCATATCTCCGTTACTATGGAAGATGCAGAAGTGATTTTACACTCAATGTAATCAGGTCGAAGCTCTCTAGTGGCTCTTCAGAAAAAAATTAATCCATGTGTAATATTCATGCTTAGTTAAAATGGAAACTTTCATAACAATAAAGTAAACAATCAATTTGTGCATGATTGAAGTCGTCGTCGTAGAGATTTGAAATAACCACTTTGATTGTTGAAACAATCTAATACATCCTTAACCATCACGTTTTACAAAAACATTATATAAAATTTCAAACTCGCATATCTCCGTTACTATAGAAGATACAGACGTGATTTTACACTCAATATCATCAGGTCGAAGCTCTCTATTGGGTCATCGAAAGACATTAATCCATTCTATGTAATATTCAGGCTTAGTTACAATGGAAACTCTAATAACAATAAAGTAAACAATCAATTTGTGCACGATTGTAGTCGTTGTCGTGGAGATTTGAAATAAACACTTTGATTGCTGAAACAATGTAATACATCCTAAGGCATCACGTTTTAGAAAAATATTATATAAAATTTCAAACTCGCATATCTCCGTTACTATAGAAGATACAGAAGTCATTTTACACTCAATGAAATCAGACCGATGCTCTCTAGTGGCTCTTCAGAAAAAATTTAATCCATGTGTAATATTCATGCTTAGTTACCATGGAAACTTTCATAACAATAATGTAAACAATCAATTTGTGCATGATTGTAGTCGTCGTCGTGGAGATTTGAAATAACAACTTTGATTGTTGAAACAATATAATACATCCTAAGCCATCACGTTTTACAAAAACATGATACAAAATTTCAAACTCGCATATCTCCGTTAGTATGGATGATACAGAATTGATTTTACACTCAATATAATCAGGTCGAAGTTCTCTAGTGGCTCTTCAGAAAAAAACTAATCCATGTGTAATATTCAGGCTTTGTTACCATGGAAACACTCATAACAATAAAGTAAACAATCTATTTGTGCATGATTGTAGTCGTCGTCGTGGAGATTTGAAATAACCACTTTGATTGTTGAAATAATCTAATACATCCCAAGCCATCACGTTTTACAAAAACATTATATAAAATTTCAAACTCGCATATCTCCGTACCTATAGAAGATACAGAAGTGATTTTACACTCAATATCATTAGGTCGAAGCTCTCTATTGGGTCAACAAAAAAAATTATACCATGTTTAATATTCATGCTTAGTTACCTTGGAAACTCTCATAACAATAAAGTAAACAATCAATTTGTGCAAGATTGTAGTCGTCGTCGTGGAGATTTGAAATAAACACTTTGATTGTTGAAACAATCTAATACATCCTAACCATCACGTTTTACAAAAACATTATATAAAATTTCAAACTCGCATATCGCCGTTACTATAGAAGATACAGAAGCGATTTTGCACTCAATATTATCAGGTGGAAGCTCTCTATTAGGCCATCAGGAAAAATTTAATCTACGTGTAACATTCATGTTTAGTTACCATTGAAATTCTCATAAGAATAGAGTAAGCAATCAATTTGTGCATGATTGTAGTCGTCGTCGTGGAGATTTGAAATAACCACCTTGATTGTTGAAACAATATAATACAGCCTAAGCCATCACGTTTTACAAAAACATGATACAAAATTTCAAACTCGCATATCTCCTTTACTATGGAAGATGCAGAAGTGATTTTACACTCAATGTAATCAGGTCGAAGCTCTCAAGTGGTTCTTCAGAAAAAATTTAATCCATGTGTAATATTCATGCTTAGTTAAAATGGAAACTTTCATAACAATAAAGTAAACAATCAATTATGCATGATTGAAGTCGTCGTTGAAGAGATTTGAAATAACAACTTTGATTGTTGAAACAATCTAATACATCCTAACCATCACGTTTTACAAAAACATTATATAAAATTTCAAACTCGCATATCGCCGTTACTATAGAAGATACAGAAGTGATTTTGCACTCAATGTCATCAGGTCAAAGCTCTCTATTGGCCATCAGGAAAAAATTAATCCATATGTAATATTCAAGCTTTGTTACAATAGAAACTCTCATAACAATAAAGTAAACAATCTATTTGTGCATGATTGTAGTCGTCGCCGTGGAGATTTGAAATAACCACTTTGATTGTTGAAACAATTTAATACATACTAAGCCTTCACGTTTTACAAAAACATTATATAAGATTTCAAACTCGAATATCTCCGTTACTATGGAAGATACAGAAGTGATTTTACACTTAATGTAATCAGGTCGAAGCTCTCTAGTGGCTCTTTTAAAAAAAATAATCCATGGGTAATATTAAGGCTTTGTTACCATGGAAACTCTCAAAAAAATAAAATAAACAATCTATTTGTGCATGATTGTAGTCGTCATAGTGGAGACTTGAAATAACCACTTTGATTGTTGAAACAATCTATTATATCCTAAGCCATCACGTTTTACAAGAACATTATATAAAATTTCAAACTCGCATATCTCCGTACCTACAGAAGATACAGAAGTGATTTTACACTCAATATCATTAGGTCGAAGCACTCTATTGGGACAACAAAAAAAATTAAACCATGTTTAATATTCATGCTTAGTTACCTTGGAAACTCTCATAACAATAAAGTAAACAATCAATTTGTGCAAGATTGTAGTCGTCGTCGTGGAGATTTGAAATAAACACTTTGATTGTTGAAACAATCTAATACATCCTAACCATCACGTTTTACAAAAACATTATATAAAATTTCAAACTCGCATATCTCCGTACCTACAGAAGATACAGAAGTGATTTTACACTCAATATCATTAGGTCGAAGCTCTCTATAGGGACAACAAAAAAAATTAAACCATGTTTAATATTCATGCTTAGTTACCTTGGAAACTCTCATAACAATAAAGTAAACAATCAATTTGTGCATGATTGTAGTCGTCGTCGTAGAGATTTGAAATAACCACCTTGATTGTTGAAACAATATAATACATCCTAAGCCATCACGTTTTACAAAAACATGATACAAAATTTCAAACTCGCATACCTCCGTTACTATGGAAGATGCAGAAATGATTTTACACTCAATGTAATCAGGTCGAAGCTCTCAAGTGGCTCTTCAGAAAAAATTTAATCCATGTGTAATATTCATGCTTAGGTAAATTGGAAACTTTCATAACAATAAAGTAAACAATCAATTTGTGCATGGTTGAAGTCGTCGTCGAAGAGATTTGAAATAACAACTTTGATTGTTGAAACAATCTAATACATCCTAAGCCATCACGTATTACAAAAACATTCTATAAAATTTCAAACTCGCATATCTCCGTTACTACGGAAGATACAGAAGTGATTTTACACTTAATGTAATCAGGTCGAAGCTCTCTAGTGGCTCTTTTAAAAAAATAATCCATGGGTAATATTAAGGCTTTGTTACCATGGAAACTCTCAAAAAAATAAAATAAACAATCTATTTGTGCATGATTGTAGTCGTCGTCGTGGAGATTTGAAATAACCGCTTTGATTGTTGAAACAATATAATACATCCTAAGCCATCACGTTTTACAAAAACATGATACAAAATTTCAAACTCGCATATCTCCTTTACTATGGAAGATGCAGAAGTGATTTTACACTCAATGTAATCAGGTCGAAGCTCTCAAGTGGTTCTTCAGAAAAAATTTAATCCATGTGTAATATTCATGCTTAGTTAAAATGGAAACTTTCATAACAATAAAGTAAACAATCAATTATGCATGATTGAAGTCGTCGTCGAAGAGATTTGAAATAACAACTTTGATTGTTGAAACAATCTAATACATCCTAAGCCATCACGTATTACAAAAACATTCCATTAAATTTCAAACTCGTTTATCGCAGTTACTATGGAAGATACAGAAGTGATTTTGCACTCAATGTCATCAGGTCAAAGCTCTCTATTGGCCATCAGGAAAAAATTAATCCATATGTAATATTCAAGCTTTATTACAATAGAAACTCTCATAACAATAAAGTAAACAATCTATTTGTGCATGATTGTAGTCGTCGCCGTGGAGATTTGAAATAACCACTTTGATTGTTGAAACAATTTAATACATACTAAGCCTTCACGTTTTACAAAAACATTATATAAGATTTCAAACTCGAATATCTCCGTTACTATGGAAGATACAGAAGTGATTTTACACTTAATGTAATCAGGTCGAAGCTCTCTAGTGGCTCTTTTAAAAAAAATAATCCATGGGTAATATTAAGGCTTTGTTACCATGGAAACTCTCAAAAAAATAAAATAAACAATCTATTTGTGCATGATTGTAGTCGTCGTAGTGGAGACTTGAAATAACCACTTTGATTGTTGAAACAATCTATTACATCCTAAGCCATCACGTTTTACAAGAACATTATATAAAATTTCAAACTCGCATATCTCCGTACCTACAGAAGATACAGAAGTGATTTTACACTCAATATCATTAGGTCGAAGCACTCTATTGGGACAACAAAAAAAAATTAAACCATGTTTAATATTCATGCTTAGTTACCTTGGAAACTCTCATAACAATAAAGTAAACAATCAATTTGTGAAAGATTGTAGTCGTCGTCGTGGAGATTTGAAATAAACACTTTGATTGTTGAAACAATCTAATACATCCTAACCATCACGTTTTACAAAAACATTATATAAAATTTCAAACTCGCATATCTCCGTACCTACAGAAGATACAGAAATGATTTTACACTCAATATCATTAGGTCGAAGCTCTCTATAGGGACAACAAAAAAAATTATACCATGTTTAATATTCATGCTTAGTTACCTTGGAAACTCTCATAACAATAAAGTAAACAATCAATTTGTGCATGATTGTAGTCGTCGTCGTAGAGATTTGAAATAACCACCTTGATTGTTGAAACAATATAATACATCCTAAGCCATCACGTTTTACAAAAACATGATACAAAATTTCAAACTCGCATACCTCCGTTACTATGGAAGATGCAGAAATGATTTTACACTCAATGTAATCAGATCGAAGCTCTCAAGTGGCTCTTCAGAAAAAATTTAATCCATGTGTAATATTCATGCTTAGTTAAATTGGAAACTTTCATAACAATAAAGTAAACAATCAATTTGTGCATGGTTGAAGTCGTCGTCGAAGAGATTTGAAATAACAACTTTGATTGTTGAAACAATCTAATACATCCTAAGCCATCACGTATTACAAAAACATTCTATAAAATTTCAAACTCGTTTATCGCAGTTACTATGGAAGATACAGAAGTGATTTTGCACTCAATATCATCAGGTCAAAGCTCTCTATTGGCCATCAGGAAAAAATTAATCCATATGTAATATTCAGGCTTTGTTACAATATAAACTCTCATAACAAGAAAGTAAACAATCTATTTGTGCATGATTGTAGTCGACGTCGTGGAGATTTGAAATAACCACTTTGATTGTTGAAACAATTTAATACATCCTAAGCCTTCACGTTTTACAAAAACATTATATAAAATTTCAAACTCGCATATCTCCGTTACTACGGAAGATACAGAAGTGATTTTACACTTAATGTAATCAGGTCGAAGCTCTCTAGTGGCTCTTTAAAAAAAATAATCCATGGGTAATATTAAGGCTTTGTTACCATGGAAACTCTCAAAAAAATAAAATAAACAATCTATTTGTGCATGATTGTAGTCGTCGTCGTGGAGATTTGAAATAACCGCTTTGATTGTTGAAACAATATAATACATCCTAAGCCATCACGTTTTACAAAAACATGATACAAAATTTCAAACTCGCATATCTCCTTTACTATGGAAGATGCAGAAGTGATTTTACACTCAATGTAATCAGGTCGAAGCTCTCAAGTGGTTCTTCAGAAAAAATTTAATCCATGTGTAATATTCATGCTTAGTTAAAATGGAAACTTTCATAACAATAAAGTAAACAATCAATTATGCATGATTGAAGTCGTCGTCGAAGAGATTTGAAATAACAACTTTGATTGTTGAAACAATCTAATACATCCTAAGCCATCACGTATTACAAAAACATTCTATTAAATTTCAAACTCGTTTATCGCAGTTACTATGGAAGATACAGAAGTGATTTTGCACTCAATGTCATCAGGTCAAAGCTCTCTATTGGCCATCAGGAAAAAATTAATCCATATGTAATATTCAAGCTTTATTACAATAGAAACTCTCATAACAATAAAGTAAACAATCTATTTGTGCATGATTGTAGTCGTCGCCGTGGAGATTTGAAATAACCACTTTGATTGTTGAAACAATTTAATACATACTAAGCCTTCACGTTTTACAAAAACATTATATAAGATTTCAAACTCGAATATCTCCGTTACTATGGAAGATACAGAAGTGATTTTACACTTAATGTAATCAGGTCGAAGCTCTCTAGTGGCTCTTTTAAAAAAAATAATCCATGGGTAATATTAAGGCTTTGTTACCATGGAATCTCTCAAAAAAATAAAATAAACAATCTATTTGTGCATGATTGTTGTCGTCGTAGTGGAGACTTGAAATAACCACTTTGATTGTTGAAACAATCTATTACATCCTAAGCCATCACGTTTTACAAAAACATTATATAAAATTTCAAACTCGCATATCTCCGTACCTACAGAAGATACAGAAGTGATTTTACACTCAATATCATTAGGTCGAAGCTCTCTATTGGGACAACAAAAAAAAATAAACCATGTTTAATATTCATGCTTAGTTACCTTGGAAACTCTCATAACAATAAAGAAAAAATCAGTTTGTGCAAGATTGTAGTCGTCGTCGTGGAGATTTGAAATAAACACTTTGATTGTTGAAACAATCTAATACATCCTAACCATCACGTTTTACAAATTCATGATATAAAATTTCAAACTCGCATATCTCCGTTACTACAGAAGATACAGAAGTGATTTTGCACACAATATCATCAGGTCGAAGCTCTCTATTGGGTCATCAAAAAAAAATTAATCCGTGTTTAATATTCATGCTTAGTTACCATGGAAACTCTCATAACAATAAAGTAAACAATCAATTTGTGCATGATTGTAGTCGTCGTCGTAGAGATTTGAAATAACCACCTTGATTGTTGAAACAATATAATACATCCTAAGCCATCACGTTTTACAAAAACATGATACAAAATTTCAAACTCGCATATCTCCGTTACTATGGAAGATGCAGAAATGATTTTACACTCAATGTAATCAGGTCAAAGCTCTCAAGTGGCTCTTCAGAAAAAAATTAATCCATGTGTAATATTCATGCTTAGTTAAAGTGGAAACTTTCATAACAATAAAGTAAACAATCAATTTGTGCATGGTTGAAGTCGTCGTCGAAGAGATTTGAAATAACAACTTTGATTGTTGAAACAATCTAATACATCCTAAGCCATCACGTATTACAAAAACATTCTATAAAATTTCAAACTCGTTTATCGCAGTTACTATGGAAGATACAGAAGTGATTTTGCCCTCAATATCATCAGGTCAAAGCTCTCTATTGGCCATCAGGAAAAAATTAATCCATATGTAATATTCAGGCTTTGTTACAATATAAACTCTCATAACAAAAAAGTAAACAATCTATTTGTGCATGATTGTAGTCGACGTCGTGGAGATTTGAAATAACCACTTTGATTGTTGAAACAATTTAATACATCCTAAGCCTTCACGTTTTACAAAAACATTATATAAAATTTCAAACTCGCATATCTCCGTTACTATGGAAGATACAGAAGTGATTTTACACTTAATGTAATCAGGTCGAAGCTCTCTAGTGGCTCTTTAAAAAAAATAATCCATGGGTAATATTAAGGCTTTGTTACCATGGAAACTCTCAAAAAAATAAAATAAACAATCTATTTGTGCATGATTGTAGTCGTCGTCGTGGAGATTTGAAATAACCGCTTTGATTGTTGAAACAACATAATACATCCTAAGCCATCACGTTTTACAAAAACATGATACAAAATTTCAAACTCGCATATCTCCGTTACTTTGGAAGATGCAGAAGTGATTTTACACTCAATGTAATCAGGTCGAAGCTCTCAAGTGGCTCTTCAGAAAAAAAATAATCCATGTGTAATATTCATGCTTAGTTAAAATGGAAACTTTCATAACAATAAAGTAAACAATCAATTTGTGCATGATTGTAGTTGTCGTCGTGGAAATGTGAAATAACCACTTGGATGGTTGAAACAATCTAATACATCCTAAGCCATCACGTTTTACAAAAACATGATACAAAATTTCAAACTCGCATATCTCCGTTACTTTGGAAGATGCAGAAGTGATTTTACACTCAATGTAATCAGGTCGAAGCTCTCAAGTGGCTCTTCAGAAAAAAATTAATCCATGTGTAATATTCATGCTTAGTTAAAATGGAAACTTTCATAACAATAAAGCAAACAATCAATTTGTGCATGTTTGAAGTCGTCGTCGTGGAGATTTGAAATAACCACTTTGATTGTTGAAACAATCTAATACATCCTAAGCCATCACGTTTTACAAAAACATTATATAAAATTTCAAACTCGCATATCTCCGTTACTATAGAAGATACATACGTGATTTTACACTCAATATCATCAGGTCGAAGCTCTCTATTGGGCCATCAGGAAAAATTTAATCAATGTCTAACATTCATGCTTTGTTACCATGGAAACTCTCATAACAACAAAGTAAGCAATCAATTTGTGCATGATTGTAGTCGTCGTCGTGGAGATTTGAAATATCCACTTTGATTGTTGAAACAATCTATTACATCCTAAGCCATCACGTTTTACAAAAACATGATACAAAATTTCAAACTCGCATATCTCCGTTACTATGAAAGATGCAGAAATGATTTTACACTCAATGTAATCAGGTCGAAGCTCTCAAGTGGCTCTTCAGAAAAAAATTAATCCATGTGTAATATTCATGATTAGTTAAAATGGAAACTTTCATAACAATAAAGTAAACAATCAATTTGTGCATGAATGAAGTCGTCGTCGAAGAGATTTGAAATAACAACTTTGATTGTTGAAACAATCTAATACATCCTAAGCCATCACGTATTACAAAAACTTTCTATAAAATTTCAAACTCGTTTATCGCAGTTACTATGGAAGATACAGAAGTGATTTTGCACTCAATATCATCAGGTCAAAGCTCTCTATTGGCCATCAGGAAAAAATTAATAAATATGTAATATTCAGGCTTTGTTACAATATAAACTCTCATAACAATAAAGTAAACAATTCTATTTGTGCATGATGGTAGTCGTCGTCGTGGAGATTTGAAATCAACACTTTGATTGTTGAAACAATCTAATACATCCTAAGCCATCACGTTTTACAAAGACAATATATAAAATTTCAAACTTGCATATCTCCGTTACTATAGAAGATACAGAAGTGATTTTGCACTCAATATCATTAGGTCGATGCTCTCTATTGGGCCATCAGGAAAAATTTAATCAATGTCTAACATTCATGCTTAGTTACCATGGAAACTCTCATAACAACAAAGTAAGCAATCAATTTGTGCAAGATTGTAGTCGTCGTCGTGGAGATTTGAAATAACCGCTTTGATTGTTGAAACAATATAATACATCCTAAGCCATCACGTTTTACAAAAACATGATACAAAATTTCAAACTCGCATATCTCCGTTACTTTGGAAGATGCAGAAGTGATTTTACACTCAATGTAATCAGGTCGAAGCTCTCAAGTGGCTCTTCAGAAAAAAATAATCCATGTGTAATATTCATGCTTAGTTAAAATGGAAACTTTCATAACAATAAAGTAAACAATCAATTTGTGCATGATTGTAGTTGTCGTCGTGGAAATGTGAAATAACCACTTGGATTGTTGAAACAATCTAATACATCCTAAGCCATCACGTTTTACAAAAACATGATACAAAATTTCAAACTCGCATATCTCCGTAACTATGGAAGATGCAGAAGTGATTTTACACTCAATGTAATCAGGTCGAAGCTCTCTAGTGGCTCTTCAGAAAAAATTAATCCATGTGTAATATTCATGCTTAGTTAAAATGGAATCTTTCATAACAATAAAGTAAACAATCAATTTGTGCATGTTTGAAGTCGTCGTCGTGGAGATTTGAAATAACCACTTTGATTGTTGAAACAATCTAATACATCCTAAGCCATCACGTTTTACAAAAACATTATATAAAATTTCAAACTCGCATATCTCCGTTACTATAGAAGATACATACGTGATTTTACACTCAATATCATCAGGTCGAAGCTCTCTATTGGGCCATCAAAAAAAAATTAATCCATGTTTAATATTCATGCTTAGTTACCATGGAAACTCTCATAACAATAAAGTAAACAATCAATTTGTGCATGATTGTAGTCGTCGTTGTGGAGATTTGAAATAACCACCTTGATTGTTGAAACAATATAATACATCCTAAGCCATCACGTTTTACAAAAACATGATACAAAATTTCAAACTCGCATATCTCCATTACTATGGAAGATGCAGAAATGATTTTACACTCAATGTATACAGGACCAAGCTCTCAAGTGGCTCTTCAGAAAATATTTAATCCATGTGTAATATTCATGCTTAGTTAAAATGGAAACTTTCATAACAATAAAGTAAACAATCAATTTGTGCATGATTGTAGTTGTCGTCGTGGAAATGTGAAATAACCACTTGGATTGTTGAAACCATCTAATACATCCTAAGCCATCACGTTTTACAAAACATGATAAAAAATTTCAAACTCGCATATCTCCGTTACTACATAAGATACAGAAGTGATTTTGCACACAATATCATCAGGTCGAAGCTCTCTATTGGGTCATCAAAAAAAATTTATCCATGTTTAATATTCATGCCTAGTTACCATGGAAACTCTCATAACAATAAAGTAAACAATCAATTTGTGCATGATTGTAGTCGTCGTCGTGGAAATGTGAAATAACCACTTTGATTGTTGAAACAATCTAATACATCCTAAACCATCACGTTTTACAAAAACATGATATAAAATTTCAAACTCGCATATCTCCGTTACTACAGAAGATACAGAAGTAATTTTGCACACAATATCATCAGGTCGAAGCTCTCTATTGGGTCATCAAAAAAAAATTAATCCATGTTTAATATTCATGCTTAGTTACCATGGAAACTCTCATAACAATAAAGTAAACAATCAATTTGTGCATGATTGTAGTCGTCGTTGTGGAGATTTGAAATAACCACCTTGATTGTTGAAACAATATAATACATCCTAAGCCATCACGTTTTACAAAAACATGATACAAAATTTCAAACTCGCATATCTCCGTTACTATGGAAGATGCAGAAATGATTTTACACTCAATGTATACAGGACCAAGCTCTCAAGTGGCTCTTCAGAAAAAAATTAATCCATGTGTAATATTCATGATTAGTTAAAATGGAAACTTTCATAACAATAAAGTAAACAATCAATTTGTGCATGATTGAAGTCGTCGTCGAAGAGATTTGAAATAACAACTTTGATTGTTGAAACAATCTAATACATCCTAAGCCATCACGTATTACAAAAACATTCTATAAAATTTCAAACTCGTTTATCGCAGTTACTATGGAAGATACAGAAGTGATTTTGCCCTCAATATCATCAGGTCAAAGCTCTCTATTGGCCATCAGGAAAAAATTAATCCATATGTAATATTCAGGCTTTGTTACAATATAAACTCTCATAACAAAAAAGTAAACAATCTATTTGTGCATGATTGTAGTCGACGTCGTGGAGATTTGAAATAACCACTTTGATTGTTGAAACAATTTAATACATCCTAAGCCTTCACGTTTTACAAAAACATTATATAAAATTTCAAACTCGCATATCTCCGTTACTATGGAAGATACAGAAGTGATTTTACACTTAATGTAATCAGGTCGAAGCTCTCTAGTGGCTCTTTAAAAAAAATAATTCATGGGTAATATTAAGGCTTTGTTACCATGGAAACTCTCAAAAAAATAAAATAAACAATCTATTTGTGCATGATTGTTGTCGTCGTCGTGGAGATTTGAAATAACCGCTTTGATTGTTGAAACAACATAATACATCCTAAGCCATCACGTTTTACAAAAACATGATACAAAATTTCAAACTCGCATATCTCCGTTACTTTGGAAGATGCAGAAGTGATTTTACACTCAATGTAATCAGGTCGAAGCTCTCAAGTGGCTCTTCAGAAAAAAAATAATCCATGTGTAATATTCATGCTTAGTTAAAATGGAAACTTTCATAACAATAAAGTAAACAATCAATTTGTGCATGATTGTAGTTGTCGTCGTGGAAATGTGAAATAACCACTTGGATGGTTGAAACAATCTAATACATCCTAAGCCATCACGTTTTACAAAACATGATAAAAAATTTCAAACTCGCATATCTCCGTTACTACATAAGATACAGAAGTGATTTTGCACACAATATCATCAGGTCGAAGCTCTCTATTGGGTCATCAAAAAAAATTTATCCATGTTTAATATTCATGCCTAGTTACCATGGAAACTCTCATAACAATAAAGTAAACAATCAATTTGTGCATGATTGTAGTCGTCGTCGTGGAAATGTGAAATAACCACTTTGATTGTTGAAACAATCTTATACATCCTAAACCATCACGTTTTACAAAAACATGATATAAAATTTCAAACTCGCATATCTCCGTTACTACAGAAGATACAGAAGTGATTTTGCACACAATATCATCAGGTCGAAGCTCTCTATTGGGTCATCAAAAAAAATTAATCCATGTTTAATATTCATGCTTAGTTACCATGGAAACTCTCATAACAATAAAGTAAACAATCAATTTGTGCATGATTGTAGTCGTCGTTGTGGAGATTTGAAATATCCACCTTGATGGTTGAAACAATATAATACATCCTAAGCCATCACGTTTTACAAAAACATGATACAAAATTTCAAACTCGCATATCTCCGTTACTATGGAAGATGCAGAAATGATTTTACACTCAATGTATACAGGACCAAGCTCTCAAGTGGCTCTTCAGAAAACAATTAATCCATGTGTAATATTCATGATTAGTTAAAATGGAAACTTTCATAACAATAAAGTAAACAATCAATTTGTGCATGATTGAAGTCGTCGTCGAAGAGATTTGAAATAACAACTTTGATTGTTGAAACAATCTAATACATCCTAAGCCATCACGTATTACAAAAACATTCTATAAAATTTCAAACTCGTTTATCGCAGTTACTATGGAAGATACAGAAGTGATTTTGCCCTCAATATCATCAGGTCAAAGCTCTCTATTGGCCATCAGGAAAAAATTAATCCATATGTAATATTCAGGCTTTGTTACAATATAAACTCTCATAACAAAAAAGTAAACAATCTATTTGTGCATGATTGTAGTCGACGTCGTGGAGATTTGAAATAACCACTTTGATTGTTGAAACAATTTAATACATCCTAAGCCTTCACGTTTTACAAAAACATTATATAAAATTTCAAACTCGCATATCTCCGTTACTATGGAAGATACAGAAGTGATTTTACACTTAATGTAATCAGGTCGAAGCTCTCTAGTGGCTCTTTAAAAAAAATAATCCATGGGTAATATTAAGGCTTTGTTACCATGGAAACTCTCAAAAAAATAAAATAAACAATCTATTTGTGCATGATTGTAGTCGTCGTCGTGGAGATTTGAAATAACCGCTTTGATTGTTGAAACAACATAATACATCCTAAGCCATCACGTTTTACAAAAACATGATACAAAATTTCAAACTCGCATATCTCCGTTACTTTGGAAGATGCAGAAGTGATTTTACACTCAATGTAATCAGGTCGAAGCTCTCAAGTGGCTCTTCAGAAAAAAAATAATCCATGTGTAATATTCATGCTTAGTTAAAATGGAAACTTTCATAACAATAAAGTAAACAATCAATTTGTGCATGATTGTAGTTGTCGTCGTGGAAATGTGAAATAACCACTTGGATGGTTGAAACAATCTAATACATCCTAAGCCATCACGTTTTACAAAAACATGATACAAAATTTCAAACTCGCATATCTCCGTTACTTTGGAAGATGCAGAAGTGATTTTACACTCAATGTAATCAGGTCGAAGCTCTCAAGTGGCTCTTCAGAAAAAAATTAATCCATGTGTAATATTCATGCTTAGTTAAAATGGAAACTTTCATAACAATAAAGCAAACAATCAATTTGTGCATGTTTGAAGTCGTCGTCGTGGAGATTTGAAATAACCACTTTGATTGTTGAAACAATCTAATACATCCTAAGCCATCACGTTTTACAAAAACATTATATAAAATTTCAAACTCGCATATCTCCGTTACTATAGAAGATACATACGTGATTTTACACTCAATATCATCAGGTCGAAGCTCTCTATTGGGCCATCAGGAAAAATTTAATCAATGTCTAACATTCATGCTTTGTTACCATGGAAACTCTCATAACAACAAAGTAAGCAATCAATTTGTGCATGATTGTAGTCGTCGTCGTGAAGATTTGAAATATCCACTTTGATTGTTGAAACAATCTATTACATCCTAAGCCATCACGTTTTACAAAAACATGATACAAAATTTCAAACTCGCATATCTCCGTTACTATGAAAGATGCAGAAATGATTTTACACTCAATGTAATCAGGTCGAAGCTCTCAAGTGGCTCTTCAGAAAAAAATTAATCCATGTGTAATATTCATGATTAGTTAAAATGGAAACTTTCATAACAATAAAGTAAACAATCAATTTGTGCATGATTGAAGTCGTCGTCGAAGAGATTTGAAATAACAACTTTGATTGTTGAAACAATCTAATACATCCTAAGCCATCACGTATTACAAAAACTTTCTATAAAATTTCAAACTCGTTTATCGCAGTTACTATGGAAGATACAGAAGTGATTTTGCACTCAATATCATCAGGTCAAAGCTCTCTATTGGCCATCAGGAAAAAATTAATAAATATGTAATATTCAGGCTTTGTTACAATATAAACTCTCATAACAATAAAGTAAACAAATCTATTTGTGCATGATTGTAGTCGTCGTCGTGGAGATTTGAAATCAACACTTTGATTGTTGAAACAATCTAATACATCCTAAGCCATCACGTTTTACAAAGACAATATATAAAATTTCAAACTTGCATATCTCCGTTACTATAGAAGATACAGAAGTGATTTTGCACTCAATATCATTAGGTCGATGCTCTCTATTGGGCCATCAGGAAAAATTTAATCAATGTCTAACATTCATGCTTAGTTACCATGGAAACTCTCATAACAACAAAGTAAGCAATCAATTTGTGCAAGATTGTAGTCGTCGTCGTGGAGATTTGAAATAACCGCTTTGATTGTTGAAACAATATAATACATCCTAAGCCATCACGTTTTACAAAAACATGATACAAAATTTCAAACTCGCATATCTCCGTTACTTTGGAAGATGCAGAAGTGATTTTACACTCAATGTAATCAGGTCGAAGCTCTCAAGTGGCTCTTCAGAAAAAAATAATCCATGTGTAATATTCATGCTTAGTTAAAATGGAAACTTTCATAACAATAAAGTAAACAATCAATTTGTGCATGATTGTAGTTGTCGTCGTGGAAATGTGAAATAACCACTTGGATTGTTGAAACAATCTAATACATCCTAAGCCATCACGTTTTACAAAAACATGTTACAAAATTTCAAACTCGCATATCTCCGTAACTATGGAAGATGCAGAAGTGATTTTACACTCAATGTAATCAGGTCGAAGCTCTCTAGTGGCTCTTCAGAAAAAAATTAATCCATGTGTAATATTCATGCTTAGTTACCATGGAAACTCTCATAACAATAAAGTAAACAATCAATTTGTGCATGATTGTAGTCGTCGTTGTGGAGATTTGAAATAACCACCTTGATTGTTGAAACAATATAATACATCCTAAGCCATCACGTTTTACAAAAACATGATACAAAATTTCAAACTCGCATATCTCCATTACTATGGAAGATGCAGAAATGATTTTACACTCAATGTATACAGGACCAAGCTCTCAAGTGGCTCTTCAGAAAAAATTTAATCCATGTGTAATATTCATGCTTAGTTAAAATGGAAACTTTCATAACAATAAAGTAAACAATCAATTTGTGCATGATTGTAGTTGTCGTCGTGGAAATGTGAAATAACCACTTGGATTGTTGAAACCATCTAATACATCCTAAGCCATCACGTTTTACAAAACATGATAAAAAATTTCAAACTCGCATATCTCCGTTACTACATAAGATACAGAAGTGATTTTGCACACAATATCATCAGGTCGAAGCTCTCTATTGGGTCATCAAAAAAAATTTATCCATGTTTAATATTCATGCCTAGTTACCATGGAAACTCTCATAACAATAAAGTAAACAATCAATTTGTGCATGATTGTAGTCGTCGTCGTGGAAATGTGAAATAACCACTTTGATTGTTGAAACAATCTAATACATCCTAAACCATCACGTTTTACAAAAACATGATATAAAATTTCAAACTCGCATATCTCCGTTACTACAGAAGATACAGAAGTGATTTTGCACACAATATCATCAGGTCGAAGCTCTCTATTGGGTCATCAAAAAAAAATTAATCCATGTTTAATATTCATGCTTAGTTACCATGGAAACTCTCATAACAATAAAGTAAACAATCAATTTGTGCATGATTGTAGTCGTCGTTGTGGAGATTTGAAATAACCACCTTGATTGTTGAAACAATATAATACATCCTAAGCCATCACGTTTTACAAAAACATGATACAAAATTTCAAACTCGCATATCTCCGTTACTATGGAAGATGCAGAAATGATTTTACACTCAATGTATACAGGACCAAGCTCTCAAGTGGCTCTTCAGAAAAAAATTAATCCATGTGTAATATTCATGATTAGTTATAATGGAAACTTTCATAACAATAAAGTAAACAATCAATTTGTGCATGATTGAAGTCGTCGTCGAAGAGATTTGAAATAACAACTTTGATTGTTGAAACAATCTAATACATCCTAAGCCATCACGTATTACAAAAACATTCTATAAAATTTCAAACTCGTTTATCGCAGTTACTATGGAAGATACAGAAGTGATTTTGCACTCAATATCATCAGGTCAAAGCTCTCTATTAGCCATCAGGAAAAAATTAATCCATATGTAATATTCAGGCTTTGTTACAATATAAACTCTCATAACAATAAAGTAAACAATTTTATTTGTGCATGATTGTAGTCGACGTCGTGGAGATTTGAAATAACCACTTTGATTGTTGAAACAATTTAATACATCCTAAGCCTTCACGTTTTACAAAAACATTATATAAAATTTCAAACTCGCATATCTCCGTTACTATGGAAGATACAGAAGTGATTTTACACTTAATGTAATCAGGTCGAAGCTCTCTAGTGGCTCTTTAAAAAAAATAATACATGGGTAATATTAAGGCTTTGTTACCATGGAAACTCTCAAAAAAATAAAATAAACAATATATTTGTGCATGATTGTAGTGGTCGTCGTGGAGATTTGAAATAACCACTTTGATTGTTGAAACAATATAATACATCCTAAGCCATCACGTTTTACAAAAACATGATACAAAATTTCAAACTCGCATATCTCCGTTACTATGGAAGATGTAGAAGTGATTTTACACTCAATGTAATCAGGTCGAAGCTCCCTAGTGGCTCTTCAGAAAAAAATTAATCCATGTGTAATATTCATGCTTAGTTAAAATGGAAACTTTCATAACAATAAAGTAAACAATCAATTTGTGCATGATTGAAGTCGTCGTCGTAGAGATTTGAAATAACCACTTTGATTGTTCAAACAATCTAATACATTATAAGCCATCACGTCTTACAAAAACATTATATAAAATTTCAAACTCGCATATCTCCGTTACTATAGAAGATACATACGTGATTTTACACTCAATATCATCAGGTCGAAGCTCTCTATTGGGTCATCGAAAGAAATTAATCCATTCTATGTAATATTCAGGCTTAGTTACCATGGAAACTCTAATAACAATAAAGTAAACAATCAATTTGTGCTCGATTGTAGTCGTCGTCGTGGAGATTTGAAATAAACACT
Organism: Lepisma saccharinum; assembly: GCF_977018435.1. Taxonomy (NCBI): domain Eukaryota; kingdom Metazoa; phylum Arthropoda; class Insecta; order Zygentoma; family Lepismatidae; genus Lepisma; species Lepisma saccharinum. Next base: position 403,178 of record NW_028142896.1, read on the forward strand.
TTGATTGCTGAAACAATGTAATACATCCTAAGGCATCACGTTTTACAAAAATATTATATAAAATTTCAAACTCGCATATCTCCGTTACTATTGAAGATACAGAAGTCATTTTACACTCAATGAAATCAGATCGAAGCTCTCTAGTGGCTCTTCAGAAAAAAATTAATCCATGTGTAATATTCATGCTTAGTTACCATGGAAACTCTCATAACAACAAAGTAAGCAATCAATTTGTGCATGATTGTAGTCGTCGTCGTGGAGATTTGAAATAACCACCTTGATTGTTGAAACAATATAATACATCCTAAGCCATCACGTTTTACAAAAACATGTTATAAAATTTCAAACTCGCATATCTCCGTTACTATGGAAGATGCAGAAGTGATTTTACACTCAATGTAATCAGGTCGAAGCTCTCAAGTGGCTCTTCAGAAAAAAAATAATCCATGTCTAATATTCATGCTTAGTTAAAATGGAAACTTTCATAACAATAAAGTAAACAATCAATGTGTGCATGATTGTAGTTGTCGTCGTGGAAATGTGAAATAACCACTTGGGTTGTTGAAACAATCTAATACATCCTAAGCCATCACGTTTTACAAAAACATTATATAAAATTTCAAACTCGCATATCTCCGTTACTACATAAGATACAGAAGTGATTTTGCACACAATATCATCAGGTCGAAGCTCTCTATTGGGTCATCAAAAAAAATTTTATCCATGTTTAATATTCATCCTTAGTTACCATGGAAACTCTCATAACAATAAAGTAAACAATCAATTTGTGCATGATTGTAGTCGTCGTCGTGGAAATGTGAAATAACCACTTTGATTGTTGAAACAATATAATACATCCTAAGCCATCACGTTTTACAAAAACATTATATAAAATTTCAAACTCGCATATCTCCGTTACTATGGAAGATGCAGAAGTGATTTTACACTCAATGTAATCAGGTCGAAGCTCCCTAGTGGCTCTTCAGAAAAAAAATTAATCCATGTGTAATATTCATGCTTAGCTAAAATGGAAACTTTCATAACAATAAAGTAAACAATCAATTTGTGCATGATTGAAGTCGTCGTCGTAGAGATTTGAAATAACCACTTTGATTGTTGAAACAATCTAATACATTCTAAGCCATCACGTTTTACAAAAACATGATACAAAATTTCAAACTCACATATCTCCGTTACTATGGATGATACAGAATTGATTTTACACTCAATATAATCAGGTCGAAGCTCTCTAATCGCTCTTCAGAAAAAAACTAATCCATGTGTAATATTCAGGCTTTGTTACCATGGAACACTCATAACAATAAAGTAAACAATCTATTTGTTGCATGATTGTAGTCGTCGTCGTGGAGATTTGAAATAACCACTTTGATTGTTGAAACAATCTAATACATCCTAAGCCATCACGTTTTACAAAAACATTATATAAAATTTCAAACTCGCATATCTCCGTTACTATAGAAGATACAGAAGTGATTTTGCACTCAATATCATTAGGTCGAAACTCTCTATTGGGTCAACAAAAAAAATTAAACCATGTTTAATATTCATGCTTAGTTACCTTGGAAACTCTCATAACAATAAAGTCAACAATCTATTTGTGCATGATTGTAGTCGTCGTCGTGGAAATGTGAAATAACCACTTTGATTGTTGAAACAATCTAATACATCCTAAACCATCACGTTTTACAAAAACATGATACAAAATTTCAAACTCGCATATCTCCGTTACTATGGAAGATGCAGAAATGATTTTACACTCAATGTAATCAGGTCGAAGCTCTCAAGTGGCTCTTCAGAAAAAAAGTAATCCATGTGTAATATTCATGATTAGTTAAAATGGAAACTTTCATAACAATAAAGTAAACAATCAATTTGTGCATGATTGAAGTCGTCGTCGAAGAGATTTGAAATAACAACTTTGATTGTTGAAACAATCTAATACATCCTAAGCCATCACGTATTACAAAAACATTCTATAAAATTTCAAACTCGTTTATCGCAGTTACTATGGAAGATACAGAAGTGATTTTGCACTCAATATCATCAGGTCAAAGCTCTCTATTGGCCATCAGGAAAAAATTAATCAATATGTAATATTCAGGCTTTGTTACAATATAAACTCTCATAACAATAAAGTAAACAATTCTATTTGTGCATGATTGTAGTCGTCGTCGTGGAGATTTGAAATCAACACTTTGATTGTTGAAACAATCTAATACATCCTAAGCCATCACGTTTTACAAAGACAATATATAAAATTTCAAACTTGCATATCTCCGTTACTATAGAAGATACAGAAGTGATTTTGCACTCAATATCATTAGGTCGATGCTCTCTATTGGGCCATCAGGAAAAATTTAATCAATGTCTAACATTCATGCTTAGTTACCATGGAAACTCTCATAACAACAAAGTAAGCAATCAATTTGTGCAAGATTGTAGTCGTCGTCGTGGAGATTTGAAATAACCGCTTTGATTGTTGAAACAATATAATACATCCTAAGCCATCACGTTATACAAAAACATGATACAAAATTTCAAACTCGCATATCTCCGTTACTTTGGAAGATGCAGAAGTGATTTTACACTCAATGTAATCAGGTCGAAGCTCTCAAGTGGCTCTTCAGAAAAAAATAATCCATGTGTAATATTCATGCTTAGTTAAAATGGAAACTTTCATAACAATAAAGTAAACAATCAATTTGTGCATGATTGTAGTTGTCGTCGTGGAAATGTGAAATAACCACTTGGATTGTTGAAACAATCTAATACATCCTAAGCCATCACGTTTTACAAAAACATGATACAAAATTTCAAACTCGCATATCTCCGTAACTATGGAAGATGCAGAAGTGATTTTACACTCAATGTAATCAGGTCGAAGCTCTCTAGTGGCTCTTCAGAAAAAAATTAATCCATGTGTAATATTCATGCTTAGTTACCATGGAAACTCTCATAACAATAAAGTAAACAATCAATTTGTGCATGATTGTAGTCGTCGTTGTGGAGATTTGAAATAACCACCTTGATTGTTGAAACAATATAATACATCCTAAGCCATCACGTTTTACAAAAACATGATACAAAATTTCAAACTCGCATATCTCCATTACTATGGAAGATGCAGAAATGATTTTACACTCAATGTATACAGGACCAAGCTCTCAAGTGGCTCTTCAGAAAAAATTTAATCCATGTGTAATATTCATGCTTAGTTAAAATGGAAACTTTCATAACAATAAAGTAAACAATCAATTTGTGCATGATTGTAGTTGTCGTCGTGGAAATGTGAAATAACCACTTGGATTGTTGAAACCATCTAATACATCCTAAGCCATCACGTTTTACAAAACATGATAAAAAATTTCAAACTCGCATATCTCCGTTACTACATAAGATACAGAAGTGATTTTGCACACAATATCATCAGGTCGAAGCTCTCTATTGGGTCATCAAAAAAAATTTATCCATGTTTAATATTCATGCCTAGTTACCATGGAAACTCTCATAACAATAAAGTAAACAATCAATTTGTGCATGATTGTAGTCGTCGTCGTGGAAATGTGAAATAACCACTTTGATTGTTGAAACAATCTAATACATCCTAAACCATCACGTTTTACAAAAACATGATATAAAATTTCAAACTCGCATATCTCCGTTACTACAGAAGATACAGAAGTGATTTTGCACACAATATCATCAGGTCGAAGTTCTCTATTGGGTAATCAAAAAAAAATTAATCCATGTTTAATATTCATGCTTAGTTACCATGGAAACTCTCATAACAATAAAGTAAACAATCAATTTGTGCATGATTGTAGTCGTCGTTGTGGAGATTTGAAATAACCACCTTGATTGTTGAAACAATATAATACATCCTAAGCCATCACGTTTTACAAAAACATGATACAAAATTTCAAACTCGCATATCTCCGTTACTATGGAAGATGCAGAAATGATTTTACACTCAATGTATACAGGACCAAGCTCTCAAGTGGCTCTTCAGAAAAAAATTAATCCATGTGTAATATTCATGATTAGTTAAAATGGAAACTTTCATAACAATAAAGTAAACAATCAATTTGTGCATGATTGAAGTCGTCGTCGAAGAGATTTGAAATAACAACTTTGATTGTTGAAACAATCTAATACATCCTAAGCCATCACGTATTACAAAAACATTCTATAAAATTTCAAACTCGTTTATCGCAGTTACTATGGAAGATACAGAAGTGATTTTGCACTCAATATCATCAGGTCAAAGCTCTCTATTGGCCATCAGGAAAAAATTAATCCATATGTAATATTCAGGCTTTGTTACAATATAAACTCTCATAACAATAAAGTAAACAATTCTATTTGTGCATGATTGTAGTCGACGTCGTGGAGATTTGAAATAACCACTTTGATTGTTGAAACAATTTAATACATCCTAAGCCTTCACGTTTTACAAAAACATTATATAAAATTTCAAACTCGCATATCTCCGTTACTATGGAAGATACAGAAGTGATTTTACACTTAATGTAATCAGGTCGAAGCTCTCTAGTGGCTCTTTAAAAAAAATAATACATGGGTAATATTAAGGCTTTGTTACCATGGAAACTCTCAAAAAAATAAAATAAACAATATATTTGTGCATGATTGTAGTGGTCGTCGTGGAGATTTGAAATAACCACTTTGATTGTTGAAACAATATAATACATCCTAAGCCATCACGTTTTACAAAAACATGATACAAAATTTCAAACTCGCATATCTCCGTTACTATGGAAGATGTAGAAGTGATTTTACACTCAATGTAATCAGGTCGAAGCTCCCTAGTGGCTCTTCAGAAAAAAATTAATCCATGTGTAATATTCATGCTTAGTTAAAATGGAAACTTTCATAACAATAAAGTAAACAATCAATTTGTGCATGATTGAAGTCGTCGTCGTAGAGATTTGAAATAACCACTTTGATTGTTCAAACAATCTAATACATTATAAGCCATCACGTCTTACAAAAACATTATATAAAATTTCAAACTCGCATATCTCCGTTACTATAGAAGATACATACGTGATTTTACACTCAATATCATCAGGTCGAAGCTCTCTATTGGGTCATCGAAAGAAATTAATCCATTCTATGTAATATTCAGGCTTAGTTACCATGGAAACTCTAATAACAATAAAGTAAACAATCAATTTGTGCTCGATTGTAGTCGTCGTCGTGGAGATTTGAAATAAACACTTTGATTGCTGAAACAATGTAATACATCCTAAGGCATCACGTTTTACAAAAATATTATATAAAATTTCAAACTCGCATATCTCCGTTACTATGGAAGATGCAGAAGTGATTTTACACTCAATGTAATCAGATCGAAGCTCTCTAGTGGCTCTTCAGAAAAAAATTAATCCATGTGTAATATTCATGCTTAGTTACCATGGAAACTCTCATAACAACAAAGTAAGCAATCAATTTGTGCATGATTGTAGTCGTCGTCGTGGAGATTTGAAATAACCACCTTGATTGTTGAAACAATATAATACATCCTAAGCCATCACGTTTTACAAAAACATGTTATAAAATTTCAAACTCGCATATCTCCGTTACTATGGAAGATGCAGAAGTGATTTTACACTCAATGTAATCAGGTCGAAGCTCTCAAGTGGCTCTTCAGAAAAAAAATAATCCATGTCTAATATTCATGCTTAGTTAAAATGGAAACTTTCATAACAATAAAGTAAACAATCAATTTGTGCATGATTGTAGTTGTCGTCGTGGAAATGTGAAATAACCACTTGGGTTGTTGAAACAATCTAATACATCCTAAGCCATCACGTTTTACAAAAACATTATATAAAATATCAAACTCGCATATCTCCGTTACTACATAAGATACAGAAGTGATTTTGCACACAATATCATCAGGTCGAAGCTCTCTATTGGGTCATCAAAAAAAAATTTATCCATGTTTAATATTCATGCTTAGTTACCATGGAAACTCTCATAACAATAAAGTAAACAATCAATTTGTGCATGATTGTAGTCGTCGTCGTGGAAATGTGAAATAACCACTTTGATTGTTGAAACAATATAATACATCCTAAGCCATCACGTTTTACAAAAACATTATATAAAATTTCAAACTCGCATATCTCCGTTACTATGGAAGATGCAGAAGTGATTTTACACTCAATGTAATCAGGTCGAAGCTCCCTAGTGGCTCTTCAGAAAAAAAATTAATCCATGTGTAATATTCATGCTTAGCTAAAATGGAAACTTTCATAACAATAAAGTAAACAATCAATTTGTGCATGATTGAAGTCGTCGTCGTAGAGATTTGAAATAACCACTTTGATTGTTGAAACAATCTAATACATTCTAAGCCATCACGTTTTACAAAAACATTATATAAAATTTCAAACTCGCATATCTCCGGTATTATAGAAGATACATACGTGATTTTACACTCAAAGAAATCAGATCGAAGCTCTCTAGTGGCTCTTCAGAAAAAATTTAATCCATGTGTAATATTCATGCTTAGTTACCATGGAAACTTTCATAACAATAATGTAAACAATCAATTTGTGCATGATTGTAGTCGTCGTCGTGGAGATTTGAAATAACAACTTTGATTGTTGAAACAATATAATACATCCTAAGCCATCACGTTTTACAAAAACATGATACAAAATTTCAAACTCACATATCTCCGTTACTATGGATGATACAGAATTGATTTTACACTCAATATAATCAGGTCGAAGCTCTCTAATGGCTCTTCAGAAAAAAACTAATCCATGTGTAATATTCAGGCTTTGTTACCATGGAACACTCATAACAATAAAGTAAACAATCTATTTGTTGCATGATTGTAGTCGTCGTCGTGGAGATTTGAAATAACCACTTTGATTGTTGAAACAATCTAATACATCCTAAGCCATCACGTTTTACAAAAACATTATATAAAATTTCAAACTCGCATATCTCCGTTACTATAGAAGATACAGAAGTGATTTTGCACTCAATATCATTAGGTCGAAACTCTCTATTGGGTCAACAAAAAAAATTAAACCATGTTTAATATTCATGCTTAGTTACCTTGGAAACTCTCATAACAATAAAGTCAACAATCTATTTGTGCATGATTGTAGTCGTCGTCGTGGAAATGTGAAATAACCACTTTGATTGTTGAAACAATCTAATACATCCTAAACCATCACGTTTTACAAAAACATGATACAAAATTTCAAACTCGCATATCTCCGTTACTATGGAAGATGCAGAAATGATTTTACACTCAATGTAATCAGGTCGAAGCTCTCAAGTGGCTCTTTAGAAAAAAAGTAATCCATGTGTAATATTCATGATTAGTTAAAATGGAAACTTTCATAACAATAAAGTAAACAATCAATTTGTGCATGATTGAAGTCGTCGTCGAAGAGATTTGAAATAACAACTTTGATTGTTGAAACAATCTAATACATCCTAAGCCATCACGTATTACAAAAACATTCTATAAAATTTCAAACTCGTTTATCGCAGTTACTATGGAAGATACAGAAGTGATTTTGCACTCAATATCATCAGGTCAAAGCTCTCTATTGGCCATCAGGAAAAAATTAATCCATATGTAATATTCAGGCTTTGTTACAATATAAACTCTCATAACAATAAAGTAAACAATTCTATTTGTGCATGATTGTAGACGACGTCGTGGAGATTTGAAATAACCACTTTGATTGTTGAAACAATTTAATACATCTTAAGCCTTCACGTTTTACAAAAACATTATATAAAATTTCAAACTCGTATATCTCCGTTACTATGGAAGATGCAGAAGTGATTTTACACTCAATGTAATCAGGTCGAAGCTCTCTAGTGGCTCTTCAGAAAAAAATTAATCCATGTGTAATATTCATGCTTAGTTAAAATGGAAACTTTCATAACAATAAAGTAAACAATCAATTTGTGCATGATTGAAGTCGTCGTCGTAGAGATTTGAAATAACCACTTTGATTGTTGAAACAATCTAATACATCCTAAGCCATCACGTTTTACAAAAACATTATATAAAATTTCAAACTCGCATATCTCCGTTACTATAGAAGATACATACGTGATTTTACACTCAATATCATCAGGTCGAAGCTCTCTATTGGGTCATCGAAAGAAATTAATCCATTCTATGTAATATTCAGGCTTAGTTACCATGGAAACTCTAATAACAATAAAGTAAACAATCAATTTGTGCTCGATTGTAGTCGTCGTCGTGGAGATTTGAAATAAACACTTTGATTGCTGAAACAATGTAATACATCCTAAGGCATCACGTTTTACAAAAATATTATATAAAATTTCAAACTCGCATATCTCCGTTACTATTGAAGATACAGAAGTCATTTTACACTCAATGAAATCAGATCGATGCTCTCTAGTGGCTCTTCAGAAAAAATTTAATCCATGTGTAATATTCATGCTTAGTTACCATGGAAACTATCATAACAATAATGTAAACAATCAATTGGTGCATGATTGAAGTCGTCGTCGTAGAGATTTGAAATAACCACTTTGATTGTTGAAACAATCTAATACATTTTAAGCCATCACGTTTTACAAAAACATGATACAAAATTTCAAACTCGGATATCTCCGTTACTAGAGAAGATACAGAAGTGATTTTGCTCTCAATATGATCAGGTCGAAGCTCTCTATTGGGTCATCAAAAAAATTTAATCCATGTTTAATATTCATGCTTAGTTACCTTGGAAACTCTCATAACAATAAAGTAAAAAATCAATTTGTGCAAGATTGTAGTCGTCGTCGTGGAGATTTGAAATAAACACTTTGATTGTTGAAACAATCTAATACATCCTAACCATCACGTTTTACAAAAACATTATATAAAATTTCAAACTCGCATATCGCCGTTACTATAGAAGATACAGAAGTGATTTTGCACTCAATATCATCAGGTCGAAGCTCTCTATTGGGCCATCAGGAAAAATTTAATCAATGTCTAACATTCATGCTTAGTTACCATGGAAACTCTCATTACAACAAAGTAAGCAATCAATTTGTGCATGATTGTAGTAATCGTCGTGGAGATTTGAAATAACCACCTTGATTGTTGAAACAATATAATACATCCTAAGGCATCACGTTTTACAAAAACATGTTACAAAATTTCAAACTCGCATATCTCCGTTACTATGGAAGATGCAGAAGTGATTTTACACTCAATGTAATCAGGTCGAAGCTCTCAAGTGGCTCTTCAGAAAAAAATTAATCCATGTGTAATATTCATGCTTAGTTAAAATGGAAACTTTCATAACAATAAAGTAAACAATCAATTTGTGCATGATTGTAGTCGTCGTCGTGGAGATTTGAAATAAACACTTTGTTTGTTGAAACAATGTAACACATCCTAAGGCATCACGTTTTACAAAAACATTATATAAAATTTCAAACTCGCATATCTCCGTTACTATAGAAGATACAGAAGCGATTTTGCACTCAATATCATCAGGTCGAAGCTCTCTATTGGGTCAACAAAAAAAATAAACCATGTGTAATATTCAGGCGTTGTTACCATGGAAATTCTCATAACAATAAAGTAAACAACCAATTTTGGCATGAATACAGTCGTCGTCGTGGAGATTTGAAATAACCGCTTTGATTGTTGAAACAATATAATATACATCCTAAGCCATCACGTTTTACAAAAACATGATACAAAATTTCAAACTCACATATCTCCGTTACTATGGAAAATACAGAAGTGATTTTACACTCAATATAAACAGGTCGGAGCTCTCTAGTGGCTCTTCAGAAAAAATTTAATCCATGTGTAATATTAATGCTTAGTTACCATGGAAACTTTCATAACAATAAAGTAAACAATCAATTTGTGCATGATTGTAGTTGTCGTCGTGAAATGTGAAATAACCACTTTGTTTGTTGAAACAATCTATTACATCCTAAGCCATCACGTTTTACAAAAACTTGATATAGAATTTCAAACTCGCATATCTCCGTTACTACAGAAGATACAGAAGTGATTTTGCACACAATATCATCAGGTCGAAACTCTCTATTTGGTCATCAAAAAAAATTTAATGCATGTTTAATATTCATGCTTTGTTACCATGGAAACTCTCATAACAATAAAGTAAACAATCAATTTGTGCATGATTGTAGTCGTCGTCGTGGAGATTTGAAATAAACATTTTGATTGTTGAAACAATATAATACATCCTAAGCCATTACGTTTTACAAAAACATGTTACAAAATTTCAAACTCGCATATCTCCGTTATTATGGAAGATGCAGAAGTGATTTTACACTCAATGTAATCCGGTCGAAGCTCTCAAGTGGCTCTTCAGAAAAAAAATAATCCATGTGTAATATTCATGCTTAGTTAAAATGGAAACTTTCATAACAATAAAGTAAACAATCAATTTGTGCATGATTGTAGTTGTCGTCGTGGAAATGTGAAATAACCACTTGGATTGTTGAAACAATCTAATACATCCTAAGCCATCACGTTTTACAAAAACATGATATAAAATTTCAAAGTCGCATATCTCCGTTACTACATAAGATACAGAAGTGATTTTGAACACAATATCATCAGGTCGAAGCTCTCTATTGGGTCATCAAAAAAAATTTATCCATGTTTAATATTCATGCTTAGTTACCATGGAAAATCTCATAACAATAAAGTAAACAATCAATTTGTGCATGATTGTAGTCGTCGTCGTGGAAATGTGAAATAACCACTTTCATTGTTGAAACAATCTAATACATCCTAAACCATCACGTTTTACAAAAACATGATATAAAATTTCAAACTCGCATATCTCCGTTACTACAGGAGATACAGAAGTGATTTTGCACACAATATCATCAGGTCGAAGCTCTCTATTGGGTCATCAAAAAAACTTATTCCGTGTTTAATATTCATGCTTAGTTACCATGGAAACTCTCATAACAATAAAGCAAACAATCAATTTGTGCATGATTGTAGTCGTCGTCGTGGAGATTTGAAATAACCACCTTGATTGTTGAAACAATATAATACATCCAAAGCCATCACGTTTTACAAAAACATGATACAAAATTTCAAACTCGCATATCTCCGTTACTATGGAAGATGCAGAAATGATTTTACACTCAATGTAATCAGGTCGAAGCTCTCAAGTGGCTGTTCAGAAAAAATTTAATCCATGTGTAATATTCATGATTAGTTAAAATGGAAACTTTCATAACAATAAAGTAAACAATCAATTTGTGCATGATTGAAGTCGTCGTCGAAGAGATTTGAAATAACAACTTTGTTTGTTGAAACAATCTAATACATCCTAAGCCATCACGTATTACAAAAACATTCTATAAAATTTCAAACTCGTTTATCGCAGTTACTATGGAAGATACAGAAGTGATTTTGCACTCAATATAATCAGGTCAAAGCTCTCTATTGGCCATCAGGAAAAAATTAATCCATATGTAATATTCAGGCTTTGTTACAATATAAACTCTCATAACAATAAAGTAAACAATTCTATTTGTGCATGATTGTAGTCGACGTCGTGGAGATTTGAAATAACCTCTTTTATTGTTGAAACAATTTAATACATCCTAAGCCTTCACGTTTTACAAAAACATTATATAAAATTTCAAACTCGCATATCTCCGTTACTATGGAAGATACAGAAGTGATTTTACACTTAATGTAATCAGGTCGAAGCTCTCCAGTGGCTCTTTAAAAAAAATAAAACATGGGTAATATTAAGGATTTGTTACCATGGAAACTCTCAAAAAAAGAAAATAAACAATCTATTTGTGCGTGATTGTAGTGGTCGTCGTGGAGATTTGAAATAACCACTTTGATTGTTGAAACAATATAATACATCCTAAGCCATCACATTTTACAAAAACATGATACAAAATTTCAAACTCGCATATCTCCGTTACTATGGAAGATACAGAAGTGATTTTACACTCAATGTAATCAGGTCGAAGCTCCCTAGTGGCTCTTCAGAAAAAAATTAATCCATGTGTAATATTCATGCTTAGCTAAAATGGAAACTTTCATAACAATAAAGTAAACAATCAAATTGTGCATGATTGAAGTCGTCGTCGTAGAGATTTGAAATAACCACTTTGATTGTTGAAACAATCTAATACATCCTAAGCCATCACGTTTTACAAAAACATTATATAAAATTTCAAACTCGCATATCTCCGTTACTATTGAAGATACAGAAGTCATTTTACACTCAATGAAATCAGATCGAAGCTCTCTAGTGGCTCTTCAGAAAAAAATTAATCCATGTGTAATATTCATGCTTAGTTACCATGGAAACTTTCATAACAATAATGTAAACAATCAATTTGTGCATGATTGTAGTCGTCGTCGTGGAGATTTGAAATAACAACTTTGATTGTTGAAACAATATAATACATCCTAAGCCATCACGTTTTACAAAAACATGATACAAAATTTCAAACTCCCATATCTCCGTTACTATAGAAGATACAGAAGTCATTTTACACTCAATGAAATCAGATCGAAGCTCTCTAGTGGCTCTTCAGAAAAAATTTAATCCATGTGTAATATTCATGCTTAGTTACCATGGAAACTTTCATAACAATAATGTAAACAATCAATTTGTGCATGATTGTAGTCGTCGTCGTGGAGATTTGAAATAACAACTTTGATTGTTGAAACAATATAATACATCCTAAGCCATTACGTTTTACAAAAACATGATACAAAATTTCAAACTCGCATATCTCCGTTACTATGGATGATACAGAATTGATTTTACACTCAATATAATCAGGTCGATGCTCTCTAGTGGCTCTTCAGAAGAAAACTAATCCATGTGTAATATTCAGGCTTTGTTACCATGGAACACTCATAACAATAAAGTAAACAATCTATTTGTGCATGATTGTAGTCGTCGTCGTGGAGATTTGAAATAACCACTTTGATTGTTGAAACAATCTAATACATCCTAAGCCATCACGTTTTACAAACACATTATATAAAATTTCAAACTCGCATATCTCCGTTACTAGAGAAGATACAGAAGTGATTTTGCACTCAATATGATCAGGTCGAAGCTCTCTATTGGGTCATCAAAAAATTTAATCCATGTTTAATATTCATGCTTAGTTACCTTGGAAACTCTCATAACAATAAAGTCAACAATCTATTTGTGCATGATAGTAGTCGTCGTCGTGGAGATTTGAAATAAACACTTTGATTGTTGAAACAATCTAATACATCTTAAGCCATCACGTTTTACAAAAACATTATATAAAATTTCAAACTCGCATATCTCCGTTACTATAGAAGATACAGAAGTGATTTTGCACTCAATATCATTAGGTCGAAGCTCTCTATTGGGTCAACAAAAAAAATTAAACCATGTTTAATATTCATGCTTAGTTACCTTGGAAACTCTCATAACAATAAAGTCAACAATCTATTTGTGCATGATTGTAGTCGTCGTCGTGGAAATGTGAAATAACCACTTTGATTGTTGAAACAATCTTTTACATCCTAAACCATCACGTTTTACAAACACGTTATATAAAATTTCAAACTCGCATATCTCCGTTACTAGAGAAGATACAGAAGTGATTTTGCACTCAATATGATCAGGTCGAAGCTCTCTATTGGGTCATCAAAAAAATTTAATCCATGTTTAATATTCATGCTTAGTTACCTTGGAAACTCTCATAACAATAAAGTAAACAATCTATTTGTGCATGATAGTAGTCGTCGTCGTGGAGATTTGAAATAAACACTTTGATTGTTGAAACAATCTAATACATCCTAAGCCATCACGTTTTACAAAAACATTATATAAAATTTCAAACTCGCATATCTCCGTTACTATAGAAGATACAGAAGTGATTTTGCACTCAATATCATTAGGTCGAAGCTCTCTATTGGGTCAACAAAAAAAATTAAACCATGTTTAATATTCATGCTTAGTTACCTTGGAAACTCTCATAACAATAAAGTCAACAATCTATTTGTGCATGATTGTAGTCGTCGTCGTGGAAATGTGAAATAACCACTTTGATTGTTGAAACAATCTTTTACATCCTAAACCATCACGTTTTACAAAAACATGATATAAAATTTCAAACTCGCATATCTCCGTTACTATGGAAGATGCAGAAATGATTTTACACTCAATGTAATCAGGTCGAAGCTCTCAAGTGGCTCTTCAGAAAAAATTTAATCCATGTGTAATATTCATGATTAGTTAAAATGGAAACATTCATAACAATAAAATAAACAATCAATTTGTGCATGATTGAAGTCGTCGTCGAAGAGATTTGAAATAACAACTTTGATTGTTGAAACAATCTAATACATCCTAAGCCATCACGTATTACAAAAACATTCTATAAAATTTCAAACTCGTTTATCGCAGTTACTATGGTAGAGAAATAAGTGTTTTTGCACTCAATATCATCAGGTCAAAGCTCTCTATTGGCCATCAGGAAAAAATTAATCCATATGTAATATTCAGGCTTTGTTACAATATAAACTCTCATAACAATAAAGTAAACAATTCTATTTGTGCATGATTGTAGTCGACGTCGTGGAGATTTGAAATAACCACTTTGATTGTTGAAACAATTTAATACATCTTAAGCCTTCACGTTTTACAAAAACATTATATAAAATTTCAAAATCGCATATCTCCGTTACTATGGAAGATAAAGAAGTGATTTTACACTTAATGTAATCAGGTCGAAGCTCTCTAGAGGCTCTTTAAAAAAAATATAATACATGGGTAATATTAAGGCTTTGTTACCATGGAAACTCTCAAAAAAATAAAATAAACAATCTATTTGTGCATGATTGTAGTGGTCGTCGTGGAGATTTGAAATATCCACTTTGATTGTTGAAACAATATAATACATCCTAAGCCATCACGTTTTACAAAAACATGATACAAAATTTCAAACTCGCAAATCTCCGTTACTATGGATGATACAGAATTGATTTTACACTCATTATAATCAGGTCGAAGCTTTCTAGTGGCTCTTCAGAAAAAAACTAATCCATGTGTAATATTCAGGCTTTGTTACCATGGAACACTCATAACAATAAAGTAAACAATCTATTTGCGCATGATTGTATTCGTCGTCGTGGAGATTTGAAATAACCACTTTGATTGTTGAAACAATCTAATACATCCTAAGCCATTACGTTTTACAAAAACATGTTACAAAATTTCAAACTCGCATATCTCCGTTATTATGGAAGATGCAGAAGTGATTTTACACTCAATGTAATCAGGTCG
This sequence comes from Lepisma saccharinum, assembly GCF_977018435.1. Classification (NCBI taxonomy): domain Eukaryota; kingdom Metazoa; phylum Arthropoda; class Insecta; order Zygentoma; family Lepismatidae; genus Lepisma; species Lepisma saccharinum. Next base: position 418,531 of record NW_028142896.1, read on the forward strand.
AAGCTCTCAAGTGGCTCTTCAGAAAAAAAATAATCCATGTTTAATATTCATGCTTAGTTAAAATGGAAACTTTCATAACAATAAAGTAAACAATCAATTTGTGCATGATTGAAGTCGTCGTCGTAGAGATTTGAAATATCCACTTTGATTGTTGAAACAATCTAATACATCCTAAGCCATCACGTTTTAGAAAAACATTATATAAAATTTCAAACTCGCATATCTCCGTTACTATAGAAGATACATACGTGATTTTACACTCAATATCATCAGGTCGAAGCTCTCTATTGGGTCATCGAAAGAAATTAATCCATTCTATGTAATATTCAGGCTTAGTTACATTGGAAACTCTAATAACAATAAAGTAAACAATCAATTTGTGCTCGATTGTAGTCGTCGTCGTGGAGATTTGAAATAAACACTTTGATTGCTGAAACAATGTAATACATCCTAAGGCATCACGTTTTACAAAATATCATATAAAATTTCAAACTCGCATATCTCCGTTACTATTGAAGATACAGAAGTAATTTTACACTCAATGAAATCAGATCGAAGCTCTCTTGTGGCTCTTCAGAAAAAATTTAATCCATGTGTAATATTCATGCTTAGTTACCATGGAAACTTTCATAACAATAATGTAAACAATCAATTTGTGCATGATTGTAGTCGTCGTCGTGGAGATTTGAAATAACAACTTTGATTGTTGAAACAATATAATACATCCTAAGCCATCACGTTTTACAAAAACATGATACAAAATTTCAAACTCGCAAATCTCCGTTACTATGGATGATACAGAATTGATTTTACACTCATTATAATCAGGTCGAAGCTTTCTAGTGGCTCTTCAGAAGAAAACTAATCCATGTGTAATATTCAGGCTTTGTTACCATGGAACACTCATAACAATAAAGTAAACAATCTATTTGCGCATGATTGTATTCGTCGTCGTGGAGATTTGAAATAACCACTTTGATTGTTGAAACAATCTAATACATCCTAAGCCATTACGTTTTACAAAAACATGTTACAAAATTTCAAACTCGCATATCTCCGTTATTATGGAAGATGCAGAAGTGATTTTACACTCAATGTAATCAGGTCGATGCTCTCAAGTGGCTCTTCAGAAAAAAAATAATCCATGTGTAATATTCATGCTTAGTTAAAGTGGAAACTTTCATAACAATAAAGTAAACAATCAATTTGTGCATGATTGTAGTTGTCGTCGTGGAAATGTGAAATAACCACTTGGATTGTTGAAACAATCTAATACATCCTAAGCCATCACGTTTTACAAAAACATGATATAAAATTTCAAACTCGCATATCTCCGTTACTACATAAGATACAGAAGTGATTTTGCACACAATATCATCAGGTCGAAGCTCTCTATTGGGTCATCAAAAAAAATTTATCCATTTTTAATATTCATGCTTAGTTACCATGGAAAATCTCATAACAATAAAGTAAACAATCAATTTGTGCATGATTGTAGTCGTCGTCGTGGAAATGTGAAATAACCACTTTGATTGTTGAAACAATCTAATACATCCTAAACCATCACGTTTTACAAAAACATGATATAAAATTTCAAACTCGCATATCTCCGTTACTACAGGAGATACAGAAGTGATTTTGCACACAATATCATCAGGTCGAAGCTCTCTATTGGGTCATCAAAAAAAATTATTCCGTGTTTAATATTCATGCTTAGTTACCATGGAAACTCTCATAACAATAAAGCAAACAATCAATTTGTGCATGATTGTAGTCGTCGTCGTGGAGATTTGAAATAACCACCTTGATTGTTGAAACAATATAATACATCCAAAGCCATCACGTTTTACAAAAACATGATACAAAATTTCAAACTCGCATATCTCCGTTACTATGGAAGATGCAGAAATGATTTTACACTCAATGTAATCAGGTCGAAGCTCTCAAGTGGCTCTTCAGAAAAAATTTAATCCATGTGTAATATTCATAATTAGTTAAAATGGAAACTTTCATAACAATAAAGTAAACAATCAATTTGTGCATGATTGAAGTCGTCGTCGAAGAGATTTGAAATAACAACTTTGATTGTTGAAACAATCTAATACATCCTAAGCCATCACGTATTACAAAAACATTCTATAAAATTTCAATCTCGTTTATCGCAGTTACTATGGAAGATACAGAAGTGATTTTGCACTCAATATCATCAGGTCAAAGCTCTCTATTGGCCATCAGGAAAAAATTAATCCATATGTAATATTCAGGCTTTGTTACAATATAAACTCTCATAACAATAAAGTAAACAATTCTATTTGTGCATGATTGTAGTCGACGTCGTGGAGATTTGAAATAACCACTTTTATTGTTGAAACAATTTAATACATCCTAAGCCTTCACGTTTTACAAAAACATTATATAAAATTTCAAACTCGCATATCTCCGTTACTATGGAAGATACAGAAGTGATTTTACACTTAATGTAATCAGGTCGAAGCTCTCTAGTGGCTCTTTAAAAAAAATAAAACATGGGTAATATTAAGGATTTGTTACCATGGAAACTCTCAAAAAAAGAAAATAAACAATCTATTTGTGCGTGATTGTAGTGGTCGTCGTGGAGATTTGAAATAACCACTTTGATTGTTGAAATAATATAATACATCCTAAGCCATCACATTTTACAAAAACATGATACAAAATTTCAAACTCGCATATCTCCGTTACTATGGAAGATACAGAAGTGATTTTACACTCAATGTAATCAGGTCGAAGCTCCCTAGTGGCTCTTCAGAAAAAAATTAATCCATGTGTAATATTCATGCTTAGCTAAAATGGAAACTTTCATAACAATAAAGTAAACAATCAATTTGTGCATGATTGAAGTCGTCGTCGTAGAGATTTGAAATAACCACTTTGATTGTTGAAACAATCTAATACATCCTAAGCCATCACGTTTTACAAAAACATTATATAAAATTTCAAACTCGCATATCTCCGTTACTATTGAAGATACAGAAGTCATTTTACACTCAATGAAATCAGATCGAAGCTCTCTAGTGGCTCTTCAGAAAAAATTTAATCCATGTGTAATATTCATGCTTAGTTACCATGGAAACTTTCATAACAATAATGTAAACAATCAATTTGTGCATGATTGTAGTCGTCGTCGTGGAGATTTGAAATAACAACTTTGATTGTTGAAACAATATAATACATCCTAAGCCATCACGTTTTACAAAAACATGATACAAAATTTCAAACTCCCATATCTCCGTTACTATAGAAGATACAGAAGTCATTTTACACTCAATGAAATCAGATCGAAGTTCTCTAGTGGCTCTTCAGAAAAAATTTAATCCATGTTTAATATTCATGCTTAGTTACCATGGAAACTTTCATAACAATAATGTAAACAATCAATTTGTGCATGAATGTAGTCGTCGTCGTGGAGATTTGAAATAACAACTTTGATTGTTGAAACAATATAATACATCCTAAGCCATCACGTTTTACAAAAACATGATACAAAATTTCAAACTCGCATATCTCCGTTACTATAGAAGATACAGAAGTCATTTTACACTCAATGAAATCAGATCGAAGCTCTCTAGTGGCTCTTCAGAAAAAAATTAATCCATGTGTAATATTCATGCTTAGTTACCATGGAAACTTTCATAACAATAATGTAAACAATCAATTTGTGCATGATTGTAGTCGTCGTCGTGGAGATTTGAAATAACTACTTTGATTGTTGAAACAATATAATACATCCTAAGCCATTACGTTTTACAAAAACATGATACAAAATTTCAAACTCGCATATCTCCGTTACTATGGATGATACAGAATTGATTTTACACTCAATATAATCAGGTCGATGATCTCTAGTGGCTCTTCAGAAGAAAACTAATCCATGTGTAATATTCAGGCTTTGTTACCATGGAACACTCATAACAATAAAGTAAACAATCTATTTGTGCATGATTGTAGTCGTCGTCGTGGAGATTTGAAATAACCACTTTGATTGTTGAAACAATCTAATACATCCTAAGCCATCACGTTTTACAAACACATTATATAAAATTTCAAACTCGCATATCACCGTTACTAGAGAAGATACAGAAGTGATTTTGCACTCAATATGATCAGGTCGAAGCTCTCTATTGGGTCATCAAAAAATTTAATCCATGCTTAATATTCATGCTTAGTTACTTTGGAAACTCTCATAACAATAAAGTCAACAATCTATTTGTGCATGATAGTAGTCGTCGTCGTGGAGATTTGAAATAAACACTTTGATTGTTGAAACAATCTAATACATCCTAAGCCATCACGTTTTACAAAAACATTATATAAAATTTCAAACTCGCATATCTCCGTTACTATAGAAGATACAGAAGTGATTTTGCACTCAATATCATTAGGTCGAAGCTCTCTATTGGGTCAACAAAAAAAATTAATCCATGTTTAATATTCATGCTTAGTTACCTTGGAAACTCTTATAACAATAAAGTCAACAATCTATATGTGCATGATTGTAGTCGTCGTCGTGGAAATGTGAAATAACCACTTTGATTGTTGAAACAATCTTTTACATCCTAAACCATCACGTTTTACAAACACGTTATATAAAATTTCAAACTCGCATATCTCCGTTACTAGAGAAGATACAGAAGTGATTTTGCACTCAATATGATCAGGTCGAAGCTCTCTATTGGGTCATCAAAAAAATTTAATCCATGTTTAATATTCATGCTTAGTTACCTTGGAAACTCTTATAACAATAAAGTAAACAATCTATTTGTGCATGATAGTAGTCGTCGTCGTGGAGATTTGAAATAAACACTTTGATTGTTGAAACAATCTAATACATCCTAAGCCATCACGTTTTACAAAAACATTATATAAAATTTCAAACTCGCATATCTCCGATACTATAGAAGATACAGAAGTGATTTTGCACTCAATATCATTAGGTCGAAGCTCTCTATTGGGTCAACAAAAAAAATTAAACCATGTTTAATATTCATGCTTAGTTACCTTGGAAACTCTCATAACAATAAAGTCAACAATCTATTTGTGCATGATTGTAGTCGTCGTCGTGGAAATGTGAAATAACCACTTTGATTGTTGAAACAATCTTTTACATCCTAAACCATCACGTTTTACAAAAACATGATATAAAATTTCAAACTCGCATATCTCCGTTACTATGGAAGATGCAGAAATGATTTTACACTCAATGTAATCAGGTCGAAGCTCTCAAGTGGCTCTTCAGAAAAAATTTAATCCATGTGTAATATTCATGTTTAGTTAAAATGGAAACATTCATAACAATAAAATAAACAATCAATTTGTGCATGATTGAAGTCGTCGTCGAAGAGATTTGAAATAACAACTTTGATTGTTGAAACAATCTAATACATCCTAAGCCATCACGTATTACAAAAACATTCTATAAAATTTCAAACTCGTTTATCGCAGTTACTATGGAAGATACATAAGTGTTTTTGCACTCAATATCATCAGGTCAAAGCTCTCTATTGGCCATCAGGAAAAAATTAATCCATATGTAATATTCAGGCTTTGTTACAATATAAACTCTCATAACAATAAAGTAAACAATTCTATTTGTGCATGATGGTAGTCGACGTCGTGGAGATTTGAAATAACCACTTTGATTGTTGAAACAATTTAATACATCTTAAGCCTTCACGTTTTACAAAAACATTATATAAAATTTCAAAATCGCATATCTCCGTTACTATGGAAGATAAAGAAGTGATTTTACACTTAATGTAATCAGGTCGAAGCTCTCTAGAGGCTCTTTAAAAAAAATATAATACATGGGTAATATTAAGGCTTTGTTACCATGGAAACTCTCAAAAAAATAAAATAAACAATCTATTTGTGCATGATTGTAGTGGTCGTCGTGGAGATTTGAAATATCCACTTTGATTGTTGAAACAATATAATACATCCTAAGCCATCACGTTTTACAAAAACATTATATAAAATTTCAAACTCGTATATCTCCGTTACTATAGAATATACAGACGTGATTTTGCACTCAATATAATCAGGTCGAAGCTCTCTATTGGGTCAACAGGAAAAATTTAATCCACGTCTAACATTCATGCTTAGTTACCATGGAAACTCTCATAACAATAAAGTAAGCAATCAATTTGTGCATGATTGTAGTCGTCGTCGTGGAGATTTGAAATAACCACTTTGATTGTTGAAACAATATAATACATCCTAAGCCATCACGTTTTACAAAAACATGATACAAAATTTCAAACTCGTATATCTCCGTTACTATGGAAGATGCAGAAGTGATTTTACACTCAATGTAATCAGGTCGAAGCTCTCTAGTGGCTCTTCAGAAAAAAAATAATCCATGTTTAATATTCATGCTTAGTTAAAATGGAAACTTTCATAACAATAAAGTAAACAATCAATTTGTGCATGATTGAAGTCGTCGTCGTAGAGATTTGAAATATCCACTTTGATTGTTGAAACAATCTAATACATCCTAAGCCATCACGTTTTACAAAAACATTATATAAAATTTCAAACTCGCATATCTCCGTTACTATAGAAGATACATACGTGATTTTACACTCAATATCATCAGGTCGAAGCTCTCTATTGGGTCATCGAAAGAAATTAATCCATTCTATGTAATATTCAGGCTTAGTTACCATGGAAACTCTAATAACAATAAAGTACACAATCAATTTGTGCTCGATTGTAGTCGTCGTCGTGGAGATTTGAAATAAACACTTTGATTGCTGAAACAATGTAATACATCCTAAGGCATCACGTTTTACAAAATATCATATAAAATTTCAAACTCGCATATCTCCGTTACTATTGAAGATACAGAAGTAATTTTACACTCAATGAAATCAGATCGAAGCTCTCTAGTGGCTCTTCAGAAAAAAATTAATCCATGTGTAATATTCATGCTTAGTTACCATGGAAACTTTCATAACAATAATGTAAACAATCAATTTGTACATGATTGTAGTCGTCGTCGTGGAGATTTTTAATAACAACTTTGATTGTTGAAACAATATAATACATCCTAAGCCATCACGTTTTACAAAAACATGATACAAAATTTCAAACTCGCAAATCTCCGTTACTGTGGATGATACAGAATTGATTTTACACTCATTATAATCAGGTCGAAGCTTTCTAGTGGCTCTTCAGAAAAAAACTAATCCTTGTGTAATATTCAGGCTTTGTTACCATGGAACACTCATAACAATAAAGTAAACAATCTATTTGCGCATGATTGTATTCGTCGTCGTGGAGATTTGAAATAACCACTTTGATTGTTGAAACAATCTAATACATCCTAAGCCATCACGTTTTACAAAAACATTATATAAAATTTCAAACTCGCATATCTCCGTTACTAGAGAAGATACAGAAGTGATTTTGCACTCAATATGATCAGGTCGAAGCTCTCTATTAAGTCATCAAAAAAATTTAATCCATGTTTAATATTCATGCTTAGTTACCTTGGAAACTCTCATAACAATAAAGTAAAAAATCAATTTGTGCAAGATTGTAGTCGTCGTCGTGGAGATTTGAAATAAACACTTTGATTGTTGAAACAATCTAATACATCCTAACCATCACGTTTTACAAAAACATTATATAAAATTTCAAACTCGCATATCGCCGTTACTATAGAAGATACAGAAGTGATTTTGCACTCAATATCATCAGGTCGAAGCTCTCTATTGGGCCATCAGGAAAAATTTAATCAATGTCTAACATTCATGCTTAGTTACCATGGAAACTCTCATAACAATAAAATAAACAATCAATTTGTGCAAGATTGTAGTCGCCGTCGTGGAGATTTGAAATAAACATTTTGATTGTTGAAACAATATAATACATCCTAAGCCATCACGTTTTACAAAAACATGTTACAAAATTTCAAACTCGCATATCTCCGTTACTATGGAAGATGCAGAAGTGATTTTACACTCAATGTAATCAGGTCGAAGCTCTCAAGTGGCTCTTCAGAAAAAAAATAATCCATTTGTAATATTCATGCTTAGTTAAAATGGAAACTTTCATAACAATAAAGTAAACAATCAATTTGTGCTTGAATGTAGTTGTCGTCGTGGAAATGTGAAATAACCACTTGGATTGTTGAAACAATCTAATACATCCTAAGCCATCACGTTTTACCAAAACATAATATAAAATTTCAAACTCGCATATCTCCGTTACTACATAAGATACAGAAGTGATTTTGCACACAATATCATCAGGTCGAAGCTCTCTATTGGGTCATCAAAAAAAAATTATCCATGTTTAATATTCATGCTTAGTTTCCATGGAAACTCTCATAACAATAAAGTAAACAATCAATTTGTGCATGATTGTAGTCGTCGTCGTGGAAATGTGAAATAACCACTTTGATTGTTGAAACAATCTAATACATCCTAAACCATCACGTTTTACAAAAACATGATATAAAATTTCAAACTCGCATATCTCCGTTACTACAGGAGATACAGAAGTGATTTTGCACACAATATCATCAGGTCGAAGCTCTCTATTGGGTCATCAAAAAAAAATATTCCGTGTTTAATATTCATGCTTAGTTACCATGGAAACTCTCATAACAATAAAGCAAACAATCAATTTGTGCATGATTGTAGTCGTCGTCGTGGAGATTTGAAATAACCACCTTGATTGTTGAAACAATATAATACATCCTAAGCCATCACGTTTTACAAAAACATGATACAAAATTTCAAACTCGCATATCTCCGTTACTATGGAAGATGCAGAAATGATTTTACACTCAATGTAATCAGGTCGAAGCTCTCAAGTGGCTCTTCAAAAAAAATTTAATCCATGTGTAATATTCATGATTAGTTAAAATGGAAACTTTCATAACAATAAAGTAAACAATCAATTTGTGCATGATTGAAGTCGTCGTCGAAGAGATTTGAAATAACAACTTTGATTGTTGAAACAATCTAATACATCCTAAGCCATCACGTATTACAAAAACATTCTATAAAATTTCAAACTCGTTTATCGCAGTTACTATGGAAGATACAGAAGTGATTTTGCACTCAATATCATCAGGTCAAAGCTCTCTATTGGCCATCATGAAAAAAATAATCCATATGTAATATTCAGGCTTTGTTACAATATAAACTCTCATAACAAAAAAGTAAACAATTCTATTTGTGCATGATTGTAGTCGACGTCGTGGAGATTTGAAATAACCACTTTTATTGTTGAAACAATTTAATACATCCTAAGCCTTCACGTTTTACGAAAACATTATATAAAATTTCAAACTCGCATATCTCCGTTACTATGGAAGATACAGAAGTGATTTTACACTTAATGTAATCAGGTCGAAGCTCTCTAGTGGCTCTTTAAAAAAAATAATACATGGGTAATATTAAGGCTTTGTTACCATGGAAACTCTCAAAAAAATAAAATAAACAATCTATTTGTGCATAATTGTAGTGGTCGTCGTGGAGATTTGAAATAACCACTTTGATTGTTGAAACAATATAATACATCCTAAGCCATAACATTTTACAAAAACATGATACAAAATTTCAAACTCGCATATCTCCGTTACTATGGAAGATACAGAAGTGATTTTACACTCAATGTAATCAGGTCGAAGTTCCCTAGTGGCTCTTCAGAAAAAAATTAATCCATGTGTAATATTCATGCTTAGTTACCATGGAAATTTTCATAACAATAATGTAAACAATCAATTTGTGCATGATTGTAGTCGTCGTCGTGGAGATTTGAAATAACAACTTTGATTGTTGAAACAATATAATACATCCTAAGCCATCACGTTTTACAAAAACATGATACAAAATTTCAAACTCGCATATCTCCGTTACTATGGGTGATACAGAATTGATTTTACACTCAATATAATCAGGTCGATGCTCTCTAGTGGCTCTTCAGAAGAATACTAATCCATGTGTAATATTCAGGCTTTGTTACCACGGAACACTCATAACAATAAAGTAAACAATCTATTTGTGCATGATTGTAGTCGTCGTCGTGGAGATTTGAAATAACCACTTTGATTGTTGAAACAATCTAATACATCCTAAGCCATCACGTTTTACAAACACATTATATAAAATTTCAAACTCGCATATCTCCGTTACTAGAGAAGATACAGAAGTGATTTTGCACTCAATATGATCAGGTCGAAGCTCTCTATTGGGTCATCAAAAAAATTTAATCCATGTTTAATATTCATGCTTAGTTACCTTGGAAACTCTCATAACAATAAAGTCAACAATCTATTTGTGCATGATAGTAGTCGTCGTCGTGGAGATTTGAAATAAACACTTTGATTGTTGAAACAATCTAATACATCCTAAGCCATCACGTTTTACAAAAACATTATATAAAATTTCAAACTCGCATATCTCCGTTACTATAGAAGATACAGAAGTGATTTTGCACTCAATATCATTAGGTCGAAGCTCTCTATTGGGTCAACAAAAAAAATTAAAATATGTTTAATATTCATGCTTAGTTACCTTGGAAACTCTCATAACAATAAAGTCAACAATCTATTTGTGCATGATTGTAGTCGTCGTCGTGGAAATGTGAAATAACCACTTTGATTGTTGAAACAATCTTTTACATCCTAAACCATCACGTTTTACAAACACATTATATAAAATTTCAAACTCGCATATCTCCGTTACTAGAGAAGATACAGAAGTGATTTTGCACTCAATATGATCAGGTCGAAGCTCTCTATTGGGTCATCAAAAAAATTTAATCCATGTTTAATATTCATGATTAGTTACCTTGGAAACTCTCATAACAATAAAGTCAACAATCTATTTGTGCATGATAGTAGTCGTCGTCGTGGAGATTTGAAATAACCACTTTGATTGTTGAAACAATCTAATACATCCTAAGCCATCACGTTTTACAAAAACATGATACAAAATTTCAAACTCGCATATCTCCGTTACTATAGAAGATACAGAAGTCATTTTACACTCAATGAAATCAGATCGAAGCTCTCTAGTGGCTCTTCAGAAAAAAATTAATCCATGTGTAATATTCATGCTTAGTTACCATGGAAACTTTCATAACAATAATGTAAACAATCAATTTGTGCATGATTGTAGTCGTCGTCGTGGAGATTTGAAATAACTACTTTGATTGTTGAAACAATATAATACATCCTAAGCCATTACGTTTTACAAAAACATGATACAAAATTTCAAACTCGCATATCTCCGTTACTATGGATGATACAGAATTGATTTTACACTCAATATAATCAGGTCGATGATCTCTAGTGGCTCTTCAGAAGAAAACTAATCCATGTGTAATATTCAGGCTTTGTTACCATGGAACACTCATAACAATAAAGTAAACAATCTATTTGTGCATGATTGTAGTCGTCGTCGTGGAGATTTGAAATAACCACTTTGATTGTTGAAACAATCTAATACATCCTAAGCCATCACGTTTTACAAACACATTATATAAAATTTCAAACTCGCATATCTCCGTTACTAGAGAAGATACAGAAGTGATTTTGCACTCAATATGATCAGGTCGAAGCTCTCTATTGGGTCATCAAAAAATTTAATCCATGCTTAATATTCATGCTTAGTTACCTTGGAAACTCTCATAACAATAAAGTCAACAATCTATTTGTGCATGATAGTAGTCGTCGTCGTGGAGATTTGAAATAAACACTTTGATTGTTGAAACAATCTAATACATCCTAAGCCATCACGTTTTACAAAAACATTATATAAAATTTCAAACTCGCATATCTCCGTTACTATAGAAGATACAGAAGTGATTTTGCACTCAATATCATTAGGTCGAAGCTCTCTATTGGGTCAACAAAAAAAATTAATCCATGTTTAATATTCATGCTTAGTTACCTTGGAAACTCTTATAACAATAAAGTCAACAATCTATATGTGCATGATTGTAGTCGTCGTCGTGGAAATGTGAAATAACCACTTTGATTGTTGAAACAATCTTTTACATCCTAAACCATCACGTTTTACAAACACGTTATATAAAATTTCAAACTCGCATATCTCCGTTACTAGAGAAGATACAGAAGTGATTTTGCACTCAATATGATCAGGTCGAAGCTCTCTATTGGGTCATCAAAAAAATTTAATCCATGTTTAATATTCATGCTTAGTTACCTTGGAAACTCTTATAACAATAAAGTAAACAATCTATTTGTGCATGATAGTAGTCGTCGTCGTGGAGATTTGAAATAAACACTTTGATTGTTGAAACAATCTAATACATCCTAAGCCATCACGTTTTACAAAAACATTATATAAAATTTCAAACTCGCATATCTCCGATACTATAGAAGATACAGAAGTGATTTTGCACTCAATATCATTAGGTCGAAGCTCTCTATTGGGTCAACAAAAAAAATTAAACCATGTTTAATATTCATGCTTAGTTACCTTGGAAACTCTCATAACAATAAAGTCAACAATCTATTTGTGCATGATTGTAGTCGTCGTCGTGGAAATGTGAAATAACCACTTTGATTGTTGAAACAATCTTTTACATCCTAAACCATCACGTTTTACAAAAACATGATATAAAATTTCAAACTCGCATATCTCCGTTACTATGGAAGATGCAGAAATGATTTTACACTCAATGTAATCAGGTCGAAGCTCTCAAGTGGCTCTTCAGAAAAAATTTAATCCATGTGTAATATTCATGTTTAGTTAAAATGGAAACATTCATAACAATAAAATAAACAATCAATTTGTGCATGATTGAAGTCGTCGTCGAAGAGATTTGAAATAACAACTTTGATTGTTGAAACAATCTAATACATCCTAAGCCATCACGTATTACAAAAACATTCTATAAAATTTCAAACTCGTTTATCGCAGTTACTATGGAAGATACATAAGTGTTTTTGCACTCAATATCATCAGGTCAAAGCTCTCTATTGGCCATCAGGAAAAAATTAATCCATATGTAATATTCAGGCTTTGTTACAATATAAACTCTCATAACAATAAAGTAAACAATTCTATTTGTGCATGATGGTAGTCGACGTCGTGGAGATTTGAAATAACCACTTTGATTGTTGAAACAATTTAATACATCTTAAGCCTTCACGTTTTACAAAAACATTATATAAAATTTCAAAATCGCATATCTCCGTTACTATGGAAGATAAAGAAGTGATTTTACACTTAATGTAATCAGGTCGAAGCTCTCTAGAGGCTCTTTAAAAAAAATATAATACATGGGTAATATTAAGGCTTTGTTACCATGGAAACTCTCAAAAAAATAAAATAAACAATCTATTTGTGCATGATTGTAGTGGTCGTCGTGGAGATTTGAAATATCCACTTTGATTGTTGAAACAATATAATACATCCTAAGCCATCACGTTTTACAAAAACATTATATAAAATTTCAAACTCGTATATCTCCGTTACTATAGAATATACAGACGTGATTTTGCACTCAATATAATCAGGTCGAAGCTCTCTATTGGGTCAACAGGAAAAATTTAATCCACGTCTAACATTCATGCTTAGTTACCATGGAAACTCTCATAACAATAAAGTAAGCAATCAATTTGTGCATGATTGTAGTCGTCGTCGTGGAGATTTGAAATAACCACTTTGATTGTTGAAACAATATAATACATCCTAAGCCATCACGTTTTACAAAAACATGATACAAAATTTCAAACTCGTATATCTCCGTTACTATGGAAGATGCAGAAGTGATTTTACACTCAATGTAATCAGGTCGAAGCTCTCTAGTGGCTCTTCAGAAAAAAAATAATCCATGTTTAATATTCATGCTTAGTTAAAATGGAAACTTTCATAACAATAAAGTAAACAATCAATTTGTGCATGATTGAAGTCGTCGTCGTAGAGATTTGAAATATCCACTTTGATTGTTGAAACAATCTAATACATCCTAAGCCATCACGTTTTACAAAAACATTATATAAAATTTCAAACTCGCATATCTCCGTTACTATAGAAGATACATACGTGATTTTACACTCAATATCATCAGGTCGAAGCTCTCTATTGGGTCATCGAAAGAAATTAATCCATTCTATGTAATATTCAGGCTTAGTTACCATGGAAACTCTAATAACAATAAAGTACACAATCAATTTGTGCTCGATTGTAGTCGTCGTCGTGGAGATTTGAAATAAACACTTTGATTGCTGAAACAATGTAATACATCCTAAGGCATCACGTTTTACAAAATATCATATAAAATTTCAAACTCGCATATCTCCGTTACTATTGAAGATACAGAAGTAATTTTACACTCAATGAAATCAGATCGAAGCTCTCTAGTGGCTCTTCAGAAAAAAATTAATCCATGTGTAATATTCATGCTTAGTTACCATGGAAACTTTCATAACAATAATGTAAACAATCAATTTGTACATGATTGTAGTCGTCGTCGTGGAGATTTTTAATAACAACTTTGATTGTTGAAACAATATAATACATCCTAAGCCATCACGTTTTACAAAAACATGATACAAAATTTCAAACTCGCAAATCTCCGTTACTGTGGATGATACAGAATTGATTTTACACTCATTATAATCAGGTCGAAGCTTTCTAGTGGCTCTTCAGAAAAAAACTAATCCTTGTGTAATATTCAGGCTTTGTTACCATGGAACACTCATAACAATAAAGTAAACAATCTATTTGCGCATGATTGTATTCGTCGTCGTGGAGATTTGAAATAACCACTTTGATTGTTGAAACAATCTAATACATCCTAAGCCATCACGTTTTACAAAAACATTATATAAAATTTCAAACTCGCATATCTCCGTTACTAGAGAAGATACAGAAGTGATTTTGCACTCAATATGATCAGGTCGAAGCTCTCTATTAAGTCATCAAAAAAATTTAATCCATGTTTAATATTCATGCTTAGTTACCTTGGAAACTCTCATAACAATAAAGTAAAAAATCAATTTGTGCAAGATTGTAGTCGTCGTCGTGGAGATTTGAAATAAACACTTTGATTGTTGAAACAATCTAATACATCCTAACCATCACGTTTTACAAAAACATTATATAAAATTTCAAACTCGCATATCGCCGTTACTATAGAAGATACAGAAGTGATTTTGCACTCAATATCATCAGGTCGAAGCTCTCTATTGGGCCATCAGGAAAAATTTAATCAATGTCTAACATTCATGCTTAGTTACCATGGAAACTCTCATAACAATAAAATAAACAATCAATTTGTGCAAGATTGTAGTCGCCGTCGTGGAGATTTGAAATAAACATTTTGATTGTTGAAACAATATAATACATCCTAAGCCATCACGTTTTACAAAAACATGTTACAAAATTTCAAACTCGCATATCTCCGTTACTATGGAAGATGCAGAAGTGATTTTACACTCAATGTAATCAGGTCGAAGCTCTCAAGTGGCTCTTCAGAAAAAAAATAATCCATTTGTAATATTCATGCTTAGTTAAAATGGAAACTTTCATAACAATAAAGTAAACAATCAATTTGTGCTTGAATGTAGTTGTCGTCGTGGAAATGTGAAATAACCACTTGGATTGTTGAAACAATCTAATACATCCTAAGCCATCACGTTTTACCAAAACATAATATAAAATTTCAAACTCGCATATCTCCGTTACTACATAAGATACAGAAGTGATTTTGCACACAATATCATCAGGTCGAAGCTCTCTATTGGGTCATCAAAAAAAAATTATCCATGTTTAATATTCATGCTTAGTTTCCATGGAAACTCTCATAACAATAAAGTAAACAATCAATTTGTGCATGATTGTAGTCGTCGTCGTGGAAATGTGAAATAACCACTTTGATTGTTGAAACAATCTAATACATCCTAAACCATCACGTTTTACAAAAACATGATATAAAATTTCAAACTCGCATATCTCCGTTACTACAGGAGATACAGAAGTGATTTTGCACACAATATCATCAGGTCGAAGCTCTCTATTGGGTCATCAAAAAAAAATATTCCGTGTTTAATATTCATGCTTAGTTACCATGGAAACTCTCATAACAATAAAGCAAACAATCAATTTGTGCATGATTGTAGTCGTCGTCGTGGAGATTTGAAATAACCACCTTGATTGTTGAAACAATATAATACATCCTAAGCCATCACGTTTTACAAAAACATGATACAAAATTTCAAACTCGCATATCTCCGTTACTATGGAAGATGCAGAAATGATTTTACACTCAATGTAATCAGGTCGAAGCTCTCAAGTGGCTCTTCAAAAAAAATTTAATCCATGTGTAATATTCATGATTAGTTAAAATGGAAACTTTCATAACAATAAAGTAAACAATCAATTTGTGCATGATTGAAGTCGTCGTCGAAGAGATTTGAAATAACAACTTTGATTGTTGAAACAATCTAATACATCCTAAGCCATCACGTATTACAAAAACATTCTATAAAATTTCAAACTCGTTTATCGCAGTTACTATGGAAGATACAGAAGTGATTTTGCACTCAATATCATCAGGTCAAAGCTCTCTATTGGCCATCATGAAAAAAATAATCCATATGTAATATTCAGGCTTTGTTACAATATAAACTCTCATAACAAAAAAGTAAACAATTCTATTTGTGCATGATTGTAGTCGACGTCGTGGAGATTTGAAATAACCACTTTTATTGTTGAAACAATTTAATACATCCTAAGCCTTCACGTTTTACGAAAACATTATATAAAATTTCAAACTCGCATATCTCCGTTACTATGGAAGATACAGAAGTGATTTTACACTTAATGTAATCAGGTCGAAGCTCTCTAGTGGCTCTTTAAAAAAAATAATACATGGGTAATATTAAGGCTTTGTTACCATGGAAACTCTCAAAAAAATAAAATAAACAATCTATTTGTGCATAATTGTAGTGGTCGTCGTGGAGATTTGAAATAACCACTTTGATTGTTGAAACAATATAATACATCCTAAGCCATAACATTTTACAAAAACATGATACAAAATTTCAAACTCGCATATCTCCGTTACTATGGAAGATACAGAAGTGATTTTACACTCAATGTAATCAGGTCGAAGTTCCCTAGTGGCTCTTCAGAAAAAAATTAATCCATGTGTAATATTCATGCTTAGTTACCATGGAAATTTTCATAACAATAATGTAAACAATCAATTTGTGCATGATTGTAGTCGTCGTCGTGGAGATTTGAAATAACAACTTTGATTGTTGAAACAATATAATACATCCTAAGCCATCACGTTTTACAAAAACATGATACAAAATTTCAAACTCGCATATCTCCGTTACTATGGGTGATACAGAATTGATTTTACACTCAATATAATCAGGTCGATGCTCTCTAGTGGCTCTTCAGAAGAATACTAATCCATGTGTAATATTCAGGCTTTGTTACCATGGAACACTCATAACAATAAAGTAAACAATCTATTTGTGCATGATTGTAGTCGTCGTCGTGGAGATTTGAAATAACCACTTTGATTGTTGAAACAATCTAATACATCCTAAGCCATCACGTTTTACAAACACATTATATAAAATTTCAAACTCGCATATCTCCGTTACTAGAGAAGATACAGAAGTGATTTTGCACTCAATATGATCAGGTCGAAGCTCTCTATTGGGTCATCAAAAAAATTTAATCCATGTTTAATATTCATGCTTAGTTACCTTGGAAACTCTCATAACAATAAAGTCAACAATCTATTTGTGCATGATAGTAGTCGTCGTCGTGGAGATTTGAAATAAACACTTTGATTGTTGAAACAATCTAATACATCCTAAGCCATCACGTTTTACAAAAACATTATATAAAATTTCAAACTCGCATATCTCCGTTACTATAGAAGATACAGAAGTGATTTTGCACTCAATATCATTAGGTCGAAGCTCTCTATTGGGTCAACAAAAAAAATTAAAATATGTTTAATATTCATGCTTAGTTACCTTGGAAACTCTCATAACAATAAAGTCAACAATCTATTTGTGCATGATTGTAGTCGTCGTCGTGGAAATGTGAAATAACCACTTTGATTGTTGAAACAATCTTTTACATCCTAAACCATCACGTTTTACAAACACATTATATAAAATTTCAAACTCGCATATCTCCGTTACTAGAGAAGATACAGAAGTGATTTTGCACTCAATATGATCAGGTCGAAGCTCTCTATTGGGTCATCAAAAAAATTTAATCCATGTTTAATATTCATGATTAGTTACCTTGGAAACTCTCATAACAATAAAGTCAACAATCTATTTGTGCATGATAGTAGTCGTCGTCGTGGAGATTTGAAATAACCACTTTGATTGTTGAAACAATCTAATACATCCTAAGCCATCACGTTTTACAAAAACATTATATAAAATTTCAAACTCGCATATCTCCGTTACTATAGAAGATACAGAAGTGATTTTGCACTCAATATCATTAGGTCGAGGCTCTCTATTAGGTCAACAAAAAAAATTAAACCATGTTTAATATTCATGCTTAGTTACCTTGGAAACTCTCATAACAATAAATTCAACAATCTATTTGTGCATGATTGTAGTCGTCGTCGTGGAAATGTGAAATAACCACTTTGATTGTTGAAACAATCTTTTACATCCTAAACCATCACGTTTTACAAAAACATGATATAAAATTTCAAACTCGCATATCTCCGTTACTATGGAAGATGCAGAAATGATTTTACACTCAATGTAATCAGGTCGAAGCTCTCAAGTGGCTCTTCAGAAAAATTTTAATCCATGTGTAATATTCATGATTAGTTAAAATGGAAACATTCATAACAATAAAATAAACAATCAATTTGTGCATGATTGAAGTCGTCGTCGAAGAGATTTGAAATAACAACTTTGATTGTTGAAACATTCTAATACATCCTAAGCCATCACGTATTACAAAAACATTCTATAAAATTTCAAACTCGTTTATCGCAGTTACTATGGAAGATACATAAGTGTTTTTGCACTCAATATCATCAGGTCAAAGCTCTCTATTGGCCATCAGGAAAAAATTAATCCATATGTAATATTCAGGCTTTGTTACAATATAAACTCTCATAACAATAAAGTAAACAATTCTATTTGTGCATGATTGTAGTCGACGTCGTGGAGATTTGAAATAACCACTTTGATTGTTGAAACAATTTAATACATCTTAAGCCTTCACGTTTTACAAAAACATTATATAAAATTTCAAAATCGCATATCTCCGTTACTATGGAAGATAAAGAAGTCATTTTACACTTAATGTAATCAGGTCGAAGCTCTCTAGAGGCTGTTTAAAAAAATATATAATACATGGGTAATATTAAGGCTTTGTTACCATGGAAACTCTCAAAAAAATAAAATAAACAATCTATTTGTGCATAATTGTAGTGGTCGTCGTGGAGATTTGAAATAACCACTTTGATTGTTGAAACAATATAATACATCCTAAGCCATAACATTTTACAAAAACATGATACAAAATTTCAAACTCGCATATCTCCGTTACTATGGAAGATACAGAAGTGATTTTACACTCAATGTAATCAGGTCGAAGTTCCCTAGTGGCTCTTCAGAAAAAAATTAATCCATGTGTAATATTCATGCTTAGTTACCATGGAAATTTTCATAACAATAATGTAAACAATCAATTTGTGCATGATTGTAGTCGTCGTCGTGGAGATTTGAAATAACAACTTTGATTGTTGAAACAATATAATACATCCTAAGCCATCACGTTTTACAAAAACATGATACAAAATTTCAAACTCGCATATCTCCGTTACTATGGGTGATACAGAATTGATTTTACACTCAATATAATCAGGTCGATGCTCTCTAGTGGCTCTTCAGAAGAATACTAATCCATGTGTAATATTCAGGCTTTGTTACCATGGAACACTCATAACAATAAAGTAAACAATCTATTTGTGCATGATTGTAGTCGTCGTCGTGGAGATTTGAAATAACCACTTTGATTGTTGAAACAATCTAATACATCCTAAGCCATCACGTTTTACAAACACATTATATAAAATTTCAAACTCGCATATCTCCGTTACTAGAGAAGATACAGAAGTGATTTTGCACTCAATATGATCAGGTCGAAGCTCTCTATTGGGTCATCAAAAAAATTTAATCCATGTTTAATATTCATGCTTAGTTACCTTGGAAACTCTCATAACAATAAAGTCAACAATCTATTTGTGCATGATAGTAGTCGTCGTCGTGGAGATTTGAAATAAACACTTTGATTGTTGAAACAATCTAATACATCCTAAGCCATCACGTTTTACAAAAACATTATATAAAATTTCAAACTCGCATATCTCCGTTACTATAGAAGATACAGAAGTGATTTTGCACTCAATATCATTAGGTCGAAGCTCTCTATTGGGTCAACAAAAAAAATTAAAATATGTTTAATATTCATGCTTAGTTACCTTGGAAACTCTCATAACAATAAAGTCAACAATCTATTTGTGCATGATTGTAGTCGTCGTCGTGGAAATGTGAAATAACCACTTTGATTGTTGAAACAATCTTTTACATCCTAAACCATCACGTTTTACAAACACATTATATAAAATTTCAAACTCGCATATCTCCGTTACTAGAGAAGATACAGAAGTGATTTTGCACTCAATATGATCAGGTCGAAGCTCTCTATTGGGTCATCAAAAAAATTTAATCCATGTTTAATATTCATGATTAGTTACCTTGGAAACTCTCATAACAATAAAGTCAACAATCTATTTGTGCATGATAGTAGTCGTCGTAGTGGAGATTTGAAATAACCACTTTGATTGTTGAAACAATCTAATACATCCTAAGCCATCACGTTTTACAAAAACATTATATAAAATTTCAAACTCGCATATCTCCGTTACTATAGAAGATACAGAAGTGATTTTGCACTCAATATCATTAGGTCGAGGCTCTCTATTAGGTCAACAAAAAAAATTAAACCATGTTTAATATTCATGCTTAGTTACCTTGGAAACTCTCATAACAATAAATTCAACAATCTATTTGTGCATGATTGTAGTCGTCGTCGTGGAAATGTGAAATAACCACTTTGATTGTTGAAACAATCTTTTACATCCTAAACCATCACGTTTTACAAAAACATGATATAAAATTTCAAACTCGCATATCTCCGTTACTATGGAAGATGCAGAAATGATTTTACACTCAATGTAATCAGGTCGAAGCTCTCAAGTGGCTCTTCAGAAAAATTTTAATCCATGTGTAATATTCATGATTAGTTAAAATGGAAACATTCATAACAATAAAATAAACAATCAATTTGTGCATGATTGAAGTCGTCGTCGAAGAGATTTGAAATAACAACTTTGATTGTTGAAACATTCTAATACATCCTAAGCCATCACGTATTACAAAAACATTCTATAAAATTTCAAACTCGTTTATCGCAGTTACTATGGAAGATACATAAGTGTTTTTGCACTCAATATCATCAGGTCAAAGCTCTCTATTGGCCATCAGGAAAAAATTAATCCATATGTAATATTCAGGCTTTGTTACAATATAAACTCTCATAACAATAAAGTAAACAATTCTATTTGTGCATGATTGTAGTCGACGTCGTGGAGATTTGAAATAACCACTTTGATTGTTGAAACAATTTAATACATCTTAAGCCTTCACGTTTTACAAAAACATTATATAAAATTTCAAAATCGCATATCTCCGTTACTATGGAAGATAAAGAAGTCATTTTACACTTAATGTAATCAGGTCGAAGCTCTCTAGAGGCTGTTTAAAAAAATATATAATACATGGGTAATATTAAGGCTTTGTTACCATGGAAACTCTCAAAAAAATAAAATAAACAATCTATTTGTGCATGATTGTAGTGGTCGTCGTGGAGATTTGAAATAACCACTTTGATTGTTGAAACAATATAATACATCCTAAGCCATCACGTTTTACAAAAACATTATATAAAATTTCAAACTCGTATATCTCCGTTACTATAGAATATACAGAAGTGATTTTGCACTCAATATAATCAGGTCGAAGCTCTCTATTGGGTCAACAGGAAAAATTTAATCCACGTCTAACATTCATGCTTAGTTACCATGGAAACTCTCATAACAATAAAGTAAGCAATCAATTTGTGCATGATTGTAGTCGTCGTCGTGGAGATTTGAAATAACCACTTTGATTGTTGAAACAATATAATACATCCTAAGCCATCACGTTTTACAAAAACATGATACAAAATTTCAAACTCGCATATCTCCGTTACTATGGAAGATGCAGAAGTGATTTTACACTCAATGTAATCAGGTCGAAGCTCTCTAGTGGCTCTTCAGAAAAAAATTAATCCATGTTTAATATTCATGCTTAGTTAAAATGGAAACTTTCATAACAATAAAGTAAACAATCAATTTGTGCATGATTTAAGTCGTCGTCGTAGAGATTTGAAATAACCACTTTGATTGTTGAAACAATCTAATACATCCTAAGCCATCACGTTTTACAAAAACATTATATAAAATTTCAAACTCGCATATCTCCGTTACTATAGAAGATACATACGTGATTTTACACTCAATATCATCAGGTCGAAGCTCTCTATTGGGTCATCGAAAGAAATTAATCCATTCTATGTAATATTCAGGCTTAGTTAAAATGGAAACTCTAATAACAATAAAGTAAACAATCAATTTGTGCTCGATTGTAGTCGTCGTCGTGGAGATTTGAAATAAACACTTTGATTGCTGAAACAATGTAATACATCCTAAGGCATCACGTTTTACAAAAATATCATATAAAATTTCAAACTCGCATATCTCCGTTACTATTGAAGATACAGAAGTAATTTTACACTCAATGAAATCAGATCGAAGCTCTCTAGTGGCTCTTAAAAAAAAATTTAATCCATGTGTAATATTCATGCTTAGTTACCATGGAAACTTTCATAACAATAATGTAAACAATCAATTTGTGCATGATTGTAGTCGTCGTCGTGGAGATTTGAAATAACAACTTTGATTGTTGAAACAATATAATACATCCTAAGCCATCACGTTTTACAAAAACATGATACAAAATTTCAAACTCGCATATCTCCGTTACTATGGATGATACAGAATTGATTTTACACTCATTATAATCAGGTCGAAGCTTTCTAGTGGCTCTTCAGAAAAAAACTAATCCATGTGTAATATTCAGGCTTTGTTACCATGGAACACTCATAACAATAAAGTAAACAATTTATTTGCGCATGATTGTAGTCGACGTCGTGGAGATTTGAAATAACCACTTTGATTGTTGAAACAATCTAATACATCCTAAGCCATCACGTTTTACAAAAACATTATATAAAATTTCAAACTCGCATATCTCCGTTACTAGAGAAGATACAGAAGTGATTTTGCACTCAATATGATCAGGTCGAAGCTCTCTATTGGGTCATCAAAAAAATTTAATCCATGTTTAATATTCATGCTTAGTTACCTTGGAAACTCTCATAACAATAAAGTAAAAAATCAATTTGTGCAAGATTGTAGTCGTCGTCGTGGAGATTTGAAATAAACACTTTGATTGTTGAAACAATCTAATACATCCTAACCATCACGTTTTACAAAAACATTATATAAAATTTCAAACTCGCATATCGCCGTTACTATAGAAGATACAGAAGTGATTTTGAACTCAATATCATCAGGTCGAAGCTCTCTATTGGGCCATCAGGAAAAATTTAATCAATGTGTAACATTCATGCTTAGTTACCATGGAAACTCTCATAACAACAAAGTAAGCAATCAATTTGTGCATGATTGTAGTCGTCGTCGTGGAGATTTGAAATAACCACCTTGATTGTTGAAACAATATAATACATCCTAAGGCATCACGTTTTACAAAAACATGTTACAAGATTTCAAACTCGCATATCTCCGTTACTATGGAAGATGCAGAAGTGATTTTACACTCAATGTAATCAGGTCGAAGCTCTCAAGCGGCTCTTCAGAAAAAAATTAATCCATGTGTAATATTCATGCTTAGTTACCATGGAAACTTTCATAACATTAAAGTAAACAATCAATTTGTGCATGATTGTAGTTGTCGTCGTGAAATGTGAAATAACCACTTTGATTGTTGAAACAATCTATTACATCCTAAGCCATCACGTTTTACAAAAACATGAAATAAAATTTCAAACTCGCATATCTCCGTTACTACAGAAGATACAGAAGTGATTTTGCACACAATATCATCAGGTCGAAGCTCTCTATTGGGTCATCAAAAAAAATTTAATCCATGTTTAATATTCATGCTTAGTTACCATGGAAACTCTCATAACAATAAAGTAAACAATCAATTTGTGCATGATTGTAGTCGTCGTCGTGGAGATTTGAAATAAACACTTTGATTGTTGAAACAATCTAATACATCCTAAGCCATCACGTTTTACAAAAACATGATACAAAATTTCAAACTCGCATATCTCCGTTACTATGGAAGATGCAGAAGTGATTTTACACTAAATGTAATCAGGTCGAATCTCTCTAGTGGCTATTCAGAAAAAAACTAATCCATGTGTAATATTCAGGCTTTGTTACCATGGAAACACTCATAACAATAAAGTAAACAATCTATTTGTGCATGTTTGTAGTCGTCGTGGAGATTTGAAATAACCACTTTGATTGTTGAAACAATCTAAAACATCCTAAGCCATAGAGTCTTACAAAAACATTATATAAAATTTCAAACTCGCATATCGCCGTTACTATAGAAGATACAGCAGTGATTTTACACTCAATATATTCAGGTCGAAGCCCTCTTATGGCTCTTCAGAAAAAACTAATTCATGTGTAATATTCAGGCTTTGTTACCATGGAAATACTCATAACAATAAAGTAAACAATCTATTTGTGCATGATTGTAGTCGTCGTCGTGGAGATTTGAAATAACCACTTTGATTGTTGAAACAATCTAATACATCCTAAGGCATCACGTTTTACAAAAATCTGATATAAAATCTCAAACTCGCATATCTCCGTTACTATAGAAGATACAGAAGTCATTTTACACTCAATGAAATCTGATCGAAGCTCTCTAGTGGCTCTTCAGAGAAAATTTAATCCATGTGTAATATTCATGCTTAGTTAACCATGGAAACTTTCATAACAATAATGTAAACAAACAATTTGTGCATGATTGTAGTCGTCGTCGTGGAAATGTGAAATAACCACTTTGATTGTTGAAACAATCTATTACATCCTAAGCCATCACGTTTTACAAAAACATGACATAAAATTTCAAACTCGCATATCTCCGTTACTACAGAAGATACAGAAGTGATTTTGCACACAATATCATCGGGTCGAAGCTCTCTATTGGGTCATCAAAAAAATTTAATCCATGTTTAATATTCATGATTAGTTACCTTGGAAACTCTCATAACAATAAAGTCAACAATCTATTTGTGCATGTTAGTAGTCGTCGTCTTGGAGATTTGAAATAAACACTTTGATTGTTGAAACAATCTAATACATCCTAAGCCATCACGTTTTACAAAAACATTATATAAAATTTCAAACTCGCATATCTCCGTTACTATAGAAGATACAGAAGTGATTTTGCACTCAATATCATTAGGTCGAGGCTCTCTATTGGGTCAACAAAAAAAATTAAACCATGTTTAATATTCATGCTTAGTTACCTTGGAAACTCTCATAACAATAAATTCAACAATCTATTTGTGCATGATTGTAGTCGTCGTCGTGGAAATGTGAAATAACCACTTTGATTGTTGAAACAATCTTTTACATCCTAAACCATCACGTTTTACAAAAACATGATATAAAATTTCAAACTCGCATATCTCCGTTACTATGGAAGATGCAGAAATGATTTTACACTCAATGTAATCAGGTCGAAGCTCTCAAGTGGCTCTTCAGAAAAATTTTAATCCATGTGTAATATTCATGATTAGTTAAAATGGAAACATTCATAACAATAAAATAAACAATCAATTTGTGCATGATTGAAGTCGTCGTCGAAGAGATTTGAAATAACAACTTTGATTGTTGAAACATTCTAATACATCCTAAGCCATCACGTATTACAAAAACATTCTATAAAATTTCAAACTCGTTTATCGCAGTTACTATGGAAGATACATAAGTGTTTTTGCACTCAATATCATCAGGTCAAAGCTCTCTATTGGCCATCAGGAAAAAATTAATCCATATGTAATATTCAGGCTTTGTTACAATATAAACTCTCATAACAATAAAGTAAACAATTCTATTTGTGCATGATTGTAGTCGACGTCGTGGAGATTTGAAATAACCACTTTGATTGTTGAAACAATTTAATACATCTTAAGCCGTCACGTTTTACAAAAACATTATATAAAATTTCAAAATCGCATATTCCCGTTACTATGGAAGATAAAGAAGTCATTTTACACTCAATGAAATCAGATCGAAGCTCTCTAGTGGCTCTTCAGAAAAAATTTAATCCATGTGTAATATTCATGCTTAGTTACCATGGAAACTTTCATAACAATAATGTAAACAATCAATTTGTGCATGATTGTAGTCGTCGTCGTGGAGATTTGAAATAACAACTTTGATTGTTGAAACAATATAATACATCCTAAGCCATCACGTTTTACAAAAACATGATACAAAATTTCAAACTCGCATATCTCCGTTACTATGGGTGATACAGAATTGATTTTACACTCAATATAATCAGGTCGATGCTCTCTAGTGGCTCTTCAGAAGAAAACTAATCCATGTGTAATATTCAGGCTTTGTTACCATGGAACACTCATAACAATAAAGTAAACAATCTATTTGTGCATGATTGTAGTCGTCGTCGTGGAGATTTGAAATAACCACTTTGATTGTTGAAACAATCTAATACATCCTAAGCCATCACGTTTTACAAACACATTATATAAAATTTCAAACTCGCATATCTCCGTTACTAGAGAAGATACAGAAGTGATTTTGCACTCAATATGATCAGGTCGAAGCTCTCTATTGGGTCATCAAAAAAATTTAATCCATGTTTAATATTCATGCTTAGTTACCTTGGAAACTCTCATAACAATAAAGTCAACAATCTATTTGTGCATGATAGTAGTCGTCGTCGTGGAGATTTGAAGTAGTTATGTTCCCGGATATAGTCCGATAAATCAATTGATTGGAAAAGATCGATGAAAGATCAATTGATGATAAAGGGCTGTGGACAAGCAAGCATTGTTTGGATTTTGGTGGATGGCCAGAAATGGGCGGGGTTTGAGATATGGGGATGGATTTTGATTGGTTGTTTGGATGAGGAGATGATGACGTCATAGGTGTTTTGAGTTTTGATTGGTTGAAGAGTTTTTTGACCCCGGAACGGGAAATTCCCGAGCTTGATTTCAACAGGAAATTACTGAGTCAGTTGAATGATGATTAAAATGTTGTCTGAGAAAGGTGAAAGGTTATAGATAAGAGGTCGAGGTTTAGAAAATGTTGTGTGAATCACGTGAAAATCACGTGATAGGAAATTGCTGATTCGGGTCGATTCTGAGAATTTCCCGCCAAAATCACGTGAAAGTCACGTGACCGGAAATTCCCGGCTCGGATTAATGTTTGAGTGAACAAGCAGACATTGTTATTATTTGGCAGGGTTCCAAAAATGTGTGGAGTTTGAGATAAAGGTTAAAAGGTTATAGATAACGGATGGGGAATGTTTTACTGTTGTTTTTTTATTTTATTATGTTTGTTTTTCGGTACAGAGGTTGATTTAGGTTTTCGAATTTAATGACGCATTCAGTATAGAGGTCGACAACCTGTCTTTGAGAAGCCGGGAAAATGTTGCTGACTCATTTGATTCAAAGATCGTTGTATTAATTTAAGAATACAAAAAGTATTTATTTGGACATGTTTAAGGAAAATGACGTAATAGGAAGAAGGGTATATATATGTAGACGGTATAAAAGAAGGAGAGTGTGTCACAATGGCAGAGTATTACATAACGTTCCCGGAGAAAGCTCTGAATTTCTACGAGATAAGTTACGAAGAGTTTTGGGAAGTCATAGAATCCTGCGGCGATATCGATACCGATCGTGAGGCTGTACAGCGAGTGTTGAAACAGTTCCCGTTTATGTACGTAGCACTACGTGAAGCTCCATGGTGCGGATGTTACCTGTTCAATAGATCGGGAGAAGCAGTCCATCATTCCTGCGAGACGTTGAAGGAGATAGCGGAAAGAAAAAAGTTTTCGGATGGGAGAACAGGATTTCCCAGTCACAAATGTTCGTGTGAACTCATTCAGAGGAAGGATGAAGATGAGATTGCTGAAGCTTTAAAACAAAGAGTGAAAGAGTGGCTTGCCGTGTTAGTGAACAAAACTATTTTGTGGTGTACTACCTGCAACCGTTCTCTACTACGTAAATTAGAAGGACATCCCTGTTTTCCAGTGGTATCTTCGAATCGTCTTGGTTTTTCCAGAGCCCTGTTCGATAGTGATGTAGAAAATACTGTGCCGGTACCGTTATCACCAATACCTGGAACCCCATCACCTATTGTATCAGATTGTTTTTCTTTGGCTGATTTATGAAAGTGTTCAGTTATCCCTGCTACCGATTTTCGGGGCATTGTAATAACTACCTATCAGTCGATTCTCGATACAAAACTTACGAAAAGTGGCCTGTAGGATTACAACAGACACCTGAAGAGTTAGTGACTGCAGGATGTTACTATTCAGGCCACGGTGATAGAGTACTGTGTTCATATTGTTTTTATGGCTTTTGTGATTGGACACCGGAAGATTGTCCTGTTATAAGACATCTGGCAGCAGTGCCCCATTGTAGTTTTATACAAAGTGTTGCATTACTACATTATAAGGTCGAATGTAAATATTGTGCTAATAGAGAAAAGTCTGCAAAAAAAGTTATTGAAAAAAATGCAGATTCTGTAATGATTTGTAAAATCTGTTTTTTGAATGTTTGCGATATAGTGTTTCTCCCGTGCAGACATTTTGTCAGTTGTCGATCCTGTGCCTCACAACTCGATAAGTGTGCTATATGTCGTGGATCTATTAAAAATACATTGACAGTTTTTACCTGTTGAACAATGGATGTATGTTTTTTGGACGTTCAAGGTTTACGAGGAAAAGACGGTGAATTTGTGTGGAAAGAAGTCGGAATATTGAAGTCTCCTTTTGAATGTACATTTGATTATTTAGTAAAACCTCCATACGGTCTACATTTGTTAAGTGAAAAATATCGTCGTGTGAATTATTGGCTCCGTGCAAACAAACACGGACTCTCCTGGGAAAATGGTTGGGTACCGTATGAGAAGTTAGGAGATCTTTTATATTCTGTACTTGTAAATGAAAATGTGTATGTTAAAGGTACTGAAAAAACTAAATGGTTGGAAAAATGTATCGGAGAAAAACGTATGAGTACGTTAACCGTAGATAATATTGAAGAATTTGGGTGTCCAAAATTGGAGAGTGTGAAACTTTCGGTAGAGAAAAAGAAATGTAGAGAACATAGTGAATCAAAAAATGTGAACAAAACCTGTGCAGTTGAAAATGTTTGGAAAATGTACCATTTCTACTGTAATAGAGAAAAATAAAAAACTATTTAACCTTTTTTCAAATGTTTTATTTACAATTTAATAATATACATATAAAGATATACATTTACAGTAAAAATACATAATGGATAATAAAATTATTTATAATATCAATGAATGTCCAAGATTGTGTTGAAGATATATTTCAATCATCAATTCGTTGTACCAGAGAACGTGAAAATGGCTTATCAGGTTTTCCGGTACTTCTTTTCTTTCTGAAAACATATTCTTTTCGATACAATGCACAAAAGTCTGTATTTGTGGCTGTAATTTATGATAACGTTCGTTCGTTAATTTTCTTAAGGGTGTGAAAAGTTCACAAAAAAATAAATGTAGTTCCGGGGGTGTAAAAATAAAAGCATCCGGTGAGGAATGTTGATACATGGAAATACAACGTTTTCCGAAAAAATTTACAGCACTGACAGTAACATTCCCTGTGACGAGATAATTAAATCGTCGACCTGTTTCGATGTAATCAAGTACATCAGATTTCAAAACACACAATTCTCTAATCTGTGAAGAATTAATTCGTACGGGTAATCTTCCTTGTTGCGAAAACTCCCATACCAGATTGAAAGGTGTTTGTTTTTCGAATCCTACTGCTACATATTTGGTTTTTTCTGTGTTCAGAAAGTATATATTTGCAAGATAAAGATCCAAACAGACATCTATGTTGTGCAGTTCCGAACATTCGGTTTTATTTTGGGAAGAACTGTTTTCTTGACGTATTTTCATGAAATCACAATCCTTTGTCACATCCGGGTCACTCTCGATCGGTTCAGTTTTTATAACAGGAATCTCAATTTTGGTAGGGGGCAGACGTCTACGTTTTCTACATCTAGAAACACCATCCTTATGAGTAATACGGTCTAGAAGCTGATCACGTTTTTCCATTGTAGAATTTTTGACCGGTTCCATGATGTTTTCACTAAAGGTGTCAAGATGATACTGAGAGTGAGCAGAATCATCATACATATTTTATATAGAAATCACCTTATACACTCCCGAACTGGTTTGATGGAACGACACACTTGTGCTCCTTTAGGACACTTTGAATGCGGTAAACATTTGAAGATCTGACGAAAACGGTGTAAAATATATTCATCTTTACTGACACCCGGTGGGAATATCCGGATGAAATCCCTGGTTGTGACGTGATGTGCTTTATAATAAGCATATACACAACAGTAATGTCCGCAAGTTGTAGCAAATATTCCTTGTAAGGGGGTATTATTGTAAGTCCAGATAGAGGAATGACGGTTCAAGAATGTTATGAATTCTGGGTAATAGGGGTGGAAACCGTATGAATCAAAATATTCTGCCTTATTGTTTTTGTCGAAATAGAAAGCAACCCAGTGTGTTCCTTCGGAATCGGAAGTATCCGTGTTTGCGATTATCAAAGCAGGGGTGGAGAACGTTCGAGGCAGAAGATCTCTCGGGTAAACACCACAAAAAATTGTTTTGGTGGAACAGTTGTGAGATAAAATATGTCTGATCTGTGATGTGTTCATGTCGGATACGTTTATAATAAAGTACACAAACACGGTAGTCTTTTTCTATTACGATACAGGTAGGTTTCTGTGGCAGAAAACAGGAACACATCAAATTTATAGAGTAAAATTGTTATGTTTATTAGTGAAGGATAACACCTCTGTCTTTTGTCACATCCAAGGCCACTTCGAATTCAGCATAGAGAAGACAGGTAACATTTTCCGACAGTTGTGGAGAAAACTGCATTTCTACTCCTAAGGTACCTTGTTCCTGTAGACTCATGTGTGTATCGTTTCCTGAAAAATCTGGTGTAATGTCGTAAATCAGAAAAAATGATCCGTTTTCAAACATCTTCCTTGTTATCTGATGTCCATAATTATTGTGATGGATACCTGTGCCGGAAAAGAGAGTTTGGTAGGCACGTGTTACTAAACCGCCATTTCCTCCTGTACTGATTCGTAAAGGTTCAGAAGGTGTGAGCTCTCCATTTTTTACAAGATGGAAAGAAGATAGGTTAAAACTTCTAAAGTCGAACGGATTTTTTTTACTGTCTCCGAGAAAGCTGGCGGTGGATACCATAGTAAAAAGAATAACATTCGGAAAAGGACCTTGAAAAGCATTGTCGATAGAAATCTGTTGCGTTCCTGCAACGTAAGAGTATGCCTTGATAATACTTCTTGTGAACGGATAATGTGCAGGAGCGTAAGAAAGTGCTCTGTCTATAGCCAAACTGGTGCTAGGAGTAGGAATGACGTGATTTATTTCGAGAGCAGCTTTTAAAATTTTTATTTGTACGCTAGGTGAATCTTGATCTCCCCAGATATAAAAAGCATCACGTGACTTGATAAGTTCGATACGTACTTCCACACCATTGAGTAGATATTTAGGCTGATTGAAAAAATCTATGTGGAGTTTTCCCATAAGTTCCATTTCGGCTGTTACTTCCATAGGATTTCCTGATGACGGAACGTACTGGAAAAAATTTTTTCGGGTGGTGAAACCTTCGTTATTGGTTGTGATTTTATCTTGGTTTCCAGGTGTGTCCAGGTACCATAAAGCATTAGTAAGATGTGTATTTGCAGCATCAGTACCGTAATTGAGAAGTACCTCAAAAATCGATTTGTATGCATAATTGTTGTCAGCATTTGTTACAGATATACCGTTGATAGCAACGTTACATTGTGAAAATATAGTATTGAGGAGATAATTTACTACCCCACAATTTTTTGTGGTTGTATTATCGGTCGGCAAAGCACTCATACGACTCCCATCTTGTTTGACCATCTCCACCTGTAAACGAAGATAAACAGATGCAAGATCCAGAAAATCTGTTGCTGTTGCAGGTATGAGAAATGGTATCACGTTCTGGTTATCGATGGATGCAATAGGTTTGTAGGTAACAGTGTAGGTTTTTTCGACATTTTGTTGAATAGGTTTTTTCCGAAAAAGATCGAACTGTGAAATCATACACGTGTTGTCCTGCATCATTGTGTAAAAATATTTTTGACTTTGATAGTCTGTTTGATTTTTCTGATCCTCGAGGTTCTAACACGGGTACCTGAATGTTTTAACATCGAATGAGTATTTTTTCTTGTAATTCTTCTTCTTATACCCGAACCTGTCAGAGAATCGATTTTTTATCGGACGGTAGAGTTCTCATCCGACTTCTATCTTGTTTAATCATCTTCAACTGTAAACGAAGATAGACAGGTTCGAGAAACGAAGTTACATTCTGGTTATCGAAGGAAGCAATAGGTTTGTACGGAATAGTATGTTTTTTCTGAAAAAGGTCGAACTGTGAAATTACCCAGGTGCTGTTCTGTATCATGATGTAAAAATATCTCTGACTTTGATATTTTGTCTGATTTTTCTTTTACGTGTTTTCCTAGATTTCGATGATGTTTTTCGACGTTTTACGGATGTACGTTTTTTCTTGATTCTCGAGGTTCTAGCACGGGTACCTGAACGTTTTAACACCGAATGGGTATTTTTTCTTGCAATTCTTCTTCTTATACCCGAACCCGTCAGAGAATCGATTTTTTGTTGTGCTCTAGTTTTAAGATTCTGACCAGCTTCACGTATTCGCTGACGAACAATAGTTTTCGGGGTTTGCTGACTTGTTGCAATATCTGTAACAATATTAGCACCAGTTTTTAAAGCTTCTTTTCCGATAGCTTTTGCACCACTCCAGAGAAGAGGTTTCACCATTCTGAAAAGTCCAGCAAAAAGAGAACCTAATCCTCTTCCTTTCTGAATTCTGTTAGAACGAAAAATGGGTCCGATTCCTCCATGTATTTGGGTTGTGTAATATTCTGCTTGCGAATTCATGATGACTCATTCGTTTACCAATATAGACTGAGAAAATAGTGTTATGTCGGTTTTTTAAAAGGATTTTGTTTTTTTACGAAAATGTAAAACAGCGATAGTAGGAACGGAACCGTTTCTTAAAGGTAAAAAGTTTCCTTTTTGATCGTTCAAAGTAATTTCTATTGTTTCAAAAGAACTTTTATCCAGAGAAACATAGTGAATCGGATTGAATGTGTGATGAGCTACAGGTATCGTACATGTGGTATCTACTTCTGAACATTGTTTTCGAGTAAGACGTAAAAGACGTATCATTTCTTCACCGACCAACTGTTGTTTTACAATATCTGAATATACAAATATGTAAGGATTTTTATCGACAACGTTATTAGATATTACGTGCGAAGAGTAGATAGATTTTAATATATCATATCGAAATTTAGCATAGTCGTCTGTTAAATCTATCGGTGTTATTGTATTGTCTACAGAGGCATCGGGTTCAGGGTCGAGCATTCCTGTTTCGGACAAGTGTTTATATACGGCAGCTTTAAAATAGAATCGAAGATGAGTAGGAATAGCTACATTTGCAGGGTTGGTTTTCAGGAAAAAAATAAGATCATCTATTGTATAAGTAGCTGCAGGAAAATAAAACGGTTGATCGTTAATATATAGTGTGTTATCTGTAGAAACAGATGACTCGAATGAACTCCATTGCGGGTCAGCCAGAAGATGCCAGAATTTGTAAAGCACAGATTTTCGTATTTCTCGATTATCGGGAAGGGAAGTTACGATCGACGAAATCAAGTCGTCAACATTTGTGTATGTTCGAACAGGAAATGTTAGTTGTCCTGAATCTGTTTCCAGAACGTTATCATAAAGAGTTGAATGACATAATTCTGCTAAACCGACTTCCCACAAATCTGGAGGCAGATCGATACGTTTTGCCAATTTTACAGTAAAATGAGTTAATGTGTTGTTTGAAAAATATTTTTCTGATGAAGACGATGGGAGGTAGATGTAGAAATTATCATCCATTCTGACTGAACAAGAAGAACTCACTGATTCGAAATGGTGATATAGTTCGATATATATTGAGGTTTAGTTGTTTGCTATCGGTTTCAGCGATGATGCCTTGATCCATGAATCAAAACTGGAGGGATAACCCAGCCAACGAACAAGGTATTCTAAATTTTTACCTTTACCTCGTGTTTTTAAAATTTTATCAATTTTATACTCTTCGTCAGGATTCGAATATACTTTCTGAACCTCCTGTTTGTAAAATGTTCCTTTTACAGGTTCACCATTTAAGTCGTCCAATATGTAAACAGGTACAGGCTGCCGTTGAACGACGGAATGAATCTTAAAAAGTTCTCGTGACCACGATTGTTCGTATCCTTTTTCGAAATGTCCTTTAACAACAGAAATTCGCACAATGTCCCCAACTTTCAAATCTGAAATTGTGTGTGAGATACGGTTGTTGTGTCTATTGAGATGTTTCCACACTGTGTAAACATTAGTTTCGTTTACATCTTGAGGTGCCATTCCTATGGAACGATGGATCGCAGTATTGTAACCTTCAAGAAGTTGAGGTAAAATATCTATGTAACGTCTTGTCTGTTTTGCTGTAAAATATTTCCACATTCGTTCTTTTAACGTTCGGTTAAAACGTTCCACTATACTTGCTTTTACAGGGTGGTTAATTGCGATCGAAAAGTCTACTTGTTCATTTTTTAGAAAATTCTGGAACACAGAATTCGTAAATTCTGTTCCTTGATCTGTCTGTAATGTGGCAGGTTTTCTTTTGCTTTGTTCAAAAATGGTTCTGAAAGCTTCGGTTACAGAATTACTTGTTTTATTTTTTAGGGGTAATGCATAAGCATATTTTGAAAATACATCAATCACTGTTAGGAGATATTTAAATCCGTCGTTATGTTTTTGTATCGATGTCATATCGTTAAGATCGGCTTCCCAGAGCATATCTATGTTCCATACATTGTAATGGTTTCGAGGAAACCTTTTTCGTGCATTTTTGTGGAGAGTGTATGTTTCCTGGTGCATTAACCAATTTTTTACTGTATCACGAGATATATTCCTATCTCGTACAGCTTTCCATAAACGATCCACAGATGAAAATGAGGCTCTGTGTTGAGGATCGTAATATATTCTAGCAAGAATTTTATCATGTTTTACTTTAGGGACTCCCATGATTGGTCTCTCTGTCTACGACTTTTTCTTAAAGGAACGAGTTTGTATGCATCAGGTGTTCTCAAAAATGGTGAAGTTTTTCTGGAAACACGTAAGACAACATTTTTCTTCTTTTTTTTCGCAGGTTTTCGTTTACGAGACGGACCAGGAATCTCCGTTGGTGATGATGACGATGAAAAATTTAAAGATCTCGGTTCCGGAAGCGTTTTTTCCTGATCTTTTTCGATTAGACGTTGGGCTGTAGATTGATACTCATCAATAATATTTTCTAACTGCTGTCTTGTATTACGTGGTAATGTTTCTACCAGGTTTGGAGGAAAATATGTTGATCCTGGTGAAATACTAGAATCACCATTATCCTGGATAATAGGAATCTCTAATGGTTCTTTCGATTTTCGACTCAACCATAAATACTCATCCAATTCTTTTCTATAAAGACGCCATTTTTGGTCATCTGGTATATTTTTCATTTTAAAAATTTCGTTCATTTTTTTATCCAGAACAGATAATTTTTGATTTATAGACTGTTCGGAACCGCGAATACGTCTCAATTGTTCTGGTGAAAGAACAATCATTTTTTTGTAAACAGGTGTCATTATTAATGTGGAATGAGAGTTCCGAGAAGACCTGATAGTAGAGATCCTAAAAGTAGGGGTAGAAACCCTCCTCTTTGAACAAGAATTTTTCTTCGTTTCTCGATATTTACCTTAGGTTTTACAAGTCTACGTAAAACAGTTTTGTAAGGTGTGAGACGATGCTTTACAGACGGCCGAAGTTTTATATTGCCTTTTAAAACATTCAGACAACATTCACTGATAAAACGGATTGTTTTTTTGGGAGCACTTTTCAATAATGTTTTACGAACTTTTGTTGGGGAATTTTTCAATATGTGCAAAAAAGGTGAATGTGTTTTAAAAGAAATATTCTGTTTAGAACGTAAGTTGGTACGTCTCTTCCTCGTTTTCTTCATCTCGAGGTTTCAGGCATTCCTGAGGAAGATATATGGTTGAATGATCTGTATTAAAAATATCTGTTTGATAACGTAAAGGATCCGGTGTTGACTGGGAAAGATCAATATACAAATAACTGTGAGGTTCTATTGTTGCATCTATATATACTTTTTCAAGTTCCTTCATGCGATGAGGTTGAAGTTGTCGTGCAAAAACAGTAAATTGGTTCATATCTCGTGGATTTTTAAATATAACAAAATGTTTTACGTTCAAAGAAATATCTCTACAATTTTTTCCTTGGTGAAAAAGATTCTGTGTTATAAAAACAACTGAAATATTTTTGTGGTGACTACCTTTCGTAAAAAGATCTGCAACTTTTTCTCCTTCAGCAACCATCATAAGATCATCTAGCACTATAAGGGTAGGAGTTTTTCCGTTCCATGATTGCCAATTAACAATTCCTTTATGATATTCCACATCACCAATATTTTTTGGGATACTATTTTCCTGATCGTAACACCACACTATTTTTGTAACAGGTTTTTCGACAAAAGAAAAAATAGAATTGACAAGTTTTGTTACAAAAGTAGTTTTTCCACTTCCTGATGCTCCACAAACCATCATTGTAAAAGGATGGATAAGTTTAGGAAACATTTTATATTAAGCAAAAATTTACAGATTTGTATCCAGGAACTTGAAAGAAAATGACGGTTTACCAGACTATTACTACATTTTATATTTATTTTGTACAAGATTATATAATACAAGTATACAATATAAAAAATACTGAAACAAAAATTTGAACTTTGGACCTAAAACCTATTACAATACCTATTACAGATTAGGATTACAGACATATTTATAACCTAATCTGTACGGTATCCGAAAGGAAATGATAAATGTTGGTGGTCAAAAAAACGTTTCATTAATACTGGCTGAAACAATTTCTTTTCATTTGTACTGATAACTTGAAACTGTTTTGTTCTTCTAATTCTAAAGATATTTTCTACTGTAACGTCAGATTTTTCATTGTTCATCATATCACACATAGTATCAAAGTTGACCAATTTTGATGTGGAAGTGTTTAAAGTGATCCCTTTAACTTTACAGATATATTGGGGTTCAGAAAGAGGTTTTTTAATTTTCATACTGTAACTTTTTGGTCCTGTTGAGACAAACTCTTCACAAATTGCATCGGGACCGAAATCACTTAATTCATTGGTGAGATCCCCTAATTTATCACCTGTTCGGGGATGATATTCCATTTCAGGACTATCTATGTAAATCACCGAATCTGTGTCACAATAACATACCCTGTCATCCAATTTTTCAAGAAGTTCATACAGTTTCAAACGAGCATGACATGTCGTAAAAGCTGCAATAGGAACGTTTACTTTTCTGTTCAGGGTGATTGCCTCTTCAACATATTTCCAGTTTACTATAACAGTATCCTGATTGATAAATATAACTCCTCCGATAATTATATTAGGATCGGTCATTTTATCGAGGAAATCTTTCGACTCCTTGATAATAGATGTTTGGGAAAGGTTATCTCGTTGACAAAATTTGCCCCATAAAGAATTAAGACAGAGTTTAGCCAAAGTACGTTTTCCAGGATTGATCTCAATATTGTCTTCCTCCAATAGAATCCCCTCTTTATCAAAATAGTCCTGTAGGTATTTTTCTTTATCCATTCTGTTTTGACACCAAGTAGGCCACCCACTGGCTTCCTGTTTTATTTTCAAAAATGTGTTGACATACTCAGCAAACAGTCCTCCAGTTTGTGTAACAGGATTGTACATAGATGTTTCATATTTCCACACTTCCGACATCTCCAACATTCTGTAACCTAAACTGCAAGCTTTACGTACTTCTGCGATAACCCAAGTTCCTGAAAGTGCACGCTGTTCATCTGAATGTTCACAAATACCTTCACATTTTAGTGTGATAGCACATTCTTTACATAATACAAACATCAGTTTTCCATTTATTTTGGAGGGTAAAACAGGGTGGAGAAGGGTTGTAGGGGGTAGAATTGTACATTTAACAAGTCCTTCCATGTTTAAAACTTCATCGACTGGAGGAATAGAATTTCCTAAAAATATGGTAGGATGCCTTACAGGATAGGTACAATATTTGTTCACATAAGGGTACAAACTTGTAAAATCGTTGTATTGTAATTTCTCATTTTCCTTGATTCTGTAATAAGTTCTGACTGTTTCAACTCTTCCGCCATATAAGGCATCTCTCGGATTTAAAGGAATACAGCAGACAATAGGGTGTGTAGATAGATGTCTATCGAGTTCAGGATCAGTTTTTAATATTCTATCAAAATCGCATTCCCACATTGTGACAACATGGTAACCTTCAGAACGTAAAGCTGCAAGTTTACGACATGTTGTTTCGTATCTAAAAGCTGCAGTGTTTAGCATGTCACTATTGGTTTGACCGTCATTTTCCTGGGTGTTTTCATCTTCCGTGATATCTTTAGGATACATATCCCTGTTTGTTGATATGCATCGTCTGCAGCCGTGCCAGAAGCAACCAAGCGCTTCGTACACTGTATTTGTCTCCTCGTGATATCCATCTACTTTATAACGTCCTCCTAAAACATATTTTTCACGAGTACGTCCGCCGTGGAGAAGTATTATGTGATTTTGTTCTTCAACATAGGTCAACCATTTCAACGCAAATTTTGACATTTTATCTGCATGATGGTAACCTCCTTTAGGAATTATTCCTATAGTGTCAGCGGGCATAAATTTATGTCTGTAAATTAATGAACACGCTGATGCTATAGTGATACAATTCCTAAAAATATCTATTTTACATATATCTAGAAAATTCTGTCTCAGTTTCAGACATCCTTGTCTTAACAGAGTAACATCTTTAATACAATATTGGAGTAGTTCTGTTTTGTTGTTGAAAGGCATATTTTTTTTGCATTCAGTATCATACCAAGACATGAAATTTGTCTGATCTTCAATTGTTTTCATATATTCATATCCGTATGCAGAAGGAGGAGGTGTAGGTCCTATGTAATTTCGATTTTTGTATGTGTTCCACAAATGCGGATAATATCCTTTCTGCACTGGAAGACCGAACAGTTTTGAAAATCCTGCAAGATTCGTTTGAACATAATTAAGACTGTCGATAAAGTAGAGATTTTGGTACGTCATACTGATGATTTTGGTTCCATCCAAGATTATACGAGGTTTCATCCCTTTTTCCAACATTTTTCTCAATATAAACGTGCAATCATAACCTCGTGCATTGTGTGCACAAATAGTTATATTGGAAAACTTATGTTGCAGTTCGAGATAGGAGAGAAATGTTTCTACAGGATCATCCCAGAATATAAACTGTCTTGTACCACAGACAGAACAGGAAACTGTTAAATCCTCTTCGTTATGACATGCATGGCAGGCTGTTTGTACCACAATTAGATTCGGAACATGAAGAAAAGTTTTTTCTTTATCACAGTACGGAATATCAGTATAACATTCGAAATCATAAAACACAAATAGAAATTTCGAATTCTGTTTAGCTTTTGGAATGGACATGTAACACATATGATTTATAGGTTTCACACAGTTACAGACAGTACAGTATTTCATGTTACACCTATGTACTTTCTCATACGAATTATTTGTGAGAACAATTCTAAAACATCGAGGACACTGTTGGATTTCACTACATACTGTACCGTTTCGAAATAGTGTAGAAACATGATTTGTAAAACATTTCTCATTTTTGAAAATCCTGTGACATGTTTGACATGTTTTATAAACTCCTGTTTCAGGTACGCATGGAGGGATTGCGCGGCACATGGAACACATTTGTTTGCACTGATGAATATGTGGTTTACAAAATATAAGTTCGTTACATCCCTGGCATTCCTGTTTTGCTGCAAAAGCTCCAACACGGTTCACAATAACATCGTAATGCTGCCGAGTACTGTCGTATAGAAGATATATGTATTTGGAGACATTCTCGACCTCTCCTTCAAAAA
Source organism: Lepisma saccharinum (assembly GCF_977018435.1). NCBI lineage: Eukaryota > Metazoa > Arthropoda > Insecta > Zygentoma > Lepismatidae > Lepisma > Lepisma saccharinum. The sequence goes on from NW_028142896.1 coordinate 459,190, forward strand.
GAATATCTTTAACATCACGAAGGTTATTGTACACAGTGATTTTATATTCTGTAAGAACTTGCTGAAATTTTTTGAGTTCAGGAATTCCACTTCCGACACACGTATTGTCTGTTAGATTTACACCTGCCTTTCGCATTAGTTCAAAAACAGGTCTAAGAAGATTTCTATTTTTTCTGTATTGTGTATACGATGGATCTTTATCTACATAGGCTTTCCCTATAACCAAAGCTTCAGCTAAACAAAGAGGTTGTTTTCTATTTGGTACACTGACAACACTTCTCTTCAGTGTACTTAGGATATAATTTGGTAAACAATAGGCACGCTTACCGTCTCCTCCTCCTCCGACAGGTATATCAACACGGTCAGCCCGTAAAATTAGACGGTCTGTACTTGAAAATGTTTTTGCACTTTGTAGTATTTTATGCATAACAGTCCATACCATATCACTATGTAACTGATCACTTCTATGCCATCCGATATAAATATCTTTTACATTTGGGTCGGATATGTTAGATAGTGTTAAACCTATTTTATCTCCGTCCTTAGCATTCTTTTTCACATAGGTGAGAAGGTTTTCAACACCTTGACGAATCCAACTATGAGGGTCAACATTTTCTGGAGGATGTGAGAAACTGAATTCCACACGTTGTCCCTTGGAACGAAATTTAGGGTATTCACGTTCCTGAATATTGTGTAACAATATATTTCCTATGTGTTCACGAGGTATTGTATCACGTTTTCTTTTCTTACCTCTTCTATGTGATTCAGAAATATTCTGAGGTAACTGTTCAACTGTCGGTAAGGGGTCCTCTCTCCAAGACGGTCCAGGTAGAGGTTCCGGGTCTGGTCTGGATACGGCATTCCTTGAAGTTCCTTGAGATGATGCAGTATCGGATGTGTGAATATTCGGTGGCGATGATACTCCTTTTCCGAAAAGTTCGGGTGTTGTTGTTGTTGTTGTTGTTGTTGTTACTGCCCGTAGTAATTGATCATACTCTTCAACTAAAGAGACACTCTCTCCTTCAATTATCCTTTGTGCGATGTACGCCAGCAGTTTCCGTAACTGGTCAGCTGTTTTGTAATACCCGTTACGATATAACACTAACAATTCGTCAGCAGATAACTGTAAGTCCATGATAGGAGGATAATAGTATTCCAGAAACTACTCACGAAAGAGGGTGTCTATGTTATATACCTCAGCATCACAATATTGATTCTAACGGTTTTACTGTCTGATTTATAGGTTTCCAGGAAATGAGTAACAATCTTTCCGGTATCTACGACCCCTTTTGTTTTAATGATTTATCTAACGGTTTCCTGGTTGTATTGTAAACTTTCTAGAAATGTGTAACGGTTTCCTGGTTCTTATCTATAAACAAGGTTAAAGTCTTCGATAATGAAAAGATATTTGTAATAAAATAGAACAACAATTGCAGAGGTCGAATTGCCTGATAACCTAAAACTTGGCAAAATTTCAGAAAACCTAAACATTTCAAAGGGGCATAGTCGTGTTGCTGATCGAGTTAGCCTGAAAACCGTTACAGATTTGGAATCTGCACATCGAGACCTTTTAGTAGAGTGGTCGGAAGGGGAGTCTTCGATTGGTAATAAAGGAAGTAGGAAACTGTTGATCCTAGAATGATGAAACCTTTTCCAATAGAAAGAGGATTTTATTCCGAGTTCAACGACCTATCGATCATCCTTCTATCTCAATTAGGCACGGAGATATAACGATTTGGAAATTTGCCAAAAATTAAAAAAAAAAAAAAAAAAAAAAAAAAAAAAAAAAAAAAAAAAAAAAATTCAAAAAAAAAAAAAAAAAAAAAAAAAAAAAAAAAAAAAAAAAAAAATATTCAAAAAAAAAAAAAAAAAAAAAAAAAAAAAAAAAAAAAAAAAAAAAAAAAAAAAAAGTCAAAGGTCGGGGTCAAAGGTCATTCACCATTTTCCAAAGGGCCCGGGCCGGCCCTGGTTTTAACATACAGTGTAAACTTCACCAAACGTTGTTCATCATTTCCTAGGGGCCCGGGCTGGCCCTGGTTTTCGATATACATACAGAAATAACGTTACGATGGTTATTCACCATTTTTCAAGGGGCCCCGGGCCGGCCCTGGTTTTAACATACAGTAATAACTTCACCAAACGTTATTCATCATTTCCTAGGGGCCCGGGCTGGCCCTGGTTTTCTATATACATACAGAAATAACGTTACGATGGTTATTCACCATTTTTCAAGGGGCCCGGGCCGGCCCTGGTTTTAACATACAGTAATAACTTCACCAAACGTTATTCATCATTTCCTAGGGGCCCGGGCTGGCCCTGGTTTTCGATATACATACAGAAATAACGTTACGATGGTTATTCACCATTTTTCAAGGGGCCCGGGCCGGCCCTGGTTTTAACATACAGTAATAACTTCACCAAACGTTATTCATCATTTCCTAGGGGCCCGGGCTGGCCCTGGTTTTCGATATACATACAGAAATAACATTACGATGGTTATTAACCATTTCCCAAGGGGTCCGGACCGGCCCTGGTTTTAACATACAGTAATAACTTCACCAAACGTTATTCATCATTTCCTAGGGGCCCGGGCTGGCCCTGGTTTTCGATATACATACAGAAATAACGTTACGATGGTTATTCACCATTTTTCAAGGGGCCCGGGCCGGCCCTGGTTTTAACATACAGTAATAACTTCACCAAACTTTATTCATCATTTCCTAGGGCCCGGGCTGGCCCTGGTTTTCAACTTGCAGTGAAAACTTCACCAATCGTTATTCATCATTTCCTAGGGGGCCCGGGCCGGCCCTGGTTTTCGATATACATACAGAAATAACATTACGATGGTTATTAACCATTTCCCAAGGGGTCCGGACCGGCCCTGGTTTTCAACATGCAGTGATAACTTCACCAATCGTTATTCATCATTTCCTAGGGGTCCGGGCCGGCCCTGGTTTTCGATATACATACAGAAATAACGTTACGATGGCTATTCACCATTTCCCAAGGGGTCCGGACCGGCCCTGGTTTTCAACATGCAGTGATAACTTCACCAATCGTTATTCATCATTTCCTAGGGGTCCGGGCCGGCCCTGGTTTTCGATATACATACAGAAATAACGTTACGATGGCTATTCACCATTTCCTAAGGGTCCGGACCGGCCCCTGGTTTTAACATGCAGTGATAACTTCAGGAATCGTTATTCATCATTTCCTAGGGGGCCCGGGCTGGCCCTGGTTTTCAATAAACATCATTTGACACAAAACCCGGTTCCATATTTTTAAAATGTCTGTTCTGTGTAGTTTCGTAAAAGAGCGACCGCAAATAACCTCCTTAGGGTTTATTCTTCTTGTAAACCTTTAACCCTCATCTCAAAACTGCTGATTACAATTGCATCCTTAACTTTTAAACATTACTACGTCTACCGAGATATTGAAACACAGAATTTATAAACACCGGAGAATGAAAAAGACTCGAGAGTTTATCGACTCCTTCATTATTTCTCAATACTCTCAAATGTGACAAAGAACCTTCTCGAGACTGCCAATTGCTGCGTAACCTCTAACCTTTAGAATGATACATAGAGATACTTTCAGAGAACGTCAAAACAGCTTGTGAAATATATTTCCCATTAATTGCTACGTAACCTCTATAATCTTTAGAATGTCAAAACGACTTGTAAAATATGTTTTCCGATTCCCAATTATAATTTGACCGCTAACCTTTAAATGATACACGGAGGATGTTACAAAATTTGGATCAAACTACCGCCAATATATGGAATATTTATAGTAGTCTTTCTTCACATTTTACCGTCTGCAACAGAACAGAAATGGAGAACGGAAACTTGGTAAGTAATTTGCATGCTTGTCTGTTTCTAACTTATTTTATGTAAAGAGACTAATCACAACTAGACCTCCAGTTTACACCGGGGTTCGAATTGTTAGACCTCCCCGATGACACAGTGGTAACGTCGTCGTCTTGTAATCAAGGGTCCCGGATTCGATTCCCGGTGGAGGCACATTTCGGATCCCACTTTAAACTATAGGTCTAGTTCCGATTAGTCTTAATGTGCATAAAGTGGACTTTAAACAACCAATCAAAATCAAGAGTTCGAATTACTGTGTATTTTTACCAGGTGTCGAACCCGGGACTTTAATTATGAGACATGTCACCATAGTAAAATCGGATTCGAACCATTTTTATGGAATAGCAGATCCGGAACTCTGATTATAAAACAGCTATGTCACCAATGTATTATGAGAAAAACGTAATTAACATACAGGTATTTCATATTAATATAAAAATAACATATTTTCTGATTATATTTTATTATAAACATTTCATATCCATCTAGTTGTATTTTAAAATATATACATTTAATTTACTAAATCACCTATACACTTTCTCGTTTAGACAAACGAAAATCGGACAAAAGTGTTAGTGTATTAGTGGTGTTAGTATTTATTTGTCCAATTTTCTTTTTTTTAGAAGTTCTGACATTTTACTCTCCATCTCCTTTTCATCGTTCTTTTTTGTCTCCTCAGTTTTTTGTTTTCTAATATTTTTAAAAACCTCCATCATTTCGAAACATACACGAAGGGATAAATGAGATGGCACATACTGTGCCTGTTTTACATTTTCCAAAAAATCCCCAAATACTGGGGACGTGTTCTTTTTTTCTGATATGTAACTAAACATTTTAGTGAGCGTGTCGATTTGGACTTCCATATCACGGCAGACCTCCTCCAGGTTCTTCATCAGGTTCTCTGCTAACCCGTTCTCCTCGCAGAAATCTATGTAGCATGCGATCTGTCTCTCCACTTGGCGAGCTTGGACCTTGCTCCACAGATTCCTTCGTTCCCCGGAATGTTCTGCATCTTTAAGATTCCCATGCAATACATTGAATTCAAATGGTAGGGATGCCATATCTGAAAATATAAAGAAAATATGTTAGATATATCGCACGTACACCTTGATTACAGTTATACATTTTTGTTTTAGAACAATCGGGGGTTGGCTCTTTTAGAGGCCTTCCTTCTGTATATGGCTAACGCCGATGTGCAGGAAGAAATCCAGAACATGCAGAGGGCATTTCGCCGGTACACGGATAGAGTGGCAGGAGTCGATGTGGAGGCGCAGACAACTGGTGACCGTTTAGGCGCTGAATTAGAGGGTATCGGACACCGTTTGGTGGAAACACTCCAACGTGCCGTTACCGCGAACAACGGATTCATAGCCAGGCGGGAAGAGTTTAGGAGAGAGTTGGAGGCAGAGATCGGCGAGATCCAGGAAAGGTAATATATTTTTCAATTATATCTATTACATCATCACCCCTATCTATACAATTTCCGATTTATGTGTGAATATGAAATATTATTATTCTAACTCCCTTCTTTTTTTCAGGCTCCGTCGTATCCACGAAGAACGAGCCGTTCAGTTCTTCGGGTTGGTGCCGGAGCCTCTCCTGGAACTCGTCCGGAATGGTGCTGTTGCACCACCTCCTGCTGCTGCTGTGCCACCCCCTCCTGCCGCTGTGCCTGTTCCTCCCGCCGTTGTGCCGGTCCCTCGTGTTGCTACGCCACCGTCCCCTACTGCTACGCCACCTTCTCCTGCTGCGGCGTCACCGTCTCCTCCTGTTACGCCTTCCATTATAGATATCACGGATGAAGAGGACGGCGATTTATAATCTATCAATAAATATAGGTAATATTTTTTCTCACCTTTTATTTTTACACGTCTTCCACTTCTGATGTATCGGTTTCCTCGATGATGTCAGGGAATTCACGGTGAGGTGGGGTCAAAGTTCTGGTAAACTTTTCTTCTACTTTATGAAGGCTAGAAATAAAAAATATTTATTTCTTACATCATCTCGTCGTAATGGATTGTGACAATAATCCGATAATTCTTGCATTAACATTACAAATGGTCTCTCCAATGGCGCAGTGGTAACGTTGTTGCCTTGTAATCATGGCCCCGGGTTCGATACCCGGTGGAGACACATACTACTTTAAACTGTAGGTCCAGTCCCGATTAACCTTACTGTGCATAAAGCGGACTTACAACACTAAACCAATCAATCAATCGATCAATCAATCAAAACATTACAACAACGTAATAATCTTGGCGCAGTGGTAGCGTCGTTGCCTTGTAATCAAGGCCCCGGGTTCAATACCCGGTATTAACCTTACTGTGCATAAAGTGGACTTAAAACGTCCAGTCCCGATTAACCTTACTGTGCATAAAGCGGACTTACAACACTAAACCAATCAATCAATCGATCAATCAATCAAAACATTACAACAACGTAATAATCTTGGCGCAGTGGTAGCGTCGTTGCCTTGTAATCAAGACCCCGGGTTCGATACCCGGTATTAACCTTACTGTGCATAAAGTGGACTTAAAACATTAAATCAATCAATCAATGTTCGGATTCTACTTTAAGGTTAATACTGTGCATAAACGGACTTCAAACACTAAACCAATCAATCAATCGATCAATCAATCGATCAATCAATCAAAACATTACAACCATCATATACTTACTATGATATACCTGTTAGATCACTGATAGTATCTATTCGAAACTGGCTTTAAAAGGTAGTCTCTGGAAGAAGACGATGGCCACACAGGGTGCTCACTGTGATGTAAACATAAACAGATCAATCGTCCTTATATACCTCATCCTCCCTGCTTATCACGCACCTATTTTCTCTGCGCATCCTCTCGCGCAAAGCGTCCAACGCCCACGTACCCCTCCTATCCTCTTCCCACCCCGGAATACTATACACACTATCTCCTTCCGCAAATTGTACTTTTTTTCTATTTACTTTATTTACTCCCTTTTTCTCCACAACTTTTTCCTTTTTCACTTCTCCCTCCATCGGTCGTTACCCTATACGGTCGTTACCCTATACCAACCACACATACAATGACGCCACTATCGATAAACACGCACAAACATTTCCCGGAAACATACAACGAACTTTATCTCCAACCTTTACACCGTCCACAATACCTCCTTTGTTCTACCCCACTTCCATATCACCCAACAGTCCCACACTCACATCCTGATTTCGTCATTTCAAACTCTCATCTGTAACCTTTCACCTTTCTCGGGCAACACTCTCACTCATCATCCCACGCCACCATCTCCCCATAGCCCAAAAACCAATCAAAAGCCAGCCCCATATCTCAAAACCAACCAAAACCCATCCCCATATCTCAAACCCCGCCCATTTCTGGCCATCCACCAAAATCCAAACAATGCTTGCTTGTCCACAGCCCTTTATCATCAATTGATCTTTCATCGATCTTTTCCAATCAATTGATTTATCGGACTATATCCGGGAACATAACTACTTTTGAAATAAACACTTTGATTGTTGAAACAATCTAATACATCCTAAGCCATCACGTTTTACAAAAACATTATATAAAATTTCAAACTCGCATATCTCCGTTACTATAGAAGATACAGAAGTGATTTTGCACTCAATATCATTAGGTCGAAGCTCTCTATTGGGTCAACAAAAAAAATTAAACCATGTTTAATATTCATGCTTAGTTACCTTGGAAACTCTCATAACAATAAAGTCAACAATCTATTTGTGCATGATTGTAGTCGTCGTCGTGGAAATGTGAAATAACCACTTTGATTGTTGAAACAATCTTTTACATCCTAAACCATCACGTTTTACAAAAACAAGATATAAAATTTCAAACTCGCATATCTCCGTTACTAGAGAAGATACAGAAGTGATTTTGCACTCAATATGATCAGGTCGAAGCTCTCTATTGGGTCATCAAAAAAATTTAATCCATGTTTAATATTCATGATTAGTTACCTTGGAAACTCTCATAACAATAAAGTCAACAATCTATTTGTGCATGATAGTAGTCGTCGTCGTGGAGATTTGAAATAAACACTTTGATTGTTGAAACAATCTAATACATCCTAAGCCATCACGTTTTACAAAAACATTATATAAAATTTCAAACTCGCATATCTCCGTTACTATAGAAGATACAGAAGTGATTTTGCAGTCAATATCATTAGGTCGAGGCTCTCTATTGGGTCAACAAAAAAAATTAAACCATGTTTAATATTCATGCTTAGTTACCTTGGAAACTCTCATAACAATAAATTCAACAATCTATTTGTGCAGGATTGTAGTCGTCGTCGTGGAAATGTGAAATAACCACTTTGATTGTTGAAACAATCTTTTACATCCTAAACCATCACGTTTTACAAAAACATGATATAAAATTTCAAACTCGCATATCTCCGTTACTATGGAAGATGCAGAAATGATTTTACACTCAATGTAATCAGGTCGAAGCTCTCAAGTGGCTCTTCAGAAAAATTTTAATCCATGTGTAATATTCATGATTAGTTAAAATGGAAACATTCATAACAATAAAATAAACAATCAATTTGTGCATGATTGAAGTCGTCGTCGAAGAGATTTGAAATAACAACTTTGATTGTTGAAACATTCTAATACATCCTAAGCCATCACGTATTACAAAAACATTCTATAAAATTTCAAACTCGTTTATCGCAGTTACTATGGAAGATACATAAGTGTTTTTGCACTCAATATCATCAGGTCAAAGCTCTCTATTGGCCATCAGGAAAAAATTAATCCATATGTAATATTCAGGCTTTGTTACAATATAAACTCTCATAACAATAAAGTAAACAATTCTATTTGTGCATGATTGTAGTCGACGTCGTGGAGATTTGAAATAACCACTTTGATTGTTGAAACAATTTAATACATCTTAAGCCTTCACGTTTTACAAAAACATTATATAAAATTTCAAAATCGCATATCTCCGTTACTATGGAAGATAAAGAAGTGATTTTACACTTAATGTAATCAGGTCGAAGCTCTCTAGAGGCTCTTTAAAAAAATATATAATACATGGGTAATATTAAGGCTTTGTTACCATGGAAACTCTCAAAAAATAAAATAAACAATCTATTTGTGCATGATTGTAGTGGTCGTCGTGGAGATTTGAAATAACCACTTTGATTGTTGAAACAATATAATACATCCTAAGCCATCACGTTTTACAAAAACATTATATAAAATTTCAAACTCGTATATCTCCGTTACTATAGAATATACAGAAATGATTTTGCACTCAATATAATCAGGTCGAAGCTCTCTATTGGGTCAACAGGAAAAATTTAATCCACGTCTAACATTCATGCTTAGTTACCATGGAAACTCTCATAACAATAAAGTAAGCAATCAATTTGTGCATGATTGTAGTCGTCGTCGTGGAGATTTGAAATAACCACTTTGATTGTTGAAACAATATAATACATCCTAAGCCATCACGTTTTACAAAAACATGATACAAAATTTCAAACTCGCATATCTCCGTTACTATAGAAGATACATACGTGATTTTACACTCAATATCATCAGGTCGAAGCTCTCTATTGGGTCATCGAAAGAAATTAATCCATTCTATGTAATATTCAGGCTTAGTTACCATGGAAACTCTAATAACAATAAAGTAAACAATCAATTTGTGCTCGATTGTAGTCGTCGTCGTGGAGATTTGAAATAAACACTTTGATTGCTGAAACAATGTAATACATCCTAAGGCATCACGTTTTACAAAAATATCATATAAAATTTCAAACTCGCATATCTCCGTTACTATTGAAGATACAGAAGTAATTTTACACTCAATGAAATCAGATCGAAGCTCTCTAGTGGCTCTTAAAAAAAATTAATCCATGTGTAATATTCATGCTTAGTTACCATGGAAACTTTCATAACAATAATGTAAACAATCAATTTGTGCATGATTGTAGTCGTCGTCGTGGAGATTTGAAATAACAACTTTGATTGTTGAAACAATATAATACATCCTAAGCCATCACGTTTTACAAAAACATGATACAAAATTTCAAACTCGCATATCTCCGTTACTATGGATGATACAGAATTGATTTTACACTCATTATAATCAGGTCGAAGCTTTCTAGTGGCTCTTCAGAAAAAAACTAATCCATGTGTAATATTCAGGCTTTGTTACCATGGAACACTCATAACAATAAAGTAAACAATCTATTTGCGCATGATTGTAGTCGTCGTCGTGGAGATTTGAAATAACCACTTTGATTGTTGAAACAATCTAATACATCCTAAGCCATCACGTTTTACAAAAACATTATATAAAATTTCAAACTCGCATATCTCCGTTACTAGAGAAGATACAGAAGTGATTTTGCACTGAATATGATCAGGTCGAAGCTCTCTATTGGGTCATCAAAAAAATTTAATCCAGGTTTAATATTCATGCTTAGTTACCTTGGAAATTCTCATAACAATAAAGTAAAAAATCAATTTGTGCAAGATTGTAGTCGTCGTCGTGGAGATTTGAAATAAACACTTTGATTGTTGAAACAATCTAATACATCCTAACCATCACGTTTTACAAAAACATTATATAAAATTTCAAACTCGCATATCGCCGTTACTATAGAAGATACAGAAGTGATTTTGCACTCAATATCATCAGGTCGAAGCTCTCTATTGGGCCATCCGGAAAAATTTAATCAATGTGTAACATTCATGCTTAGTTACCATGGAAACTCTCATAACAACAAAGTAAGCAATCAATTTGTGCATGATTGTAGTCGTCGTCGTGGAGATTTGAAATAACCACCTTGATTGTTGAAACAATATAATACATCCTAAGGCATCACGTTTTACAAAAACATGTTTCAAGATTTCAAACTCGCATATCTCCGTTACTATGGAAGATGCAGAAGTGATTTTACACTCAATGTAATCAGGTAGAAGCTCTCAAGCGGCTCTTCAGAAAAAAATTAATCCATGTGTAATATTCATGCTTAGTTACCATGGAAACTTTCATAACATTAAAGTAAACAATCAATTTGTGCATGATTGTAGTTGTCGTCGTGAAATGTGAAATAACCACTTTGATTGTTGAATCAATCTATTACATCCTAAGCCATCACGTTTTACAAAAACATGAAATAAAATTTCAAACTCGCATATCTCCGTTACTACAGAAGATACAGAAGTGATTTTGCACACAATATCATCAGGTCGAAGCTCTCTATTGGGTCATCAAAAAAAATTTAATCCATGTTTAATATTCATGCTTAGTTACCATGGAAACTCTCATAACAATAAAGTAAACAATCAATTTGTGCATGATTGTAGTCGTCGTCGTGGAGATTTGAAATAAACACTTTGATTGTTGAAACAATATAATACATCCTAAGCCATCACGTTTTACAAAAACATGATACAAAATTTCAAACTCGCATATCTCCGTTACTATGGAAGATGAAGAAGTGATTTTACACTCAATGTAATCAGGTCGAATCTCTCTAGTGGCTATTCAGAAAAAAACTAATCCATGTGTAATATTCAGACTTTGTTACCATGGAAACACTCATAACAATAAAGTAAATAATCTATTTGTGCATGTTTGTAGTTGTCGTGGAGATTTGAAATAACCACTTTGATTGTTGAAACAATCTAAAACATCCTAAGCCATCACGTTTTACAAAAACATTATATAAAATTTCAAACTCGCATATCGCCGTTACTATAGAAGATACAGCAGTGATTTTACACTCAGTATATTCAGGTCGAAGCCCTCTTATGGCTCTTCAGAAAAAACTAATTCATGTGTAATATTCAGGCTTTGTTACCATGGAAATACTCATAACAATAAAGTAAACAATCTATTTGTGCATGATTGTAGTCGTCGTCGTGGAGATTTGAAATAACCACTTTGATTGTTGAAACAATCTAATACATCCTAAGGCATCACGTTTTACAAAAATCTGATATAAAATCTCAAACCCGCATATCTCCGTTACTATAGAAGATACAGAAATAATTTTACACTCAATGAAATCTGATCGAAGCTCTCTAGTGGCTCTTCAGAGAAAATTTAATCCATGTGTAATATTCATGCTTAGTTAACCATGGAAACTTTCATAACAATAATGTAAACAAACAATTTGTGCATGATTGTAGTCGTCGTCGTGGAGATTTGAAATAACCACTTTGATTGTTGAAACAGTCTAATACATCCTAAGCCATCATGTTTTACAAAAATATTATATAAAATTTAAAACTCGCATATCTACGTTACTATAGAAGATACAGAAGTGATTTTGCACTCAATATCATCAGGTCGAAGCTCTCTATTGGGCCATCAGGAAAAATTTAATCATTGCCAATCTTTCATGCTTAGTTACCATGGAAACTCTCATAACAATAAAGTAAGCAATCAATTTCTGCATGATTGTAGTCGTCGTCGTGGAGATTTGAAATAACCACCTTGATTGTTGAAAAAATATAATACATCCTAAGCCATCACGTTTTACAAAAACATGATACAAAATTTAAGCTCGCATATCTCCGTTACTATGGAAGATGCAGAAGTGATTTTACACTCAATGTAATCAGGTCGAAGCTCTCAAGTGGCTCTTCAGAAAAAATTTAATCCATGTGTAATATTCATGCTTAGTTAACCATGGAAACTTTCATAACAATAATGTAAACAATCAATTTGTGAATGATTGTAGTCGTCGTCGTGGAGATTTGAAATAAACACTTTGATTGCTGAAACAATGTAATACATCCTAAGGCATCACGTTTTACAAAAATCTTATATAAAATTTCTAACTCGCATATCTCCGTTACTGTAGATGATACTGAAGTCATTTCACACTCAATGAAATCAGGTCGAAGCTCTCTAGTGGCTCTTCAGAGAAAATTTAATCCATGTGTAATATTCATGCTTAGTTAAAATGGAAACTTTCATAACAATAATGTAAACAATCAATTTGTGCATGATTGTAGTCGTCGTCGTGGAGATTTGAAATAACCACTTTGATTGTTGAAACAATCTAATACATCCTAAGCCATCACGTTTTACAAAAACATTATATAAAATTTCAAACTCGCATATCTCCGTTACTATAGAAGATACAGAAGTGATTTTGCACTCAATATTATCAGGTCGAAGCTCTCAAGTGGCTCGTCAGAAAAAAATTAATCCTTGTGTAATATTCATGCTTAGTTAAAATGGAAACTTTCATAACAATAAAGTAAACAATCAATTTGTGCATGATTGTAGTTGTCGTCGTGGAAATGTGAAATAACCACTTTGATTGTTGAAACAATCTAATACATCCTAAGCCATCACGTTTTACAAAAACATGATATAAAATTTCAAACTCGCATATCTCCGTTACTACAGAAGATACAGAAGTGATTTTGCACACAATATCATCAGGTCGAAGCTCTCTATTGGGTCATCAAAACAAATTTAATCCATTTTTAATATTCATGCTTAGTTACCATGGAAACTCTCATAACAATAAAGTAAACAATCAATTTGTGCATGATTGTAGTCGTCGTCGTGGAGATTTGAAATAAACGCTTTGATTGTTGAAACAATGTAATACATCCTAAGCCATCACATCTTACAAAGACGTTATATAAAACTTCAAACTCGCATATCGCCGTTACTATAGAAGATAGACAAGTGATTTTACACTCAATGTAATCAGGTAGAAGCTCTCTATTGGCCATCAGTAAAAATAAACCATGTGTAATATTCAGGCTTTGTTACCATGGAAATTCTCATAACAATAAAGTAAACAACCAATTTTGGCTTGAATACAGTCGTCGTCGTGGAGATTTGAAATAACCGCTTTGATTGTTGAAACAATATAATATACATCCTAAGCCATCACGTTTTACAAAAACATGATACAAAATTTCAAACTCGCATATCTCCGTTACTATGGAAAATACAGAAGTGATTTTACACACAATGTAAACAGGTCGGAGGTCTCTAGTGGCTCTTCAGAAAAAAAATAATCAGCGCGTAATATTCATGCTTAGTTACCATGGAAACTTTCATAACAATAAGGTAAACAATCAATTTGTGCATGATTGTAGTTGTCGTCGTGGAAATGTGAAATAACCACTTTGATTGTTGAAACAATCTATTACATCCTAAGCCATCACCTTTTACAAAAACATGATATAAAATTTCAAACTCGCATATCTCCGTTACTACAGAAGATACAGAAGTGATTTTGCACACAATATCATCAGGTCGAAGCTCTCTATTGGGACAATACCATGGAAACTCTCATAACAATAAAGTAAACAATCAATTTGTGCACGATTGTAGTCGTCGTCGTGGAGATTTGAAATAAACACTTTGATTGCTGAAACAATGTAATACATCCTAAGGCATCACGTTTTACAAAAATATTATATAAAATTTCAAACTCGCATATCTCCGTTACTACAGAAGATACAGAAGTCATTTTACACTCAATGTAATCAGGTCGAAGCTCTCTATTGGCCATCAGGAAAAAATAAACTATGTGTAATATTCAGGCTTTGTTACCATGGAAATTCTCATAACAATAAAAGTAAATAACCAATTTGGGCATGAATATAGTCGTCGTCGTGGAGATTTGAAATAACCGCTTTGATTGTTGAAACAATATAATACATCCTAAGCCATCACGTTTTACAAAAACATGATACAAGATTTCAAACTCGCATATCTCCGTTACTACAGAAGATACAGAAGTGATTTTGCACACAATATCATCAGGTCGAAGCTCTCTATTGGGACAATACCATGGAAACTCTCATAACAATAAAGTAAACAATCAATTTGTGCATGATTGTAGTCGTCGTCGTGGAGATTTGAAATAAACGCTTTGATTGTTGAAACAATGTAATACATCCTAAGCCATCACGTCTTACAAAGACGTTATATAAAACTTCAAACTCGCATATCGCCGTTACTATAGAAGATAGACAAGTGATTTTACACTCAATGTAATCAGGTAGAAACTCTCTATTGGCCATCAGTAAAAATAAACCATGTGTAATATTCAGGCTTTGTTACCATGGAAATTCTCATAACAATAAAGTAAAAAAAACAATTTTGGCTTCAATACAGTCGTCGTCGTGGAGATTTGAAATAACCGCTTTGATTGTTGAAACAATATAATATACATCCTAAGCCATCACGTTTTACAAAAACATGATACAAAATTTCAAACTCGCATATCTCCGTTACTATGGAAAATACAGAAGTGATTTTACACACAATGTAAACAGGTCGGAGGTCTCTAGTGGCTCTTCAGAAAAAATTTAATGCATGTGTAATATTCATGCTTAGTTACCATGGAAACTTTCATAACAATAAAGTAAACAATCAATTTGTGCATGATTGTAGTTGTCGTCGTGGAAATGTGAAATAACCACTTTGATTGTTGAAACAATCTATTACATCCTAAGCCATCACGTTTTACAAAAACATGATATAAAATTTCAAACTCGCATATCTCCGTTACTACAGAAGATACAGAAGTGATTTTGCACACAATATCATCAGGTCGAAGCTCTCTATTGGGACAATACCATGGAAACTCTCATAACAATAAAGTAAACAATCAATTTGTGCACGATTGTAGTCGTCGTCGTGGAGATTTGAAATAAACACTTTGATTGCTGAAACAATGTAATACATCCTAAGGCATCACGTTTTACAAAAACATGATACAAAATTTCAAACTCGCATATCTCCGTTACTATGGAAAATACAGAAGTGACTTTACACACAATGTAATCAGGTAGAAGCTCTCTATTGGCCATCAGTAAAAATAAACTATGTGTAATATTCAGGCTTTGTTACCATGGAAATTCTCATAACAATAAAAGTAAACAACCAATTTGGGCATGAATATAGTCGTCGTCGTGGAGATTTGAAATAACCGCTTTGATTGTTGAAACAATATAATACATCCCAAGCCATCACGTTTTACAAAAACATGATACAAGATTTGAAACTCGCATATCTCTATTACTATTGAAGATACAGAAGTGATTTTACACTCAATGTAATCAGTTCGAAGCTCTCAAGTGGCTCTTCAGATAAAATTTAATGCATGTGTAATATTCATGCTTAGTTAAAATTAAAACTTTCATAACAATAAAGTAAACAATCAATTTGTGCATGATTGAAGTCGTCGTCGAAGAGATTTGAAATAACAACTTTGATTGTTGAAACAATCTAATACATCCTAAGCCATCACGTATTACAAAAACATTCCATAAAATTTCAAACTCGTTTATCGCAGTTACTATGGAAGATACAGAAGTGACTTTGCACTCAATATCATCAGGTCAAAGCTCTCTATTGGCCATCAGGAAAAAATTAATCCATATGTAATATT